>NC_083238.1:55832902-56132902 GCF_032191835.1 Heteronotia binoei
ACTTTCTGATGACCCTGAAGCAGGGGGAGGGACTCCAAACCAGGGGAGCTTGAGACCGGCACTCCTTGCAAACCAGGATCCTGAAGCCTGAAAGAACTAGCCAATCAGGATGCTAGGCCTGTCACAACTTGTAACAAAGAGATGCAGATGAAGGATTATGGAGTGAGCCAATAGGAGTAACTGTTTCCTGCTACGGAGGGGGGCACTCCTTGCAAACCAGGATCCTGAAGCCTGAAAGAACTAGCCAATCAGGATGCTAGGCATGTCACAACTTGTAACAAAGAGATGCAGATGAAGGATTATGGAGTGAGCCAATAGGAGTAACTGTTTCCTGCTACAGGGGAGGGGCACTCCTTGCAAACCAGGATCCTGAAGCCTGAAAGAACTAGCCAATCAGGATGCTAGGCATGTCACAACTTGTAACAAAGAGATGCAGATGAAGGATTATGGAGTGAGCCAATAGGAGTAACTGTTTCCTGCTACAGGGTGGGGGGGGGGTGCGTGGTTAACCATGGCTAGAGTGTATATAAGGAGTGAAGAGCCTGTGCTGTTTGTGACTGTTTCTTCTCGCAATAAAATGTTCTTGGTTGATTCAGAGCTGGCTGAACTCACTTGACAATAGAAATGACCACCATAGCCTGGAGATGGGCTGGAATTCCAGGAGATCTCCGGTCCCCCCTGAGCCTGGCAAGCCTACCTTTTCCAGGTGTATTTTACAGAGTTGCTTCACGTGTCATAAAAGAAGAAGACGACGAAGAAGGCTGCAGATTTATACCCCGCCCTTCTCTCTGAATAAGAATTCGAGAGATATCTGGGGACTTTGGAGGCGGAGCCAAGAGACTTTGGGGGTGGAGCCAGGAGCCAGGATGTGAAAAGCATAATTGAACTCCGAAGTGAGTTCTGGCCATCACATTGAAAGGGACCGCACAGCTTTTTAAATGCCTTCTTTTCATAGGAAATAATGAAGGATGGGGCACCTTTGTTTGGGGTTCATAGAATTGGACCCCCTGGTCCAATCCTTTTGAAACTTGGGGGATATCTTGGGGAGAGGAACTAGGTGCTATGCTGAATATTTGGTGCCTCTACCTCAAAAAACAGGCCTCCCAGAGCCCCAGATACCTGTGGATCAAATCTCAATTATTTCCTATGGGAATAAGTCTCCATAGGGAATAATAGAGTTCCCAGCAGACATTTCCCTCCCTTCCCCCTGCTTTCTGATGACCCTGAAGTGGAGGGAAGGCCTCCAAACTGGGGAATCCCCTGCCCCCTACTGCCAAGCCCCCGGACCAGGCGAGAATTCTCCTGTCCAGAGTTTTCCCAGAAATGCCTAGAGTGGCCAGCACGCGACGTCGCTGGTGTGATGACATCACTTGCGAGTGATGTCATTGCACTGTGCGCACTTCACGCGGGTGAAAACCATCCCCCGTCAGAGGCCGTGGGGGATTTAGCAACCCTATCTCCGAATCACAGTCTCAGAGCGGCTCACAATCTCCTTTACTTTCTTCCCCCACAACAAACACCCTGTGAGGTGGGTGGGGCTGAGCGGGCTCTCACAGCAGCTGCTCTTTCAAGGACAGTGGCCTACGATCTTCTTTATCTTCTCCCCCCACAACAGACACCCTTTGAGGTGAGTGGGGCTGAGAGGGCTCTCCCAGCAGCTGCCCTTTCAAGGACAGAGTCTCAGAACAGCTTATGATGTCCTTTATCTTCTCCCCCCACAACAGACACCCTGTGAGGTGGGTGGGGCTGAGAGGGCTCTCCCAGCAGCTGCCCTAGGACAAATACATTCCCCCCCCCCAAAGATTAGATTTTAAATCAGTACAAAGCAAGATATGGCAGAGGGTTTTTTTTTAAATGCATGCACTGGGTAGAGAGTACTGCCTTTGTGACTGTCTAATTGAGGGTGGGTAAGGATCCCTCGGATAAGATGTGTCCTGTTTTTTTATCGGTGACATTTTTGGAGGACATTCATCAGCACCGGCACCAGCTGCTGATATCCACCAGCGCCACGTCTCGGATGGAGCCGCCCAGCGGAGAGAGATGTCAAGAACTTGTGAAATATACTTGGCAAGGCTACCGTTGGGGCTGCCAAATTCAAAGGGTGGAGGGGCGGGATTTATGAAAAATATGCTGAGATTTCCAGCAATGCAAACCCTGGAAGGAGTGGGCATATTTTAAAGACACACACGCTCACAAGTCATTCCAGTCGATCTTGTTCCCCAGCTATCCGAGGAACGTTCCCAAACGCCTCATTAGTGAAACAGAAAATATTAATGTGTTCAATAGTGAACCTTGTTTTATCTTTCCTCTTCCTGAGGCAGGATAACCTCACGACCCTCTTTTTGACCTCCTACACCTGTTGTATCTTGTTTTCCAGGAGCAGGACACCCCACCCATTTTGTACCAGCAAAGAATTCCTCTCAGTAACATATTTCATGTGAAAGGGAAGAAGAAGAAGAAGAAGGAGAAGAAAGAGAAGAAGAAAGAGAAGAAGAAGAGATTGGATTTATACCCCGCCCTTCGCTAGCCAAAGCTGTCTCAGAGTGACTTACAATCTCCTTTCCCTTCCCCTCCTTACAACAGACACCCTGGGAGGGAGGTGGGGCTGAGAGAGCCCTGACAGAAACTGCTCTTGAGCAGAACAGCTCTGAGAGAACTTGCGGCTGACCCAAGACCATATCAGCAAATGTATGTTGAGGAGTAGGGAATCAAACCTGGTTCTCCCAGATCACCACTACACCAAACCACCATAGCAAACTGCAGTGTGGTGTAGTGATTAGAGCGCAGGATAAAGATCTGGGAGCTCCATGTTTGAATCACCATTCTGCTGTAGAAGGGCTGATGCTCCTCAGGGGAAGGCCTCAGCCTCTGTGCCCTGTTGTTGGCCCTCCAGAGGAACTGGTTGGCCACTCTGTGAGACAGGAGGCTGGACTAGATGGACCCTCACTGGTCTGATCCAGCAGGACTCTCCTGATGTTCTTAGGAAGGCCTCGGCCTCTCTGCCCTGTTGTTGTCCCTCCAGAAGAACTGGGTGGCCTCTGTGTGAGACAGGATATTGGGGCAGGCAGGGACCTCAGCATGGCAATGTTTTAATGTTTTAATTTAATGTTTTAACTTAAATGTTTTTATTATTGTTTTCTTATGAACTGTGAGCTGCCCTGAGCCTGCTTCGGCAGGGGGGGTGGAATATAAGTAAAATAAACCTAAACCTAATAGGGTTGCCAGCCTCCAGGTGGTGACTGTAGATCTCCAGGCAACAGAGATCAGATCCTTTGGACAAGATGGCCGCTTTGGATGACGGACTGTATGATGCGGTACCCTGCTGAGGCCCGTCCCCTCCCCCAGCTTCGCCTTCCTCAGGCTCCAAGTCCAAAATCTCCTGGCAGTTTCCAGCCTGCAGCTGGCAACCCTATGCTAAGGTTGCCAAGTCCAATTCAAGAAATATCTGGGGACTTTGGGGGTGGAATCAGAAGACTTTGGGGGTGGAGCCAAGAGACATTGGGGGCGGAGTCAGGAGCAAGGTTGTGACAAGCCTAATTGAACTCCACAGGGAGTTCTGGCCATCATATTGAAAGGGACCACCGCACACCTTTAAATGCCTGCCCTCCATTGGAAATAATCAAGGATAGGGGCACGTTCTTTGCGGGCTCATAGAATCGGACCCCCTGGTCCAATTTCTTTGAAACTTGGAAGGTCTTCTGAGGAGAGGCATTGGACACTATGCTGCAAACTTGGTGCATCTACCTCAAACAATAGCCTCCCCAGAGCCCCAGATACCCGCAGATCTATTCTCCATTACACCCCACGGGAATCATTCTCTATAGGGAATAATGGAATGCCCAGCTGACATTCCCCACCCCAACTCCCACTTACTGATGACCCTGAAGCAGGGGGAGGGCCTACAAACGGGGGGATCTCCTGCCCCCACCTGGGGATTGGCAACCCTACCCTATCCAGGGCAGCCATTTTATCCGCATGGAACTGATTTTGTCTGGAGATCAGTTGGAATAGCAGATCTACAAGCGCCACCTGGTGGTTGGCAAAGCTACTGTGCTATAGTGGTTAACGGCTTTTTTTTTGTAGCAGGAACTCCTATTCATATGCTACATACCCCTGACGTAGCCAATCCTCCTGGAGCTTCCAGTAGGCCCTGTAAGAAGAGCCCTGTAAGCTCTTGGAGGATTGGCTGCATTAGGGGGGTGTGGCCTAACAGGCAAAGGTGTTCCTGCTACAAAAAACCCCCCTGGTCTTAGAATTGGTCCAGAATTGTAACAGAGGGCGACTTTGGAGCAGTCACGCTTTCTCAGCCTGATCCATCTCACAAGTCCGGATGGACTACCACAGAGGTGGACTTCTAGCAGGAGCTCCTTTGCATATTAGGCCACACACCCTGATGTAGCCAATCCCCAAGGAGCTTACAAAAAAGAGCCTTGTAAGCTCTTGGAGGATTGGCTACATCGGGGGGCCTAATATGCAAAGGAGCTCCTGCTAGATTTCCATTCCTGATCATCATCATGGAGAGGAAGGTAAAGGAGATTGTAAGCCGCTGAGACTCTGCAAAAATCAGAGTGAAGGGCGGGGTATAAATCCAATATCATTATTGTTGTCATCATCGTCTTGTTCATCTTCTTCTTCTTCAGAACATAAGAGAAGCCATGTTGGATCAGGCCAATGGCCCACCCAGTCCAACACTCTGTGTTACACAGTGGCCAAAAAAACCCCAAGTGCCATCAGGAGGTCCATCAGTGGGGCCAGGACACTAGAAGTCCTCGCACTGTTGCCCCTCCCAAGCACCAAGATTTCAGAGCATCACTTGCCCCAGACAGAGAGTTCCAACAATACACTGTGGCTAATACGCTGTGGTGTATACTCTGTGGCTAATAGCTTCTTCTTCTTCTTCCCTGGAAAGAACATTCCTGTGGTCACATGGAAGGTTGCCATCCTCAAGGTGAGGCCTGGAGATCTCTTGGAACGAAACTGATTTCCAGGTAGAGAGAGGTTAGATCCTCTGGAGAAAACGGCAGCTTTGGAGAGTGGACTCTTATCTATGGCACCGTGTGCCATGAAAGCACAGGAAAAATGCTCCATGCAACCTCCGTGCATGTGTGCTTGGGTATTGGCCAGGGTCTCGCTTGTGAAAAGCTTTTTAAAAACGAACAGCAAAAATAAATAAATAAATAAATAAATATGTTAAATTTATCTTGGGCCTGAAATATAATTCCGGGGCTGTTTCCATGCAAAATCAATGCACATAGATTTATATTGACGGAAATTTGCCTCATCTCCCAATCACCCGATGTTCCAGATAATAAATGGTTTACGTGAGAGCATTTACGGATAATTTATTAGGCAGTGACTAATAGGTAAAACAATAGCACGAGGATCTGCAGAAAAGGGCTGCGAAGGGAATGTGGATTCTTTGAATGGCCGGAGGTTTCTCCCCACCCCCCCTCTCCACACTTTCTGATGACCCTGAAGCAGGGGGAGGGCCTCTAAACTGGGGGATCCCCTGCCCCCCACGTGGGGATTGTGCAAACCAAATCGAGAATCAGGACAGAGAGTGGCAGGAGAAAACCTCAAAGGGTTCCGTGATGACCAGCCTCACAGAGACAAAAAAAGTTCAAGAAAACTTAGAAAAATTCAATAGTCTATTATCGCTCTTATACAAAATATTTCAAAAGTCATACCCTGTCAAAGAAGCATCCAAACAGTGGAAGAGAAGGACAAAAAGAAACAAATACACAGTCCAATCCTGGAAATATTCCGAAAGAGTCCTTCCACTTCAAAGGAATCCCCGGTCTGGTTCCTGGGGGAACCACGGGATAGTGTAAGTTCTACAATGTCCAGTTCTTCTTATAAATATATTCTTGGTCTTGCCTGTAAACTGAAACTTTATTGTGTGCCAAAAATGGTGGAACCTTGCCATGCTCTGATATTGGTTGGAAAGCTAGTTAAAGCTTAGGATCATAGAATCATCGAGTTGGAAGGAACCTCCAGGGTCATCTAGTCCAACCCCCTGCACAATGCAGGAAACTCACAAACGCCCCCCCCCTAAATTCACAGGATCTTCATTGCTGTCAGATGGCCATCTAGCCTCTGTTGAAAAACCTCCGAGGAAGCCTGTTCCACTGAGGAACTGCTCTAACAGTCAGGAAGTTCTTTTTAATGTTGAGCCGGAAACCCTTTTGATTTAATTTCATCCCATTGGTTCTGGTCCTACCTTCCGGGGCCACAGAAAACAATTCCACCCCATCCTCTAAAGGACAGCCCTTCAAGTCCTTGAAGATGGTGATCATATCACCTCTCAGCCTCCTCCTCTCCAGGCTAAACATGCCCAGCTCCTTCAACCTTTCTTCATAGGACTTGGTCTCCAGACCCCTCACCATCTTCCTCGCCCTCCTCTGGATCCGTTCCAGCTTGTCTATAGCCTTCTTAAAATGTGGTGCCCAAAACTGAACACAATACTCCAGGTGAGGTCTTACCAGAGCAGAATAAAGCGATACCATCACATCATGTGATCTGGACACTATACTTCTGTTGATACAGCCCAAAATTGCATTTGCCTTTTTAGCCGCCGCATCACCTCTATCGAAATGAAGATAAAAGTACTACCTCATCGCTGTGTTTGCTGTGTTCCAAAAATATATTTATAAGAAGAATTGGACATTGTGGGACTTACACCATCTCGTGGTTCCCCCAGGAACCAGACCGGGGATTCCTTTGAAGCGGAAGAACTCTTTCGGAATATTTCCAGGATTGGATTGTGTATTTGTTTCTTTTTGTCCTTCTCTTTCATTATTTGGATGTTTGTTTGTCGGGGTATGACTTTTGAAATATTTTGTATGAGAGTGATAATGGACTATTGAATTTTCCTAAGTTTTCTTCATGTTGGGGGATTTCTATTGTACACCCAACAATATAAATCCCCAAAATCAAAAGTTTCTGGGTCTTTGCAAATGGCTGCCTCCTCCATCTTGTTTCTTGTCGTCCTGGTTAAACTTTCTCCCAGTAACCCACTTAAGCCTCAGACCGTTTAGTTCTATGGTTCTGAAAGACTGAGACCTCTAGTGGCCAAATTCCATGACTGCATCCAAGACCAACAGCTTAGAGCTCCTAAGGGCAATTATATCGCTGTTTAGAGAAACAGTGTGGTTTCCCGTGGCGCAGAGTGGTAAAGCAGCAGTACTGCAGTACTGTGGTCTGAACTCTTTGCTCACAACCTGAGTTCGATTCCGGCGGAAGCTGGATTCAGGTAGCGGGTCCAAGGTTTACTCAGCCTTCCGAGGTTGGTCAAATGAGTCCCCAGCTTGCTGGGGGGAAAAGTGTAAAAAGCCTGGGGAAGGCAATGGCAAACCACCCCGTAAAAAGTCTGCCATGAAAACGTGAAATCAGCATCACCCCAGAGTCGGAAACGACTGGTGCTTGCCCAGGGGACCTTTCCTTTCCTTAGAGAAATATGAATGCTTAATGCTGCTGAAAAGCTTAGAACTCTTGTTGCCAATTTCATAACGAGTCTGTTTAAGAGCATAAAGTGTGGCAACTTGCAATAAATCCTGCCCATTTCATAAGAGACCCAGCCCAAAATTCCGCGACACTTTGATTTTTTGTCTCTGCGAGGCTGGTCATCACGGAACACTTTGGGGGGCTTTCTCCTGCTATCCACCTGGGGATTGGCAACCCTAATTGCATTCCAGGTCATTTGGGATGGGGATGATTCAGCTCCATCGCACGTATCGGATAAAACACCTTGCATGATGCCAGATTGCCTTGATTCCATCTTTCGAAGGCGGGATTCGATGGCACCTAGAAGGACAAAGCAACTGCAGGCGGCCACCCACACAGTTGCCTTTTCTCTGCTTTTTAAAACGCGTTGCCTTGAAACTATCGAGCGCGTGCTACGATAAGCGCATCAGTGCAAATTTCTTAATGCCATAACAAAAAAAAAATGTAATTGGGGCAAGGTAAATGTCTGACTGCCTTTTTTGTTTTTGTTTCTGGACTGAAACAAAATGGCTGCGTTATTTCTGTGGGAACCTGGGCCTGTATTGGGGCGTTTAACGACACCCCGTCCTTCCCATCCGCATGCTCCATGAGTCTGGAAAGATTTTGGTCTCTGTCAATTTCTCTGCAAACTTTCCCTTTCTGGATGCTGAGAGAGAGAGAGAGAGAGAAGATTAGTGCAGGTCTAACAGGATTTTCTCTCTCTAGCTTCATTGGTCAGTTCTGGGCTATTTTAGAAAACTGCCTCTTAACAGATACATTGTTAAAGTGGCAGATTATATGTATTTTTGGCCTCTTTTCAGACCCTGCATGTAGGAGCACGGAGGTGCTGTGAGAACGAAGGAAACCATAGAGAAAAAGAAGAAGAAATTGGATTTATATCTCGCCCTATACTCTGAATCTCAGAGTCTCAGAGCAGCTCACAATCTCCTCTACCTCCCTGCCCCACAACAAACATCCTGTGTGGTAGGTGGGGCTGAGAGAGCTCTCCCAGAAACTGCCCTTTCAAGGACAGAGGGGCTTACAATCTTCTTTATCTTCTTCCCCCACAACAGACACCCTGTGATGTAGGTGGGGCTGAGAGAGCTCACCCAGAAGCCACCCTTTCAAGGACAGCTCTGCGAGATCTATGGCTGACCAAGGCCATTCCAGCAGGTGCAAATGGAGGAGTGGGGAATCAAGCCTGGTTCTCCCAGATAAGAGTCCATGTACTTAACCACTACACCAAACTGGCACTCAGTCCGGCTCTCAGTAGGTGCCAGAGAAGCTTCAGAGATGAGCAACTGAAATGAGGAAAGATTTGGGGTGGGTCTCAACCTTGCTCAAGCTGGCGCAGTTTGGTGTAGTGGTTAAGTGGGCAGACTCTTATCTGGGAGAACTGGGTTTTATTCCCCACTCCTCCACTTGCAGCTGCTAGAATGGCCTTGGGTCAGCCGTAGCTCTCACAAGAGTTGTTCTTGAACAGCTGTCTGGGAGAGCTCTCTCAGCCCACCCACCTCACAGGGTGTCTGTTGTGGGGGAGAAGATATAGGAGATTGTAAGTCGCTCTGAGTCTCTGATTCAGAGAGAAGGGCGGGGTATAAACCTGCAGTCTTCTTCTTGAGAGCCAGTTTGGTGTAGTGGTTAAGTGTGTGGACTCTCATTTGGGAGAACCGGATTTGATTCCCCACTCCTCCACTTACAACTGCTGGAATGATCTTGGGTTAATCATGGCTCTCGCAGGAGCTGTCCTTGAAAGGGCAGCTGCTGTGAGAGCCCTCTCAGTCCCACCCATCTCACAGAGTGTCTGTTGTGGGGGAGAAGATACAGGAGATTATAATTCACTCCGAGTCTCTGATTCAGAGAGAAGGGTGGGGTCATTGTCTTCTTCTTCTTGTTTGTAGAAAGATTTTTCTTGCCTGCTCACAGCTCAGCTCTCTGGATGTAGGGAGCTACAGATTTGTCCATGTTGAGAGTTAGATATATGGCTGTTAGACAACAAAGAGAGAAAGGACACCAGGTTTGTTTGTGTGAAGAGTGAACAAGCAGCCTTGCAGAGCAAGGTTTCACGGGGAAGTGTAAAGCATGCGGTCTCTATCTACATCTCCGAAAGGCTCACTCAGTATTTCAAAGTCATGTACTTAGCCCTGTGGACGCTAGTCTAACTCTCGGATTGGTACACCAGTGATGGTCGTCTCCTTGGGTGTCCTTGAAACCCGGAAGCACAGATCCTGGATGAACCGGCCTCTGAATTAAGACACCACGTCGGCATGCCTAACAGCGCCAAATTACTTCAAGCAGCATCACAGATCTAGCCACTGCTCGCCCTAGGGTGCATGGCGCCCTAGGCAGGCTCCTTGCCCGCTGCCCCCTCCCCTCGCTGTCATCACTGCCTCCTCCCCTCCCTCTGCAGTGCCTCAATCCATCGCGCCCCCCCCCCCCCAATCAATCAGAGGAGCACACTGCAACGAGTCTGGGCCCTACCAGTTTCGAGGCTGCCGGCGTCTGAAGAGAGCACTGAAGGAGGCTTCTCTCCTCTCCTTTCTGGAACCAGAAAGGAGGGGGAACGAAGCCTCATCCAGCTCTCTCTTCAAAGAATGTGCAGATGCCGACTGCCTCGAAGCTGATAGGGCTGAGTCTTGTTGCAGTGCGCTCCTCTGATTGTGCGGGGGTGGGCAGAGCACAGCGCGGTAGAAGGGAAGGGCTGGCGGCGGCAGGGGGGAGAGGCAAACTTAGGCATTTGTTTCGGGGACTGGGAGGGGGGACCCCAATTTGGTGTCCCCCCGGTGCCCTAGACAACTGCCTAGTGGGTGAGCCAGCCCTGGATCTAGCCCAATAGGTACGCCGATAAAATGAATGAAGGAACATAGCATTCGATCAAGACGTTACAGGAAATATAAAACAGGGTAAAAGTTTGAGTCCAGTGGCACCTTTAAGACCGACAAAGTCTTATCCACCCTGCAATTCTGCAATTCTTCTGATTCTTATCTGGGAGAACCGGGTTTGATTCCCCACTCCTCCACTTGCACCTGCTGGAATGGCCTTGGGCCAGCCACAGCTTTCGTAGGAGTTGTCCTTGAAAGGGCAGCTGCTGGGAGAGCTCTCTCAGCCACACCTACCTCACAGGGTGTCTGTTGTGGGGGGAGAAGATAAAGGAGATTGTAAGCCGCTCTGAGTCTCTGATTCAGAGAGAAGGGTGGGGTATAAATCTGCAATTCTTCTTCTTCTTAAGTATTTTTATTAAGTTTAAAGTAAAAAGAAGACAAGGTTAGGGTAAAAGGGGGAAGGAAAAAGAGTACTAGAATATTACATAACTGCATATTACAATATGCACCCGAATATGTTGTCCAAAAAATGTATTGCATTGACATCATACCAGAACAGTAACTTTCTAAATAATACTGAACTTCTAAGCAGGAAAAGTTTGAACGAAAATGAAAATGCAAAGCAGGGTTTTATTTCTGCTACGCTATGACTTCAGTATAATAGCTCAGGATTGCTTAATCTATAACGGCTCAATTGCCCACACAAGTGTCGCTCGACGAAGCTGGTGATGAAAATTCATGTTCGAGCCAGCCCGGCCAGTGGGCGCAAGTCACATATACCAGAAGAAGTTCTGAAGTACTAAACTATTCTGAAGTCAACGACGTCTTCAGAGTCTTAGCATAACATGCAAAGGATAGCTCTTCGAAGCCAAAGACAAACGAATAGCGAAGGGTTCCCTGCTGAGGGAAAATTGAAAACATTTTTTTTTTTTAAAAAAGGGAGAGGCCTTGAACAATGTGAAGTATATGATATTCGAAGGACGGGGAAGCAGGTTTCCGTTCTGTGGAGAACATTGTCTCAACGAGAAGTTAATATGCAAAGAAGCAATACGGCCCCACTTTATCAGCTCGACTAAATCATACAATCTGCCGGATAATTCATTTTTTTCCCCTCGCGGTGTACCAAATAACAATAAGTCAGGGGAGTATTGGAGACAAATAAAAAATAAGCCATTTAGAACACACACAGAAAAACACAAACTCCATCCATATCGTATATTTTGGGAGCATTTTTTTCGCACATTTGGAGAATATCGTAATAAAACCCATTTTTCATTTAGAAACAAATTAGGTAAGATGAAATTTCCATGACGGAGACGGGAGGTGGGGGGGAAGATGTCGTTTCCTTAGAATAATAATATAATAAAAGGAATGTAATTTTGTCTTTCTGGGAAGAGCGTTGAACAGCTGGGCAGTCCAGGGCACCGTTGGATGTAAATTGAATGGCACGGAGCCAGAAAGGACGAATGAAGCTCACTGGTTCTGTTTTATCAACACTGTCTACGAAACTGCTGTCTGGGAGAATAAAAATATCTATTAAATATGAAGTTGCAAATGGAATGAAACTCTTTGTTGCCTTGCGGGAGGTAACGGTAAAACCCTCCCTGAGTCTGTGCTTTCGGGGCTGGGGTCAGTTTGAATTTACGGCTACACCACAGCTGCAGAGATCGTCAATGTTATCCTTGAGTCAGAAATAGGGCTGGCTCTGTCGCTAGGCAAACTAGGCGCTTGCCTAGGGAGCTGGCCTTCTGGGGGTGCCATGTGACTTGGTGATGTCATCAGTGCGGGAGGGACACCAGAAGTTAGCCTTGCCTAGGTGCCTTGCCTAGGGCTAGCCCTGGTCAGAGATTGGTTTTGTGTCCTCTGGATCCACGAGAAGAAGAAGACTGCAGATTTATACTCCGCTCTGCTCTCTGAATCAGAGACTCAGAGCGGCTTACAATCTCCTATATCTTCTCCCCCCCCCACCACCAACAGACACCTTGAGTGGTGGGTGGGGCTGAGAGGGCTCTCACAGCAGCTGTCCTTTCAAGGACAACGTCTACGAGAGCTATGGCTGACCCATGGTCATTCCAGCAGGTGCAGGTGGAGGAGTGAGGAATCAAACCCGGTTCTCCCAGATAAGAGTCCATGCACTTAACCACTACACCAAACTGGCTTCCAACCATGAGGGATGGAAATGTACTTTGAAGACAATAACCGGAGAGGCTCAGGGTTCAAACAGATATCAGGACAGAGCTCTATAGCTGCATTGGGCATCCTGGAGAACTGTGGGAAATATATGGTTATGCATGCTACAATTTCAACTTGGGCTCCGCCCCTCCCCTCCACTCCCCCAGCTCTTTCCCTCTGTATAAGCTGCTAATACACACCGTGGAGCTTTTTCTAGCTGGAAGGAAGGAAAGCAAGGGGGAAAAGAAGAGAAAGAGAACTGCCTCCCTTCTCTTTTATTTATGGAAAACAACCTAGCACCTCATCACACTTTGTATGTTGATAATGTTGCCATCCTCCAGGTGGGGCCTGGAGATTGCCCAGAATTATAACTGCTCTCCAGTTGGCAAAGATCAGTTCTCCAAACCCTGCCCTCCCCACTTTCTGCTTCCAAATCTCCAGGAATTTCCCTATCTGGGAATGGCGACCTATATGCAGAGGGTTTTTTTTTTTGGGGGGGGAGTAGGAACACACAGGAACATCGGTCCAACTGGCTTGGCATCAGGAGGTGTGGCCTAATATTCAAATGAGTTCCTGCTGGGCTTTCTCCTTCAAAAAGCCCTTTGTGAAATAATGGTGCCATCAGGGGTGTGTGGCCTAATATGCAAATGAGTTTCTGCTGGGCTTTCTTTTATTAAAAAAGTCCTTTGCGAAACAACGGTGACATAAGTGGGTGTGGCCTAATATGCAAATGAATCCCCGCTGGGCTTTTTCCTACAAAAAACCCTTTGTGAAGCAATGGTGAGTGCAAATGAGTTCCTGCTGAGCTTTCTCCTACAAAAAGCCCGTTGTGAAACACTGGTGCCATCAGTGGGTGTGGCCTAATATTCAAATGAGTTCCTGCTGGGCATTTTCCCACAAAAGCCCCTTGTGAAATAATGGTGGCATTGGGTGTGTGTGGCCTAATATGCAAATGAGTTCCGGCTGGACTTTCTCTGTCAAAAGCCCTTTTGAAACAATGGTGACATCAGGGGGTGTGGCCTAATATTCAAATGAGTTCCTGCTGGGCATTTTCCCACAAAAGCCCCTTGTGAAATAATGGTGGCATTGGGTGTGTGTGTGTGGCCTAATATGCAAATGAGTTCCGGCTGGACTTTCTCTGACAAAAAGCCCTTTTGAAACACTGGTGCCATCAGTGGGTGTGGCCTAATATTCAAATGAGTTCCTGCTGGGCATTTTCCCACAAAAGCCCCTTGTGAAATAATGATGGCATTGGGTGTGTGTGTGGCCTAATATGCAAATGAGTTCCGGCTGGACTTTCTCTGACAAAAAGCCCTTTTGAAACAATGGTGCCATCAGGGGGTGTGGCCTAATATTCAAATGAGTTCCTGCTGGGCATTTTCCCACAAAAGCCCCTTGTGAAATAATGATGGCATTGGGTGTGTGTGTGGCCTAATATGCAAATGAGTTCCGGCTGGACTCTCTCTGACAAAAAGCCCTTTTGAAACAATGGTGCCATCAGGGGGTGTGGCCTAATATTCAAATGAGTTCCTGCTGGGCATTTTCCCACAAAAGCCCCTTGTGAAATAATGATGGCATTGGGTGTGTGTGTGGCCTAATATGCAAATGAGTTCCGGCTGGACTTTCTCTGACAAAAAGCCCTTTTGAAACAATGGTGCCATCAGGGGGTGTGGCCTAATATTCAAATGAGTTCCTGCTGGGCATTTTCCCACAAAAGCCCCTTGTGAAATAATGATGGCACTGGGTGTGTGTGTGGCCTAATATGCAAATGAGTTCCGGCTGGACTTTCTCTGACAAAAAGCCCTTTTGAAACAATGGTGCCATCAGGGGGTGTGGCCTAATATTCAAATGAGTTCCTGCTGGGCATTTTCCCACAAAAGCCCCTTGTGAAATAATGATGGCATTGGGTGTGTGTGTGGCCTAATATGCAAATGAGTTCCGGCTGGACTTTCTCTGACAAAAAGCCCTTTTGAAACAATGGTGACATCAGGGGGTGTGGCCTAATATTCAAATGAGTTCCTGCTGGGCATTCTCCCACAAAAAGCCCCTTGTGAAATAATGATGGCATTGGGTGTGTGTGTGGCCTAATATGCAAATGAGTTCCGGCTGGACTTTCTCTGACAAAAAAGCCCTTTTGAAACAATGGTGACATCAGGGGGTGTGGCCTAATATACAAATGAGTTCCTGCTGGGTATTTTCCTATAAAAAGCCCTTTGTGAAACAATGGTGACATCGATGGGTGTGGCCTAATAAGTCTGGAGATCAGTTGTAATTCTGGGAGAAGACTAAACCCCACATGGAGGTTGACAACCCTAGTTGGGAAGTCCGTGCTTAATTCCCAATAAGACAGAGAAATTCTCTGTCAGTGAGACTCCAATGTGAACTGGGACCAGGGGTGGAACTCTAGCAGGAGCTCCTTTGCATCTTAGGCCACACACCCCTGATATAGCCAATCCTCCAAGAGCTTACAAGGCTCTTTTGTGGAAGCTCTTGAATTGGCGACATCAGAGGGTGTGGCCTAATATGCAAAAGAGTTCCTGCTACAAAAAACCCACAACCCATGAGTTATGATGAGAAGTTCTCATAATTCCGGCTAACCTGAGCACATCAGATCTTGGAACCTCAGCAGGGTCAGCCACGGCTAGTATTTGGAAGGGTGACCTCCAAGGAAGACGCAGAGGCAGGCAATGGGGGAACCACTTCTGAAAAGTGCCTTGCCTGAAAAACAAGTCTAGCTTGCCACCTAGTGGTGCCTAACGGTAAAAGAGCTAGAACTTCCAGCTGCCAGACAACCTTAGTATCTGGCTATTCTTCACGCACTGCCATATGATAATTGATTAATGAGAACTTGGGTGGGAGACCACCAAGGAATTCTAGGGTCACTATGCAGAGGAAGGCGATGGCAAACGACCTCTGAACATCTCTCTCATTGACCCCAATGTCCCAGGCTAGCCCAATCTCATCTGATTTGCTCATTAAGCAGGGCTGGCCTTGATTAGTACCTGGATGGGAGACCACCAAGAAAGTCCAGGGTTGCTACGCAGAGGCAGGCGATGGCAGAACCACCTTGCAACATCTCTTGCTTCGAAAACTCCACGTGGGCCCACCCTACGTCACCTGCGACTTGACGGCACTTTCCACCGCCACCTGACGTTACATAAGAGTAATCAGACAGTGCATGTTTCTAGGGAACTCTTCCTTGATCTGCGCTTCAATAGCCAGCCTCTTCACGTTTCTGCTTTTCGTTGCCCTTACAGGGGAAGTGATTTAACGGATCCCGGGAGCCGGGTCGCAGGCTTTCCCTTTGGTTTCGAGGCATCTGTCCAGTCGTACAATGCTCCTTGTCGACAATCGAAATGACACCGGAGGACATAACCCCTCGTGAAGGAAACCGAAGCGTTAAAATATGACATGGCATGCTAGGAAAATATTTTTTTTCAAAAAAATTCCTCTTGCTTTTAGTGGATCGGTGATGCTTTAAAAGCCGGCATTTAGGATAGTCCTCGGGTAACGCAATCGTAGAGACGGCATGCATTTCGGGCTAGGAAATGTCAACCCGAGTTACTATTTGCTTCTCGGAAGAGATGATGGGACAGGATGGCATGAAAACGGCTGGGTGTCAGCTGAGGTTCTGAATGCATAACTGGATTTTTTTTTTCCTCGAAGGAGCATCCTGGGAATGGCTGTTGAAAGCCAGCTCCGTAGCAGTGCACAGAAAAGTTAAAGAGCGGTCCATTGCAAATGGTCTTTTCTGTATTAAAAGCCCAGTAGGAGGGATGGTGGCTCAGTGGTAGAGCATCTGCTTGGGAAGCAGAAGGTCCCAGGTTCAATCCCTGGCATCTCCAAAAAAAGGGTCCAGGCAAAGAGGTGTGAAAAACCTCAGCTTTGAGACCCTGGAGAGCCGCTGCCAGTCTGAGAAGACAATACTGACTTTGAGGGAACAAGGGGGGTCTGATTCAGTAAAAGGCAGCTTCATATGTTCATATATGTTCATAGGAACTCATTTGCATATTAGGCCATACCCCCTGATGTCACCATTGTTTCACACAGGGCTTTTTTTGTTTAGACCATTACTATAACAGTGCGCAGGTTTTCTAAGGGCTAACTTACATTATTTCTCTTTTAGAACAGTGTATCAGAATATTTGGGTTTTCTTGTTTTTGTTTTCTGTTTTTTCGTATTGACATACTCAAATGGGGGATATTGGCTGTTTGTCTTATTGCATATAACAACCCATCCTATGGCAAACTATATGGATGTTATAATCTCTTGAGAAACCATGCCCTCTATTTAAACGAACAAAGCCAGAATGTTACCTAGATTTATGGCACCCGCACCTACGACAGCAGTCTGCTTTTTTATCACCCTCCAGTGTTTTTTCAACCCTGTTTTGTCCTACACTAACAAACACAGATCCCTATTGGTGATTCTTTTAATCTGCTAAAAACATTCCCATGATTCCACGCTGCCCACTTATATTAAGAATTGCTGCTTGCCATTCCCATTTTGTCTGATGAAGTCTGCTTAAGAGCATACGAACGCTGACATTCTAAATAAAACTTAGTTGGTCTTAAAGGTGCACTTGTCTACTCCTTTGTTCTAGTGCGCTGGTGTGTTGTTTCCAAAATAAAATAGAAGTCTGGTGGAACCTTAAAAGACCAACAATGCGTATTCCAGCATGAGCTTTTGTGAGCCAGCACGCATTTCCTCAGAGGCAATGAAAAAAAGAAAATCGTTTCCATAATTTTTATAGGGAAAAATGCCCAAAAAGGAAGCATGGGGAAAGGGGAGGAGTTGGAGTAGGGAGAAGTTCGGTGTGAAAGTAAACCTTTCCGATGAGATTCTTAGTGTAAGGGATTCAAGGGTACCCAATGAAGCTGGTGGAACTAGATTTAGGATGGACAAAAGGAAATACTATTTTACACAGTGGGCTCGTTCAGGCGCACAGTATAATCAGTTGTTGCTGCTGTTTCCTTCTGGATTTAAAGTGGCTGATTAGACAGGAACATCTGCCTCCTGGTATTAACTCATGGTTAACCCCAAGAGGTAGATGTGGTGCTGGAGAAGACTCTTGAGAGTCCCTTGGACTGCAAGAAGATCCAATCAGTCAGTCCTAAGGGAAATCAACCCAGACTGTTCCCTGGAAGGTCAGATGCTGAAGCTGAAGCTCAAATACTTTGGCCACCCAATGAGAAGGGAGCACGCACTGGAGAAGACTCTTGAGAGTCCCTTGGACTGCAAGAAGATCCAATCAGTCAGTCCTATGGGAAGTCAACCCAGACTGTTCCCTGGAAGGTCAGATGCTGAAGCTGAAGCTCAAATACTTTGGCCACCCAATGAGAAGGGAGCACGCACTGGAGAAGACTCTTGAGAGTCCCTTGGACTGCAAGAAGATCCAATCAGTCAGTCCTAAGGGAAATCAACCCAGACTGTTCCCTGGAAGGTCAGATGCTGAAGATGAAGCTCAAATACTTTGGCCACCCAATGAGAAGGGAGCACGCACTGGAGAAGACTCTTGAGAGTCCCTTGGACTGCAAGAAGATCCAATCAGTCAGTCCTAAGGGAAATCAACCCAGACTGTTCCCTGGAAGGTCAGATGCTGAAGCTGAAGTTCAAATCCTTTGGCCGCCCAATGAGAAGGGAGCACTCCCTGGAGAAGACCCTGATGCTGGGAAAGACAGAAGGCAAAAGAAGAAGGGGTGGCAAAAGATGAGATGGCTGGACAGTGTTACTGATGGAACTAACACGAATTTGAGCAGACTTCGGAGGATGGTGGAAGACAGGAGGGCCTGGCGTGACTTTGTCCATGGGGTCCCAAAGAGTCGGACTCGACTGTGCGACTTAACAACAACAACATTAACTCATGGTAGCCCCCCTCCAATCCTTCTCAGAACAGGATTATTTTGTTACCTGCTCCTTTGCGGTGTTTTTTGAGTTGTCCGGTCTCACCTAGTCGTTTTCTCCGTCTGGATAGTTCTGCTGCGATATTAACCAACTTCCGGATGTCTGAAAGCTGTCCCAGAACAAAAGGAGCCTCAGACATCCGGTTTACGGTTGCCATTTTTATTCTACTATTTAGCGATATGCGCATAACCGCATAACCACATAATGTTTTAACCTATGCACATAATAGTGGAAGAAAAAAACCGTAGTGTGGACGGCAGAAGACGGTTTCACCACGGAGTGATTTGAATTGCAGTATGGCAGTCTGATCGATAATATCCGGAACAAAGATATTCAGAACAGAACCGGGTCAGTTTAACATGGACTCAACACGCTGTGTGAACAGGGCCAGTGATGAAAATGATGGAATTCACTGCCAGAGAATGCTATGATGGCCACAGGGATAAACAACTTCCAAAGAGGATTAGACAGATACATGGAGGATAAGCCTATCAGTGACTACTAGCCATGGTGGCTGAGGGGAACCTCCACATTGAACCCAGATCTCTTAATGGCAAGTGAAGGTTTGAACACAGATCTTTTCATGGCAAGTGAGGGTTTGAACCCAGATCTTTTCATGGCAAGTGAGGGTTTGAACCCAGATCTTTTCATGGCAAGTGAGGGTTTGAACCCAGAACTCTTCATGGCAAGTGAAGGACACATCCCAGATCTCCCCAGTCCTAATCCAGAATTATAACCACACTGTTGCATTATTGGTAGAATTCACCAGGTTGGTGGATATTCTTACCCTACCTTTCTCCTCCAAGAAAGCAAAGACAAATGTCCTTTTGTACCTGCCTTTCAAATCCATTTCCGTTCGTCACAAAGCCACCGCCAGCTATTACATACTAATTTGAAACAATTGATGCTAACCCGACATTAAATCAACCCATTCCGATAATATAATTTAATCTGAAATGTCTGTCACTTTTCATTATCTCAGGACCATCAGTCTGTGCCATCCATAGTGGGTCATCCTTGATTTTATTAGCATAAAGCAACACTACCTGTTCTCCCAACACTGCAGGACGTGACTTGTGGAGCACAGGAAAAGATTCCTGCACAGCGGGAGGGGAAGGAGAGATTCAGTGGGCCAATGGATGAGGCTGATATAGTGTTAAAATAATTTCACCCCTCTTCAGTATTAAACTGGATGGTTCATTGGCTTGATCCAACATGGGAGCTACAGTGGAAGAGCTTCTTGAGTTCTTGCTCTGGTGGTAGACCTCCTGCTGGCATCTGGATTTTGGCCACTGTGTGACACAGAGTGTGACACAGAGTGTTGGACTGGTTAGGCCTCTGTGTTGATCCTTCATGGCTTCTCTTTTGTTCTCACGGTCTTCTCTTAGGGGAGCTGACCATTATAACCTGGAGATCAATTGTTATTCTGGGAGATCTCCAGGCCCCTCCTGGGGGTTGGCAATTTGGGTTGCCATTTCCAGGTTGGGAAATTCCTGGAGGATCAGGAGATGGAGTCTGAAAGGGTGGGGTTTGGGGAACGACTTCAGCAGGGCAACATGCCATAAAGTCCCTCCCCCTCAAGCTGCCGTTTTATCCAGGGGAGCGGATATCTGTTGACTGGAGACTGGTTGTAATTCTGGAAAAAAGTCTAGGAGACACCCGGCAACCCTAAATGACAGCCCTAGACACAGTTCATTCAAAATGGATTTTCAGGAGAGACTTCAGTAGTGCAGGGCTGGTCCTAGACCAGGGGTGTCAAACATGCGGCCCAGGGGACGAATCAGGCCCCCGGAGGGCTCCCATCAGGCCCCCAAGCAACTGGCTGTCATCTGCTTCCTTCTCCCTCTCTCTTCTTTCCTTCTGCATCACAGCTTGCTTTGCCAGGCTTGCTCAATCACACAGGAGCTACAGAACAAAGCCTCCATTTTCTCCATTGGCCGAGGCTCCTCCCTCGCAGAGGCAGGGTGGTAGGCAGAGCTTGTTTTGCCAGGCTCTCTCAACTGCACAGCAGAGCTCTCTCTTCCTTCTATTGCCTGAGGCTCCTCTCCCTCCTGGTCCCCTGGGGAAAAAAGGAAAGAGCCAGAGCTTTCTTTGCCTGGTTCCCTGGATCCCATGGGAGAAATACAAAGAAAGCACCTTTAAGACCAACGAGTGCTAATGTTTTAAGCATGTTTTATTTTAAGGGGTTTTTTTTAAAGATAAATCTTTAAGTGTTTGTCTGTGTCCTTTATAAAGTTTATATCTGTGCTAGATAGGTAAAGGTAGTCCCCTGTGCAAGCACCAGTCGTTTACGACCCTGGGGTGACGTTGCTTTCACACCGTTTTCACGGCAGACTTTTTACAGGGTGGTTTGCCATTGCTTTCCCCAGTCATCTACACTTTCCCCTCAGCAAGCTGGGGACTCCTTTGACCGACCTCGGAAGGATGGAAGGCTGAGTCAACCTGGAACCTGCTACCTGAACCCAGCTTCCGGGTTCAGGTTGTTGTCAAGTCGGTAGATTCAATAACGAGTCTTCGTTTAAACAAAGTATCTAGTTTATTGTTATCATTGTTCTCGACTACAGTAAGATTGAAAGACTAAAGATCATACAGTAGAATGCAATCATATAAGGTACACTTCAAAGGGATTCTTGAGGAAGGGGGCACTATGCAGGGCACATTCACACATTGATGTTACAATTTCTTTCTCAGGCCTGGTTTGGCCTTGAGCGTCTCTTGGCTCCAACCTCCCCCGATGCCCAGCACGATAAACTCTTTCACACATTCCCATTTCAAAGCAATGCTACATAACAAAGGAAGGGAGGGGGGTGAGGAGAGTTTAAGCTAGCAGCATTGGAATACAGTATGGCTTTACCCAGGATGCTTTTCTCCTGAACCAAAGACTGAGTGCAGGCCTGACCAAAATTAAGAGCAGACTTGACAGTTGTGAACAGAGTTCAGACTGCAGTACTGCAGCTTTACCACTCTGCACCACGGGGCTCTGCTACCTAATCTTAAATAGGTACACACATGGCCTGGCCTGAGATGGCCCAGCCCAACATGGCCCAGCCCAACAAAGTCTCATTTATGTCAGATCTGGCCCTTATAACAAATGAGTTCGATCCCTGCCCTGGACTGTCTGGCATCCAAGGCAAGGCTAACCTCCGGCACTAATAACATCACTGAGTCAGTTGGGGTGCCCAATTCAGCACCCCCAGAAGGCCAGCGCCCTAGGCAATTGCCTAGTTTGCCTAGTGGCCGAGCCGGCCCCGCAGTAGCGTATAATGGTATAGAATATGCCGTTTCCTCCGTTCACTGTCTGAAGCTGATTTTTCACCCAGCATTGAGTGGGAGCAAAAAGCCACCTAACATTTAAAAAAATCTGTCAGAAATGCTTTTTTCCCAATGGGCCATAAACCGACCGGCGATTTCTGTTTCTCCCCCCTCGGTATGAATGGCTTTCGACTCAGAACGATGAGTCAGAGAAGCGGAGAGCCGGGAGGTGGTGAACAAACCATCTCCCATGAGCCCCTCCAAAGACCAACCTGCACTGCACCACACAAGGCCTCGTTCCCCTTCAAACCGCATCCTCGCCACTGCTGTGGGCCACATGACCAAAGCTCTCGCCGGCGTCTTCCATTTCCCCCAGTCTGGAGTGTAGATGTTAACTGCCTTGTTCGCCGCAAACCTGTTTTTTTTGCCAGCATGTATGAGCAGCTTGGTGCAGAAGTAGACTTGCCAATCCCCAGGTCCCAGCAGGAGTTCTTCCACATCTTCCTGCCCCCAGTCAGCTGGCCGGCGGGGGGGAAGCCCCTCCCACAGAGGACCATGTGCCTTTCCACCTCCGGAGGCTCCAGTCTCTGATTGAAAGGCTTTCTCTTGGGATGGTGTGTCTGTGTTCCTTTGAAGAAGTTGGCAGCAACTCGTGAGTAAAGAGGCCAATCCCCCTTCAGAGCTACCAGAAACAGGGGAGGGAAATGTCTGATGAGCACTTCATTATTCCCTATGTGGAGATCAATTCTCATAGGGTATAATGGGGAATTGATCTGGAGGTTTCAGGGGGCTCTGGGGGAGCTGTTTTTTGAGGTAGAGGCACCAAATTTTTAGTATAGTATCTAGTGCCTCTTCCCAAAGTACCCCCCAAGTTTCAAAACGATTGGACCTGGGGGTCCAATTCTATGAGCCCCAAAAGAAGGTGCCCCTATCCTTCATTATTTCCTATGGAAGGAAGACATTTAAAAAGATGTGCTGCCCCTTTAAATGTGATGGCCAGAACTCCCTTGGAGTTCAATTATGCTTGTCACACCCTTGTTCCTGAACCTGCCCCCAATGTCTCATGGCTCCACCCTCAAAGTCTCCTGGCTCCACCCCCAAAGTCCCCAGATATTTCTTGAATTGGACTTGCCAACCCTACGCAGAAGCGGCTGCGGCTGCTTAGAGAAACTGCGCAGGGTCCAGGAGAGGGTTGGGAATTCGGCCCTCTCTTTATGGAGCAGCCTGCAGTGGAACCGGCTGCATGCTAGGAAGTTGGTGCTCCTGCAGAGACAATCTAGGCCGGGTGTCAAGTTCAGATTGTTGGAGGAATTGTAAAACTAAAGCCCCCCCCCCCCGCCCGTATCATATGTGGTGGGAATGTCCCACAGTGTCAAGCTTTTGGAATAAAAGTGGTACAGCAGATAAACTTATATTCGATCTAACCATTCCAGTTGATTTTAAACTTCTTTTATTTGATGTCTGGCCTGACGAATTGGTGAGTAAAGATCAGAAATCTTTAATCTCGACAATGTTGGCAATAGCGCGTATGACGATTTCTAAAAATTGGAAACCCCCGCGATTGAAATGTGGTATGATAACTTATGGGAACAGTTTGTCATGGATAAGACAGTGGATAACGCTTTCTTCGAAAATGATACTGCTCTGGCTACAGATTATGATTTGCTTTGGGCCCCGGTTTTGGAATTCTTTGGGAATATTTCCTTTTTTGCGGAATAGAAAAAATTGTAGGCTTTTTCTTAATTCTGAATACCTAGCATATTATGTATTGTTTTTTGTACATTGTTGGTTATATGCATCCAGTGATCTACATTGGATTCTTGGATGTTAGATTTATATTTCTGTTATTTATATTCTGTTATATGGCGCAGAGTGGTAAAGCTGCAGTCCTGCAGTCCTAAACTCTGCTCACGACCTGAGTTCGATCCCCAGTGGAAGTTGAGTTTTCAGGTAGCCGGCTCGAGGTTGACTCAGCCTTCCATCCTTCCGAGGTTGGTAAAATGAGTCCCCAGCTTGCTGGGGGATAAAGTGTAGATGACTGGGGAAGGCCGTAAAAAGTCTGCCGTGAAAACGTTGTGAAAGCAGCGTCACCGCCAGAGTCGGAAACGACTGGTGCTTGCACAGGGGACCTTTCCTTTCCTATTTATTTCCCCTGTGTTCCATATGTTCCCCTTGTATTGGATTAGATACAATAAAATAAAATCTATTTTTTTAAAAGTCTTCCCACTAGCCCATCCGAAGATCAACCCTACGCTGCACCACACAAGGCCTCGTTCCCCTTCAACCGAATCCTCGCCACTGGTGTTTGCCACATAACCAAAGCTTGTCTTCCTTTTCTCCCCTGTCTGGAGGGAACATGTTACTTGCCTTGTTCCCTGAAAACCCGGCTTTTTGCTGGCCTGCTTGAGCAGCTTGGCGCAAAAGCAGCTGCTTAGAGAAACTGCGCACGGTTCAGGAGAGGATTGGGGATTCGGCCCCTCTCTTTATGGCGCAGCCTGCAGCAAAACAGGCCGAGTGCTAGGCAGCCAGCACTCCTGCCGAGACGATCAGGCACTGTACCGTGGGCCATGCTGTTTTTAAAAATGTAATGCGTGCATGCGTGGGAAAGGGAAAGAGAGAAAGTCCAAAGGTGTTTCTGGAAGAGGCGATTAATCTGCAGTACGGTTGGCTGCCTGCCTGCGGTTCCATGCAGGGTAGCGACCCCAGAGGGCTGTTATTATTGTGTGTGTGTCTTTTTAGGAAACTGTAGCAAACATTTCCAACCAGTTTCGGTTTGCGCTCGCTGCCTGGCGCACCTTCGGGGTCCCTCTGCCCTATAGCTCCGAGCAGGATCGGTGCCTGCTGCTTGCTGAGCACGACTACAAACTTGAGTTCTCCTTCTTCTCTGCGGGAAGATGCAGAGGCAGAGGAAAGCAAGGCCGTCGCAGGACTGTGAGCGGTTTTGCGATAAAAAGGCAACTGTGCTTTTGGACTCCAAGACAATTCTGAAGCGAGCATCTAATGGGATTTCAAATCGCAGAAGAATTCAAAGGCAAAAGTTCCTCCAAGGGGTCATTTACATGGAGCAAGGGGGGCAAACTTGCATAACGTAAGAGCCAGGTAGAATAGATGTCGGATGTTTGAAAGTTGCAGGTCAGGAAGGAAGGAAGGAAGGAAGGAAGGAAGGAAGGAAGGAAGGAAGGAAGGAAGGAAGGAGGGAGGGAGGGAGGATGGAAGGAGGGAGGGAGGGAGGGAGGAAGGAAAGAAGAAAGAAAGGAAGAAAGGAAGGAAGGAAAGAAGGAGGGAGGGAGGGAGGGAGGAAGGAGGGAGGGAGGGAGGGAGGGAGGAAGGAGGGAGGGAGGGAGGAAGGAAGGAAGGAAGGAAGGAAGGAAGGAAGGAAGGAAGGAAGGAAGGAAGGAAGGAAGGAAGGAAGGAAGGAAGGAAGGAAGGAAGGAAGGAGGGATGGAGTAGAGAGGGAGGGAGGAAGGAAGGAGGGAGGGAGGAAAGAAAGAGGGAGGGAGGGGGGAAGGAAGGAAGGAAGAATGGAAGGAAGGAGTGCCAGATTAAACCCTGTGGAGGCCCTTAGGCAGTCAAAATCTCAGGCATCCCTTGTAAATTATCTCTGAGTCAGAGTGCCCACTCCACTGCTTGCCCTCCCCGCCACTGCAGCCTGCAGGCACCTTCTAAAAAGCCCCTTTGACAAAATTGCGGGGGAGAGGCAAAGAGGCAAACGTGGTGACGATGCCAGCAGCAGCCACACCAGGCAAAGAGCAGCTTAGTTATTGGCTGTGCGTGCAGGCTGAGAAGGCTGCAAGCAGAGGGAAAACTGGTGGGGAAAGCTGGCCTGAGGCCCCGAAAGGTGTAGAGGCTCACAGACCAGTGCCTAGTTGACCTAAATGCTAATCTGGCCCTGAAAGGGAGGAAGGAAGGAAGGAAGGAAGGAAGGAAGGAAGGAAGGAAGGAAGGAAGGAAGGAAGGAAGGAAGGAAGGAAGGAAGGAAGGAAGGAAGGAAGGAAGGAAGGAAGGAAATAGACAGGGGAGGGAGGAGGGAGGATAGGTGAAAAGAAAGCAACTTTACCTTTAAATGCACCCTCCAAGCCACCAGCTGGCTTGGAGAAGGGATTTAAGGTCACAAATGCCCTTTCCAAGGTGGTCAACAAGGCGGTGGAGGATTTGAGAGTCACACATCACCATTGTTCCACACACAGGGGGTGTGGCCAAATATGCAAATGAGTCCCTGCTGGGCTTTTTCTACAAAAAGCCCAGCAGGGACTCATTTGCATATTTGGCCACACCCCCTGTCACCAAGCCAGCCAGAGCTGCATTCCTGTGTGTTTCTGCTCAGAAAAAGCCCTGTCTCCAGTCTCGTAGAGCCTGTGGGCACTCTTGGAACTTCGAGACGGGGGATTGTCCACCACCACAAAATGGCTGCCATGGGGGGTACAGGGTCAGCCATAAAACACGGGGAGCTTACACATCAAGCACCATCCTCCAATGGAGACAGATGTTTCTAGATGGTTTCCAAAGCATCTTCTGCTCCAGAGATGTGGGCAGAAGTCAGGACTGGCTATTCACTTTGGAGGAGGGACCAGGGTTGCCAATCCCCAAGTGGAGACAGGCGATCCCCTGGTTTGGAGGCCCTCCCCCCACTTCAGGGTCATCAGAAAGCGTGTGGGGGAGGGAAATGTCTGCCGGGCACTCCATTATTCCCCACGGAGACCGATTCCTATAGTGTATAATGGATAATTGATCTGCAGGTATCTGGGGCTCTGGGGGAGGGGAGGTTTTTTTGAGGTAGAGGCGCCCGATTTTGCAACATAGCATCTGGTGCCATCTTCTCAAAACACCCTCCAAGTTTCAAAAGGATTGGGCCAGGGGTTCCAATGCGGCGAGCCCCAAAAGATGGTGCCCCTATCCTTCATTATTTCCAATGGAAGGAAGGCATTTAAAAGGAGTGAGATCCCTTGAAATGTGATGGCCAGAACTCCCTTTGGAGTTCATTTATGCTTGTCACAACCTTGCTGCTGGCTCCACCCCCAATGTCACCCGACTCCACCCCCAAAGTCTCCTGGCTCCGCCCTCAAAATCCCCAGAGATTTCTTGAATGGACTTGGCAACCCTTGGAGGGTAAAGAAGCAAAGGGGTACCAGGAAACGTACGACGTGGGCATCGTGGTGCCAAGGCGCCATGTTCGGGTTGGCCATTCCGAACCAAGATCTTCCTCTGGGTGCAGAAACCGTGTTCCCTCTAAACTGCTGCAGAGTCTTGTGAGCAAAAATTCTGCTTTATGAGTGAATGATATGAATGATATAAAAGTTGCGAGCGACTGCATCAAATGAGTGCGCTCAGGGGTCCTCCTTCCTGAGCTAAGGCAAAAATGTCTGAGCTGGAGGCTAAAAATCTGTGAGCTAGCTCACGCTAACTCAGCTAAGAGAGAACACTGTGAATAAATAGGTTTAAAAAATGGATGGGATGTCTCCCCCACCACCACCACCACCCCAGATTGGTGTAGTGGTTAAGCAAGCGGACTCTTATCTGGGAGAACCGGGTTTGATTCCCCACTCTCCACTTGCACCTGCTAGCATGGCCTTGGGGCAGCCATAGCTCTGGCAGAAGTTGTCCTTGAAAGGGCAGCTGCTGGGAGAGCCCTCTCCAGCCCCACCCACCTCACAGGGTGTCTGTTGTGGGGGAGGAAGGTAAAGGAGATTGTGAGCCGCTCTGAGACCTTCGGAGTGGAGGGCGGGATATAAATCCAATATCTTTTTCTTCTTCCCCCTGCAAAAAGGATGATCTTGATACCAATATCAAACTCTGCTTGAAACAGGAAGGTTCTCCCCCCCCCCCTCCGCTTTTAATTTATTTTTAACCCAACTCTCCGAAGGCAGCTGTGTCAGTGCAATTTGTATGCGCTCCATGGGTGCATTGGAAACTGTTTGCCCTTATTAGCTCCCACTGTCAGATGGTTCCGTAACTGCTCCTGACGGAAAAGCATCACTAAAACGCCGGAGGAGAATTAGGAGTGTGACAGACTGTGTGTTTTAGCAAAATGGGTAACTATTTTTGCACTTTCGTTGAAGCCTGGGCACCTGAATACGCATGTTCGTGTGTTTCCATGTTCTTCCTGAATTATTCGAGAGATACTTTCTTTTCTTTTCTTTGGATGGCTTCTGAAGCATCTTCTGCTCCAGAGATGTGGGCAGAAGTCACTTTGGGAGAGGGACCAGGGTTGCCAATCCCCAGGTGGGAGCAGGGGGATTCCCCCAGTTTGGAGGCACTCCCCCCACTTCAGGGTCATCAGAAAGTGCACGGAGAGGGAAATGTCTGCTGGGCACTTCATTATTCCCTATGGAGACCCGATTCCAAGTTTTGGTGTAGTGGTTAAGTGTGCAGACTCTTATCTGGGGAGAACCGGGGTTTGATTCCCCACTCCTCCACTTGCAGCTGCTGGAATGGCCTTGGGTCAGCCAGAGCTCTCTTATCTGGGGGAACCGGGTTTGATTCCCCACTCCTCCACTTGCACCTGCTGGAATGGCCTTGGGTCAGCCATAGCTCTCACAGGAGTTGTCCTTGAATGGGCAGCTGCTGTGAGAGCTGTCTCAGCCCCACCCACCTCACAGGGTGTCTGTTGTGGGGGGAGGAAGATAAAGGAGATTGTGAGCTGCTCTGAGACTCAGATTCAGAGAGAAGGGCAGGGTATAAATCTGCAATTCTGATTCTTATCTGGGACAACCGGGTTTGATTCCCCACTCCTCCACTTGCACCTGCTGGAATTGTCGGTGCGGGAGTTAGCAGAGTGAGCTTGGTGAGCTGCCCAACACAGGCTCCAGGAAAGAAATCAGCCAGACATCTGCAACTAGTGCCAAAATAGTGTATTTACAGATACATACAATAAGTGCTCACTAGTGCAGTCCAATACCTTACTCTAACAGACAAAATGCTCCGCCTACACACCAACTCTCAGAGAGAGACCTGTGTGGTCCACACACAGTCTTCTTATAGTTCTACTAGCCAATCAAGGCTGTGCACTGTCATGCTGACTCAGCAGGTTCTTCTCTTGGCTTTCTGCCGGCTCAAACCGGCCTGCTGATAAGGTCATTGTGACCTAGCATGCCTGCTAGATCACCAGCTGTCAAAGCATAGCTGTCAGACTGGGTGCAGATAGATTCATTACACCAACAGGAATGGCCTAGGGTTAGCCATAGCTATCGCAGAGGTTGTCCTTGAAAGGGCAGCTGCTGTGAGAGCCTTCTCAGCCTCACCCACCTCACAGGGTGTTTGTTGTGGGGGGAGAAGATAAAGGAGATTGTAAGCCGCTCTGAGTCTCTGATTCAGAGAGAAGGGCGGGGTATAAATCTGCAATTCTTCTTCTTCTTAAGTATTTTTATTAAGTTTAAAGTAAAAAGAAGACAAGGGTAGGGTAAAAGGGGGAAGGAGAAGAGTACTAGAATATTACATAACTGCATATTACAATATAAAAATAACTAGAGAGGTTCTGGGTATATGAAAAGGAAAAATAATAACTGTAAGTCATAAGTTATATATTTTTGGGTCCATAGTTAACATTTTAAATAGTTAGGGATTGATTGTCAAAAGCTTCTTTCATTGGATATTCAAAACAGATAGGAGGTTTACACAAAAGTCTCAAACCATGTATAAAAAGGATTGCAAAGGTTTTTAGCATCCTGTATCGTCTTGCCTCTCAATAAGGAAAACAAAGAGTCCAGTTCGGCTGTTTCTAATATTTTTCCAATTAATTCTTGTTTAGTTCCTGCCATCAACTTCCTTCTTCCTCTAGCTCGCATAACAGTTTGCTTTGCCAGGCTTGCTCAAATCGCCACAGGAGCTACAGAGCTACAGAGCAAAGCCACTATTTTCTCCATTGGCTGAGCCTCCTCCCTTGGGGAGGAGGGGGGGAATAGCTTCCTTTGCCAGGCTCTCTCAATCATACAGCAGAGCTACTGAGCCAAGCCTCTCTTTCTTCTATTGGCTGAGGATACTCCCCTCCTGGTCCCCTAGGGAAGTAGGAAAGAGTCAGAGCTTCCTTTGCCCAGTTCCCTGGATCCCATGGGAGAGATACAAAGAAAGCATCCTGAAGACCGAGTGCTGATGTTTTTTTAAAAAAATTTGAATTCTGTTTGTCTGTGTCCTTTATAAAGTTTATATTTTTGCTACCTAATCTTGACCTGGCTCAAGAAAGTCTCATTTATGTCAGATCCGGCCCTCATAACAAATGAATTCGAAACCCCTCTTTTTAATGGGTTGATGTTTGCTGCCTTGGGGCATCCAATTAGGGTGGAAAGGTGGTATAAAACGTTTCTGGAAGATATGGTTGCCAGGTGCCCTCTGGCAAGTGGTGGGTGGAAGGGGACATACTCGAGGCGAGGAGATGCTTCGGCTGGAATCGCTGCCAACGAAGTGGCATCACTTCTGGCACGCACCAGAAGTGATATTATCCCATTGCCAGTGATGCAGGATGCTCTGGCATTTCAGCAAAAACTCCATGGTAGAAGCCATTCTTACCATGGAGTTTTTGCCCAAGTGCAACACAAGGTGTGGTTTTGATATATAAAGCTATAAGGAGTGCGGATTCTGATGGACCTGTGCTTTCACTGAGATCAAAACCTGCTGAGCATTCCTAATCTTGGGCGTTACTAGCAGGAACCCAGTAACTGGCAGGGACCCTAGACTGAGTGAGTGTGCGTGTGTGTGTGTGAGAGAGAAAGATCTTCAAAAGTATATATTATTTATTGAAAGATAAAACCATAATACAAAAAAATTCAAGCGAATAAAACAGAATAGAATAGGGTTGCCAAGTCCAATTCAAGAAATAACTGGGGACTTTGGGGGTGGAAACAGGAGACTTTGGGGGTGGAGCCATGAGACATTGGGGCGGAGCCAGGAACAAGGGTTTGACAAGCATAATTGAACTCCAAGGGAGTTCTGGCCATCACATTTAAAGGGGCAGTACACCTTGTTAAATGTCTTCCTTCATAGGAAATATGAAGGATGGGGCACCTTCTTTTGGGGCTCATAGAATCGGACCCCCTGGTCCAATCATTTGAAATTTGGGGGGTACTTTGGGGAGAGGCACTAGACACTATATTGAAAATTTGGTGCCTCTACCTCAAAAAATAGCTCCCCCAGAGCCCCCGAAACCTCTAGATCAATTCCCCATTATACCTTATGAGAATCGATCTCCACATAGGGAAGAATGAAGTGCTCAGCAGATGTTTCCCTCCCCCCTCCCCGTTTTTGGCAACTCTGAAGCAAGGGACTGGCCTCTCTACTCACGAGTTGCTGCCAACTGCTTCAAAGTAACACAGACACACCATTCCAAGAGGAAGCCTTTCAATCGGAGACTGAAGCCTCCGGCGGTGGAAAGGCACATGGTCCTCTGGGGCGGGGCTTCCCCCCACTGGCCAGATGACTGGGGGCGGGAAGGAGCCTGGGAAAGCGGAAGAACCACCACTGGGACCTGGGGATTGGAAAGCCTAGAATAGAATAGAATAGTTTATTTGGTCAATAACCAGCACATGTCTCTAGCGAGTAGCAATTTACAGTATTCGCCGCATAGAAGGAAAACAATCCCATATTTATGAAAAGGTGTGCTGTCCCTTTAAATGGTTTCTACCAGGGCTTTTTGTGTAGCAGGAACTCCTAGGCATATTAGGCCACACACCCGCCTGATGTAGCCAATCCTCCAAGAGCTTAGAGGGCTCTTAGTCCAGGGCCTACTGTAAGCTCCAGGAGCATTGGCTACATCAGGGGGGCGTGGCCTAATATGCAGAGGCGCTCCTGCAAGAAAAAGAGCCCTGGGCACAGTGCTGTAGAGTCCACCTTCCAAAGCATCCCTTTTCTCGAGGTGAACTGATCTCTGTCACCCGGTGACCAGTTTGTGACAGTGGGAGGTGTCCGGCCAGCACCTGGAGGGCTGCAGCCCTACTTCCTGTGTGCACTGGAAGTGAGATATCATTGCATTGCCAGTGGGCAAAAATTCTATGGTAGAAACCAGAGCTTTTTTTTTTTTTTAGCAGGACCTCCTTTGCAGATTAGGCCACACCTCCCCTGATGTGGCCAATCCTCTTGGAGCTTACAGCAGGCCCTGGACTAAGAGCCCTGTAAACTCTTGGAGGATTGGCTACACCAGGGGGTGTGTGGCTTAATATGCCAAGGAGTTCCCGCTACACAAAAAGCCCTGGTAGAAACCATTTTTACCCAAATACCAAAGTGTCCTGCCTCATGATGACAACCAGAGCTTTTTCTTCTTTTTGTAGAAAAAGCCCCGCAGGGACTCATTTGCATATCCAGCCACACCCATAATGCATTCCTGTGCATTCCTGCTCAAGAAAAGGTCTGATGACATCACTTCCGGGGTACACTTGAAGTGATGTCACTTCACCACTGTCAACACTGGCCTAGGCCTCCCTTCATTGCTGGTAAGTCCCTCTGCCAACTGGAAACAGGGCCGTAGCCAGGATTTTAAATGTGATGGGGCCACAGGCAGGATTCTTTGTTTAGGGAGGGCCCGGCTGCCAGTGCCAGCTCTCAAAATATCCCGTGACTGCCTCTAAACAAAACAATGCCACATTATCCCTTTTATTATCACAACATTATGCGTGAGCTTTCATCTTCCCCTGTACTTTTTATTAAGCTGGATGTTATGGGGGAAGAAGGAAGAAAGGAGTTTAAAGCCTTTTGATTAGAGCAATGGCAAGCAATGCAGGAGTGATTGGTTGGGCCAGAAAGGTTACACAGGGGTTGGATTGGTGGGGCCTCTTCCCCCTCCTCCCCCTCCAACTATTTTCCTTCCTTCCCCCCTCCCACCCTCCCTCCTTCCTTTCTTCCCTTCCCCCTCCCTCCCCTCCCTTCCTTTCATCTTCCCTTCCTCTTTCTCTCCCTCCCTTCCTTCGTCCCTCCTTCCCTCCCTCCCTTCCTTCCATCCTCCCTCCCTCCCTTCCTTCCATCCTCCCTTTCTCCCACCCTCCCTTCCCCCTCCCTTCCTCCCCCTTCCTCCCTCCCTCCCATCCTCCCTCCTTTCTTCCCTTTCCTTTCCTTCCCCCCTTGCTCCCTTCCTTCTCCCTCCCCCTCCCTTCCTTTCATCTTCCCTCCCTCCCTTCCTTCCTTCCATCCTCCCTCCTTCCCTCACTCCCTTCCTTCGTCCCTCCTTCCCTTCCTCCCTCCCCCCTTCCTTCCATCTTCCCTACCTCCCTTCCTTCCTCCCTCCTTCTCTTCCTCCCTCCCCTCCCTCCTTCCTTCCTTCCTTCCTTCCTTCCTTCCTTCCTTCCTTCCTTCCTTCCTTCCTTCCTTCCTTCCTTCCTTCCTTCCTTCCTTCCTTCCTTCCTTCCTTCCTTCCTTCCTTCCCTTCCCTTCCCTTCCCTTCCTCCCTCCCTTCCATCCTCCCTCCCTCCCTCCCTCCCTCCCTCCCTTGTTTCTTCAGCACATATATTATTGCGTGGAAGGCGCTCTGCTTTTCATTTCATTTCAATCCAGAAAAATCTACCAACAGCAGGAGTACAGCTCAGCTGTATGCTTTGCTTGGATCTAGAGCAGTGGTCCCCAACCTTTTTGGCACCAGGGACCGGTTTTGTGGAAGACAATTTTTTCCATGGACCGGTGTGGGGGCATGGGGAGGGTGATGGTTTCAGGATGTTAAATTGCACACATCATTTCTATTTGTTTGGTGTGGTAGTTAAGTGTGTGGCTTCTTATCCGGGAGAACTGGGTTTGGTTCCCCACTCCTCCACTTGCAGCTGCTGGAATGGCCTTGGGTCAGCCATAACTCAACCCCACCCACCTCATAAGGTGTCTGTTGTGGGGAAGGAAGGTAAAGGAGATTGTGAGCCACTCTGAGACTCTGAAATCCAGAGTGGAGGCCAGGATATAAATCCAATATCATTGTCTTATTATTATCACTACGTTGTAATATATAATGTAATAATTATACAACTCACAGCCCGATTGCTACTGGTCCATGGCCTGGGGGTTGCGGTGGGGACCCCTGGTCTAGAGTTGCCAGCTTCAGGTCGGGATTATAGCAGAGGTGGCACCGCTGTAGCTACGGGCCTAACTGGAAACAGAAACAGTAAGGGGTCTGGCCTACCTTGTAGGCTGTGGCAAAACTGTGCCTCCGTTTAGGGAACTGGGAGCAATTTATTTGTCTCCCAAAGGTCCCCGAAGCAGTAGAAACCAGCCACTGCTGAGACGATCAAAACTGCTGACGGAGGGCCTCGAACTACGGGCCAGGAGAGCAAAGGGCCTGATAGGCAGGAGGATTAAGGCTGCTTATCTATTTCTCCGGGTTTCTCTTAGGATTTAGTTAGAATTTCCTCCATCTGCATCAGCAAAAAGAAATGACTATTCCGGGGATTTTCAAAGGTCAACAATAGGCCACGGATGTTTTTGAAATGTACGTTTTGGGGGTCTTTGTAATCTCCTTCAAATGTATCGGGCTGATTCTGCTTCAGGAAATAGGCTCTTACTCCCTCAAAATATAGAAATCAGCCAGGCAATCTTTTAACTAAGATTTGCCCCCCCCCCCCCCGCCCCTCCTCTTCATGGCTTTTTCAGTATCAGTAATACGTTTGGTGGAATTGATGAGCTTCGACTTGCGCAGCCCGTTCATTTTCTCATTATAGAAATCCTCTCCCCAGATGCTGGTTCCCTTTGAAGTCAAAGGGCTCAGCTTCTATTGATCGCCGTGGTGCAGAGATGGCTCCCGGGATGAGGTCCCCCCCCCACCGCACGGAGATTCGAAGGCGCCCGTTCAGCGATTCTGATTTGCTGCAAAAAGTCACAATGGGTCTGCAGCACATATATTATTGCGCTCCGCTTTTCATTTCATTTCAGCCCAGAAAGATCTGCCGATAGCTGGAGTGCGGGTCGCCTGTATGTTTCGCTTGGGTCTAGAGCTGCCAACTCCAAGTTGGGATTTTTATTTTATTTTTATTACTTTGGACTTCTATCCCGTCCTCTTGCACTTGCTGGATGGTCTTGGGTCATCCAAAGCTTTCGTAGGAGTTGTCCTTGAAAGGGTAGCTGCTGTCAGAGCTCTCTCAGCCCCACCTACCTCACAGGGTGTCTGTTGTGGGGGGGAAAGGTAAAGGAAATTGTAAGCTGCTCTGAGACTCTGAGATTCAGGGTATAGGGTGGGATATGAATCCAATATCTTTTTTTTACCTCACAGAGTGTCTGTTGTGGTGTGTGTGGGGGGGGGGAGGTGACCACTCTGAGATTCAGAATATAGGGCAGAATATAAATCCAATATCTTCTTCTACCTCACAGGGTGTCTGTTGTGGTGGTGGTGGTGGGGGGGTAAAGGAGATTGTGACCGCTCTGAGACTCTGAGATTCAGAGTATAGGGTGGGATATAAATCCAATATCTTCTTCTACATCACAGGGTGTCTGTTGGGGGGGGACAAGGTAAAGGAAATTGTAAGCTGTTCTGAGATACAGGGTATAGGGCAGGATATAAATCAATATCATCATCATCATCATCATCATCATCATCATCATCATCTTCTTCTTCTTCTTCTTCTTCTTCTTCTTCTTCTTCTTCTTCTTCTTCTTCTTCTTCTTCTTCTTCTTCTTCTTCTTCTCCTTCTTCTCCTTCTTCTTCTTCTCTCCATAAGCAGATTCAGGGCAGCTAACGGTCAGTTCAAACATCTACAATTGCAATTTAAAAACAATAAAGTGCAATTAAAAACTTTTTATTGCGCTGTTTAACTTCAGCGTAGGCAGGATCTTCTGACAGTGATTCTATGATCATAGTTCCTCAGTCGTGTACGGTGGCAGTCCTCTTCCGGTTTAGATGTTGAAGGCCTGTCGAAATAGTGCCATTTTGCAGGCCCTGTGGAATTGAGAGAGATCCCACAGGGCCCTTATGGCCTCTGGGAGGGCATCCACATTTCTGGTGCTGCCTAGGCTTCTCAACCCCCCCGCCCTGGCGGGGGACCCCCGAATTTGCAGCCTCCTCCCCACTCTCAAAAAATCTGGAAGGGGGGGGGAGAGAACATACCTGTAGGCATCATGTTGTTGTAGAGCTTCTGATCCGTTTTTAAAATGTGTCCCTTTAAGGCTGCACAGGAAACAGGAAGGGCTTCATGGGAAAGGGTCAGTAACAGTTTCCATGGAGAACGGCCCCTCTCTTTCTTTTCCTGTGCAGCCTTGCTTTCGTTTTCACAGCAAACAAAGTTCTGCTGGAAGAAGACCAAGTAAGTGTGTGTGTGAGAGAGGGAGGGGGCAGGGAGGGGGGATTCCCTGGTATGGAGGCCCGCCCCCCGTTTAGAAAGCATGGGGGGGAGGTAAATGTCTACTGGGCACTCTATTATTCCCTATGGAGAATTATTCCCATAGGGAATAATAGGGAATTGATCCATGGGTATTGGGGGCTCTGGGGGTATTTTTTGAGGTAGAGGCACCAGATTTTTAGTATAGCATCTAGTGCCTCTCCCCAAAATACCCCCCAAGTTTCAAAACTATTGGACCAGAGGGTCCAATTCTATGAGCCCCAAAAGATGGTGCCCCTATGCTTCATTATTTCCTATGGAAGAAAGGCATTTTAAAAGGCATGCTGTCCCTTTAAATGTGATGGCCAGAACTCCCTTGGAGTTCAATTATGCTTGTCACATCCTTGTTCATGGCTCCACCACCAATGTGTCCTGGCTCCACCCCCAAAGTCTCCTGGCTCCGCCCCCAAAGTCCCAGATTTTTCTTTAATTGGACTTGGCAACACTAGTGCTGCCACTGAGAAGGCCCTAGCCTGTGTAGAACACAGTCTGGCCTCCCTTGGTCCGGGGATAGATAACAGGCTTTGTGTCCTTGAACGCAGTGCTCTCTGGGGAATGTGCAGAGAATGTAGCAGGGGTTGGCCACACTGTGGAGATTATAGCAGGGGTGGCCAAACTGCGGCTCGGGAGCCACATGTGGTTCTTTCACACGTAATGTACGGCTCTCGAAGATTCCACTGCCCTATTGGCTGACTTGGAGTGTCAGGAGAAAATGCTCGCAAAAGCTACTGCAAAGCTTCAGTAAATTCAGTACATAACATCGACCACCTGGAGATGGGTTGAAATTCTGAGAGAACTTCAGCCCACACCTGGAGGCTGCCAAATCCACTTGCATCTAGTAACAGAGGAAAACCTAGACCGATTTCCCACTCACCTAAGGCCGCTCTCTTGAGAGCCAGTTTGGTGCAGTGGTGAAGTGCGCAGACTCTTATCTGGGAGAACCAAGTTTGATTTCCCACTCCTCCACTTGCACCTGCTAGCATGGCCTTGGGTCAGCCACAGCTCTCATAGGAGTTGTCCTTGAGTTTGGTGCAGTGGTGAAGTGCGCGGACTCTTATCTGGGAGAACCGAGTTTGATTCCCTACTCCTCCACTTGGGCCTTTTGGCATGGCCTTGGGTCAGCCATAGCTCTGGCAGAGGTTAACCTTGAAAGGTCAGCTGCTGAAAAAGTCCTCTCAGCCCCATCCACCTCACAGGGTGTCTGTTGTGGGGGAGGAAAGGAAAGGAGATTGTAGGTCGCTCTGAGACTCTGTCCTTGAAAGGGCAGCTTCTGTGAGAGCCCTCTCAGGCCCACCCACCTCACAGGGTGTCGGTTGTGGGGTGGAAGGTAGAGGCGATTGTGAACGCTCTGAGATTCAGAGTATAGGGCAGGATATAAATCCAAAATCTTCTTCTTCTCTTCTCAGCGGGGCTTCCTTCCAATTTCACACTGTCTATCCTGGGGTTGCAGCTAGCGTTGGCGGTTTTGTGCAGCAAACAGAAGCTGGTTTTTAGCGGTTTCTGTTTGCTGTGCAAAAACGCCGACGCTAGCTGCAACCCCGGGACAGATAGTGTGAAACCGGAAGGAAGCCCCGCTGAGAAGAGGAATGTGAGAGCAGCATAAGGTGAGTGGGAAATCGGTCCTAATTTGAATTCTCCATGAGGGGCAAAGATGGATATCAGGATCAATACTCATTCTAACTTGTAGAATCTTGTGAGCAAAAATTGTGCTTCGTAAGCTACTGGCATTAAAGTTGTGAGCTACTGCGTTAATTAATTAGTTTGCTTTGGAGCCATTTTCCCTGAGCGAAGACAAAAATGTCTGAACTGGAAGCTAAAAAACTGCGAGCTAGCTCACACTAACTCAGCTTAGAGGAAACACTGGTCAGAATTTAAGAGCCATCACAGTTCTTTCTCCTGGTGTGAGCTGGACTTTTACAACGTCTTTTACAAACATAGACATCAGCACTGATAAACCCCAGATTCCTTTGCTTATCAGGTGGGCTGCTAACTTAAACATCACACATATGTCCCTCCTTTTCCTTATCCCCCCCTTTCAAATCATTAACATTTACAGCTTCAGGGGCTGAGGGTGTGATGGCATGGTTCCTAGCCAATAGGTGCTTCACCCACATAATTTTCCTTATCTGCATAATTTTCCTTATTCCTTATCTGGAAACGTGCTGGATGAGTTTTCCCAGTGCATTTACCAGGAGAGGAAAATGCATATTTATATAAGATCATCAGCAATCCAACTGCTTTAAAAATGCAACATTTTATTTTGCAGCGAGTAGTGATTTTGTTGCATAATGAAGTGAGAGAAGGGGTATAATTCCTCTATTTTCTCAATATACGAGATGTTTAATTGGGATGACTTTTGTACAATTCAGGATGTTTCTTCCTGTTCTTCGTGAGGATCAACATTTGCATATCTACCGGCTAAAACGGCAGCAGATCCATTCTGAAATTTGCCCACCAGGAAAATTCTGGTTGGTGACGGCAATTTGAGATGTTATTTTTCTGCCTGGCAGAGAAGAACTTCTCTGGATTAATAGTCTGTCTAAAAGCTTAAAAAGCTAGATCATTTAAGACATCACATTAAAATGCCATTCCAAATTGGAAAGACTCCATTAAAACTTTTATAGGGTTTTTGGGGGTGGTGGTTTGCGTTGCTTCCTCCTCGTACATTTTGTTCCAGGTATACAAAGTTACTGTCTGAGAATTCTTTCTTTTTAAAGAAATGCTTTATTCTGTGATCAAAAATATGCATACAAAACAGAACTCAGGGTAGTTCTGCTCAGGGTAGAAATGCATGAATCCTTTCTCCCTCCTTCAAAGAAAAGGCACTTTTAATTTCACAGATACCATTTCTTCTCCAAACCATAAGAGAAGCCACGATGGATCAGTTCAGTAGCCCATTCAGCCCAACACTCTGTGTCACACAATGGCCAAGAAACCAGAGGCCATCAGGAGGTCTGCCAGAAGGGCCAGAAGCCCTCCCACTGTTGCCCTCCAAGCACCAAGAAGACAGAGTATTCCTGCCCCAGACATAACAGCATAAGATGATTAGTCATGTTGCATCCAGTCCAACGTTCTGTGTCACACAGGGGCCAAAACCCAGGAGCCATCAGGAGGTCCACCAGTTGGGCCAGGACACTAGAAGCCCTCCCATTGTTGCCCCTCCCAATCACCAAGAATACAGAGCACTGCTTCCCCACACATAAGAACATAAGAGAAGCCATGTTGGATCAGGCCAATGGCCCATCCAGTCCAATACTCTGTGCCACAAAGTGGCCAAAACCCAAGGGGCATCAGGAGGTCCACCACTGGGGCCAGAACTTCAGAAGCCCCAACACTGTTGCTCCCACCCTCCAAGCACCAAGGATACTGAGCATCACTGACCCAGACAGAGTGTTCCATCTAGACCAGGGGTGTCAAACTAATTTGTTATGAGGGCCGAATCTGACATAAATGAGACTTTGTCGGGCCGGGCCATGTCAGGCCAGGCCATGCATGTATCTATTTAAGATTAGGTGGAAGAGATATAAAAAACCTTAAATCATGCTTAAAACATTAGCACTCAATTGTCTTAAAGGTGTTTTCTTTGTATCTCTCCCATGGGACCCAGGGAACTGGACAAAGGAAGCTCTGGCTCTTTCCTTCCTTCCCCAGGGGGTCAGGAGGGGGAGGAGCCTCAGCCAATGGAAGGAAGAGAAGGTTGGCTCAGTAGCTCTGCTTTACGACTGAGAGAGCCTAGCAAAGTAAACTATTTCTACCCCCCCCTTCCTCCCTCTCAGCCACTGGAGAAAATCGAGGTTTTGCTCTTTAGCTCCTGTGCGATTGAACAAGCCTGGCAAAGCAAGCTGTGATGCAGAAGGAAGCAAGAGAGAGGGAGAAGGAAGCAGACCAGAGCCAGTTGCTTGGGGGCCTGATAGGAGCCCTCCGAGGGCCTGATTTGGTCCCCAGGCCATATGTTTGACACCCTGGATCTAGACCTTGTAGCTAATAGCTGCTGATGGACCTCTGCTCCAGATGTTTAACCATCACTTCTGCCTAACCCTAACCCTCGCTGGATTGATTCAGTATAAGGCAGCTTCATATATTCATATGTTCCATTGTTTAACTGACAAGAGGTCAAGACTCAGGGCTTCCTCTTTTTTTTGTAGCAGGATCTCCTTTGTATATCAGGCCACACCCCCTGATGTAGCCAGATTTGCATTGTGTTGACTGTGTGGAGCGCCAAACAGATATCCCTGTTTGCAGCGCTTGGTGTTAACATTTTTTTTCCCTGTGAGGGCAAAGTTTGTTCAGTTCTAAGGCGCGAGGGGATTTGTCTACCTTCTACATTCTCTCCGAGTTGGTGGGAAAGGACAGATCGTAAATAAAGAATAAGTTATGCCGGAGGCAGAACAAGAATTGCTATCCACGACTCCTGTGAGTCTGGGAAGAGGAGGCAACCCTTCGCGTCTGGTGGAGACGGAGTGACAGAGCTCTCGTATTTTGCCTCTGGAACAGTGAACTCGTGAGACAAATCTCAATCCCTTTTCAGCTACAACTTCAACACTGTGTGTGCATTTTTTTTGGGGGGGGGGAGGACTGTCACAGCTTCTACCTTTGCGATTTGATTTGAAGGTCAAAACTGAATCTATGTACATAAAACTACACCAGTTTGGTGTAGTGGTGAAGTGCGTGGACTCTTATCTGGGAGAACCAGGTTTAACTCCCCTCTCCTCCACTTGCAGCTGCTGGAATGGCCTTGGGTCAGTCATAGCTCTCACAAGAGTTGTCCTTGAAAAGCTATCTGGGAGAGCTCTCTCAACCCCACCCACCTCACAGGGTGTCTGTTGTGGGGGGGGGGGAAGGTAAAAGAGATTGTGAGCCGCTCTGAGATTCTTTGGAGTGGAGGGCAAGATATAAATCCAATATCTTCATCTACCTCACAGGGTGTCTGTTGTGGGGGAGGATGGTAAAGAAGATTGTGAGCCATTCTGAGGCTCCTTGGAGTGGAGGGCGGGATATAAATCCAATATCTTCATCTACCTCACAGGGTGTCTGTTGTGGGGGAGGAAGGTAAAGGAGATTGTGAGCCGCTCTGAGACTCTTCGGAGTGGAGGGCGGGATATAAATCCAATATCTTCATCTACCTCACGGGGTGTCTGTTGTGGGGGAGGAAGGTAAAGGAGATTGTGAGCTGCTCTGAGACTCTTTGGAGTGGAGGGCGGGATATAAATCCAATATCTTCATCTACCTCACAGGGGGTCTGTTGTGGGGGAGGAAGGGAAAGGAGATTGTGAGCCGCTCTGAGACTCTTCAGAGTGGAGGGCGGGATATAAATCCAATCTCTTCATCTACCTCACAGGGTGTCTGTTGTGGGGGAGGAAGGTAAAGGAGATTGTGAGTCGCTTTGAGATTCAGAGTGGAGGGCAGAATATAAATCCAATATCATCACCATCACCATCACCATCTTCTTCTTCCATGTATGGACATTCCCTGCGACAGGGAAGCTGAGAACCTGAATGAGAAAGATCCTGAGCACACAGAGAATCCCCAGTAAACATTCAGTCCTGGCCTTCAAGTCAACCTGTTTGGAATAGTGATTAAGAGTGGTGGAATCAAATCTGGTGAACAGGGTTTGATCCCACACTCCTCCTCTTGCAGCCAGATGGGTGACCTTGAGTGTGTCACAGCACTCTTAGAGGTGTTCTCTCAAGAGCAGTTCCCAACAGAGCTCTTTCAGCTCCACCTACCTCACAGGGAGCCAGTTTGGTGTAGTGGTTAAGTGTGCGGACTCTTATCTGAGAGAACCGGGTTTGATTCCCCACTCCTCCACTTGCACCTGCTGGAATGGCTTTCAGTCAGCCATAGCTCTCACAGGAGATCTCCAGGTATTTCTCAACCCAGTGTTGGCACCCTGTCTCCAGGTCTATCAGCACAGAAGGGCTTGAATGATTCTTTCTGTTTGCCATTTGCCAGACATTTTTCTTTTAAAGGCAAGTCCTGTCCCACTATTATTAGTGGGAATTATTAGTGGGACCGGGGAAGGCAATGGCAAACAACCCCATTAAAAAAGTCATTACTGCAAACAGAAAATCCCAATTTAAATTGTCAAATGCTTTCTCTGCGTCCACAAAGAATAATGTCACTTCCTTTTCTGGATGTCTTTCATAATATTCTACAATATTTACAACAGTTCTGATATTGTCTCTTATTTGCCTCTTGGGAAGAAACCCTGCTTGATCTTCCTTTATATTTGGTGGACTTGTGAAAGAGCAAAAAAGTATTGGCAGATGATTCAACAAGAAATTTCTAGGATCTTGGGATATGAATTTAAGAAAGTTGCAGAGACTTTTCTGTTGGGATTACAAATGGAAAAATTTCCAAAAGAAGATAGAACTATAATTTGGTACTTGCTTTCAGCTGCTAGGACATTATATGCGCAGTTGTGGAAGCAAGAAAAAATACCAGAGAAATGGGATTGGATTGTAAAAGTTATGACAAGGAGTGAAATGGACAAATTAACAAGAATTTTAAGAGACTATGATTTAGAAGTTTTTTAAGATGGAGTGGAAAAAGTTCAGAAGATATGTAGAAAAAGAGTGGAAAATAAAAGGACATTGGACAATTTTTGATAATGATTAAGTCTTAGAAAAAAGAAGAATATTAATTTTTGTTTTTATTAGTTAAGGGTACCTTTAAACATTAGTACTTTAAGTAAATAACACTGGCGGGGGTCAAGTAACAGGGGGAGGGGTGGGTAGCAAGTAATATATGGGATAGATAAAAGAAGTTATTAATGATGCAAGAAATATAATTTGTTACCATATGTTACCAAATATAATTGTTTTAACCTCACCCTGTCAAAAGTCTGCCGTGAAAACATTGTGAAAGCAGTGTCACCCCAGAGTCGGAAATGACTGGTGCTCGCACAGGGGACCTTTCCTTTCCTGTCCCACTAAGGAGCCCCATGGCACAGAGGGGTAAAGCTGCAGTACTGCAGTCCAAACTCTCTGCTCATGACCTGAATTTGATCCCGCCTGAAATTCTAGGAGATCCCCACCATACCTCGCCTGGAAGCTGCATACAAAACCCCAACACTCAGGTGTAAACGATGCCGGTCTACAAGTATGCAGTTCCGCTATTACACTTAACGTTGCTTATCTCAGCCCTGTGGCTCAGAGTGTTAAAGCTGCAGTACTGCCATCTGAGCTGTCTGCTTATGACCTGAGTGCGATCCCGGCGGAAGCTGGGTTTTCAGGTTGACTCAGCCTTCCATCCTTCCGAGGTTGGTCAAATGAGTACCCAGTTTGCTGGGGGGGGGGGGAAGTGTAGATGACTGAGGAAGGCAATGGCAAACTACCCCATAAAAAGTCTGCTGCGAAAATGTCATGAAACGACTGGTACTTACACAGGGGACTACCTTTACCTTTTTCCCCCCAACCTGTCCCACTAACCTTTCAGAGTTCTTTGACAGTGTCAATAAACATGAGGATAGGAATGAGCCAGTAGACCTTGTTTATTTGGATTTCCAAGAGGCTTTTGACAAAGTCCCTCATCAAAGACTCTTGAGTCAACTTCAGAGTCATGATGAGATGAGAGGCCAAGTCCTTGTACGGATTGGAAATTGGCAGAAAAGCCAGAAGCAGAACGAAAGAATGAATGGTCAGTTCTTGAAATGGAAAAATGTAAGCAGTGGGGTCCCTTGGGGATCTTCACAGGGACCAGAGATTTTCAGTTTGCTCGTAAATAACTGACAGTGATGAAGTGGCCAAGTTAGTTAGGGCAGATAAGTCAAAAATAGATTGTGAAGAGCCCCGAAAGGACCTCTCCAAGTCGAGGGAATGGGCATTAAAACGGCAAATGGGATTCAATGTGAACGGGTGCAAAGTGATGCATATGGAGCAAATAATCCCAGCTCCACAGATACAGTGATGGAATCTGAGCTGGCAACGACAGGCCAAGGAAAGGATCTTGGGGCTGTAGTGGATCATAGGATCATAGAGTTGGAAGGACCCCCAGGGTCATCTAGTCTACCCCCCTGCACAGAACAAAGCTTCTATTCAGGGTTTTTTTTTTGTAGCAGGAGCTCCTTTGAATATTAGGCTACATCTCCCTGATGTAGCCAATCCCCCAAGAGCTTAAGGGGTCTTCTCACAGGACCTAGTGTAAACTCTTGGAGGATTGGCTATATCGAGGGGGGGGGGAGGTGTAGCCTAATATTCAAAGGAGATCCTGATACAAATAAAGCCTTGCTTCTATTTTCTCCATTGGCTGACCAGCACATGAAACAACTAATGTACAAAAGCTTGCAATTCCCAGCCATTTTTTTTTTTCCTCTGGGTCTTAGGCTCAAAGCATTGACCATGAGATTTCTGTAAAGAATGTCAGTAAATCAAAAGCAGGTTTGCAACTGAACAACACCTGAACAGCATACTCAAGATTGCTACAACACAGACATTGTCTCCAGATTTTGATGCAACAATTCCGAGCAAGAGGTGTCAGTTCTCACGTACTACTAACTAAACAAAATCTTGCAAGAGCGCTACTCTTTTAAGCGTGTTTTATTTTAAGTTTTGTTTTAAAAATTATTTCGTAGTGTTTGTCTGTGTCCTTTATACAGTTTATATCTCTGCTCCCTGGCACTACATTTTATGACGCACATGGCCCGACCCAAGAAGGTCTCATTTACGTCAGATCTGGTCCTCATAACAAATGAGTTCGACATCCACACCCCTGGATTAAGCTGTTTAATTTCAGCAACCAAATGAAGCTGTTGAATTTCGGTGTCCGTATGGATTTTGTGGGGCTTTAGACGTAGGGATGCCAGCCACCAGGTGAGACTTGAGGAAATTTTCAGCCCATCTCTCCTTCTATACCTGTAGTAATTAACCCTCCTCATCACCTGCTTCCCTTTCTAGTTATTGTATTTCCCCTGATATGAGGTTTCTGCTTATATCAGGAGCCCCGTGGCACAGAGTGGTAAAGCTGCAGTACTGCAGTCCAAGCTCTGCTCATGACCTGAGTTCAATCCCGGCGTAAGCTGGGTTCAGGTAGCCAGCTCAAGATTGACTCAGCCTTCCATTCTTCTGAGGTCGGTCAAATGAGTCCCCAGCTTGCTCGGGGTAAAGCGTAGATGTCTGGGAAAGGCAATGGCAAACCGACCTGTAAAAAAATTGTCAAGGAAATGCAGTGATGTGACATCACCCCATGGGTCGGTAACAACTCGGTTGTTTTTAAAAACTTTAAAATTAAAAAATTAAAACTTTAAAAAGGTAACAACTCGGTGTTCCACAGGGGATGGCCTTTACCTTTATACATACATACATATATACATATATATATATATATATATATATATATATATATATATATATATATGCTAATATCAGTGGGTGTGCCCAAATGCCACACAGATATTGGATTTAAGAAGAAGATAGAAGAAGATATTGGATTTATATCCCACCCTCCACTCTGAAGAGTCTCAGAGCGGCTCACAATCTCCTTTACCTTCCTCCCCCACAACAGACACCCTGTGAGGTGGGTGGGGCTGAGAGGACTCTCACAGCAGCTGCCCTTTCAAGGACAACCTCTGCCAGGGCTATGGCTGACCCAAGGCCATTCCAGCAGGTGCAAGTGGAGGAGTGGGGAATCAAATCCGGTTCTCCCAGATAAGAGTCCGCACACTTAACCACTACACCAAACTATGCATCTGTTTATGTATGTTTATAGAATTTGTTTTTTTAACGTGCCCTTTCCACCCGATTTAGGGTTCCCAAAGTGGTGAACCATTGAAAACATTGCAACGAAGTCAAAAAAATAGGTATATGGGGAAAACAACCAGATGCAACCAAATAAATAAACTGGAAGGCAGAAAGTACACGTACATAACCTTGAAAGCATTTGGACCCACTCAGTTCACTTTGCAAATATTTCTCTGGTATCTTTATTGCGTCCGGCTCCATCCAGCTTCATTTCAGTCTCTCTCTATATTGCTGTTCATCTCTGCAGCGCACCTGAGACTCTGGGATGGCGTTCATACTTCAGGAATGCTAATTGCGTCCCCGTCCGCCTCTAACCACATTGTGACCCTCAGAAGCCTTTTCATCTCCTTCCGCGTTGCCTGGGAGGATAATTACTTCAAAGAGCAGGCCCATTGCTGGCCATTCTGGTTTCGAACTCCCCCCTCCATTGTGTTTGCCAAGTCGACCGTCGGAGCCAGAATCGGAATCAAGGTTCCTGGCAGCGCCGTTGCGTGTTCGGCCCAGGCTGCTGGCAGAAAGTCTACATATTTTCCTGCGATTGCCAGCGTTTGTTGGCATCTCTCTTTTTGTGCCAATGAGCTTCATCTTCAGATGCGACACGACAGACACCGCGTCTGGCCGGGCTCCTCTTGGAGCTGTCCGTCACGATGAAGGCCAATGCATTTTGTTAGCATCTTGGCCTGCCATTTTGTTGGAGACGACCGATCGGTAGCCAATTTCCAAAAAGCTATTTGGCAACCGAAGAGTTAGGAGGAGGAGACGCTAATGTTAATGTACAGGCACAGGAAGGTGTGGGCGACTAGAAACGTTCTTTGTTCCCTCTCCTCCCCCCAACATGTCTAGTCAGAGGGAATTAGATGAAAGATGACATTTCTTTGGCTGGGGGGCCTACCTCGGGCTTTCAAAAGAATAGAACGCCCTCCAGGATGCCCGAGGCTGTTCCACACGTAACATTCTTTATCTGGAGTTTATCGCTGTGAAGTCCATATGTGTGCATATGTTACTTTTGTTCTAAAATCTGTAGCAGGAATCGCTGAGGCAGCCGTACTAGTCGGCCCAATGTGAATATACTTCTGCAGTTAGGGTTGCCATCCCCCAGGTGGTGGCTGGGGATCTCCCATGACTACTTACTGATATCCAGGCGTCGGAGATCAGTTCCTCTGCAGAAAAGGGCTGTTCTGGAAGGTTGACTCTATGGAATGTTCCCCTTTGGCTATGGGTTCCCAGGTTAGAGTACTCACTCAGGCACCCATCCTCAGGTCCATTCAGCAGAGACAAGCTGGCTCAAAGCATTAGTGGTTTACATGCAAGGAGAAAGCTCCAGCCACCAACAACTTCAGCGAACATACAAAACTGGAAGCTGAAACAAGAGCTCCACCCAATATTTTTTTGTAGCAGGAACTCCTTTGCATATTAGGCCATGCCCCCCTGATGTAGCCAATCGTCCAAGAGCTTGCAGGGCTCTTCATACAGGGCCTACTGTAGGCTCCAGGAGGATTGGCTACATTGGAGGGTGTGGCCTAATATGCAAAGGAGTTCCTGCTACAAATTAAAAAAGCCCTAGACCAAAGTAAATCGCACAGATATTGGGTTTGTGTGTGTGTGTGTGTGGGGGGAGCAGACTGTTCCATCACATATCTACATATACACAATAAATATACCACACTCTATAGCAACGGTGTCAAACATGCAGTTCGGGGGGCGAATCAGGCCTCCGGAGGGCTCCTATCAGGTCCCTGAGCAACTGGCTGCCATCTGCTTCCTTCTCCCTCTCTCTTGCTTCCTTCTGCATCACAGTTTGCTTTGCAAGGCTTGCTCAATCACACAGGAGCTACAGAGCAAAACCTCTGTTTTCTCCATTGGCTTCCTTGGGGAGGAAGGGGAGAGAGGGAGAGCTTGCTTTGTGAGGCTCTCTCGATTGCTATTGAACCAAGCCTCTCTTCCTTCTATTGGCTGAGGCTTGCCCCCAGTCCCCTGGAGAAGGAAGGAAAGAGCCAGAGCTTCCTTTGCCCAGTTCCCAGGATCCCATGGGAGAAATACAAAGAAAGCATCTTTAAGACCAATGAGTGCTAATGTTTTAACCAAGTTTTTTAAGTTTTGAAAAATATATATATTTGTTTGTCTGTATTCTTTATAAACTTCATATCTCTGCTACGTAATCTTAAATATGTACACACATGGCCCGGCCCGACATGGCTCGGCCCAACTCAACATGGCCCAGCCCAACAAGGTCTCATTTATGTCAGATCTGGCCCTCGTAACAAATGAGTTTGACACCCCTGCTCTATGGCATTGTACCCCATTGAAGTCCTGTCCCTCCCCTGGCTCCACCCTCCTAATCCCCGCCCCCCTTGAATTTCTGTCTTATTCAAAAGCAGGGTCTATTGCATCAGAAGCATTCCCAGTTCTGGTTTGGGAAATACCTGGAGATTTTGGGGGTTAAGCCTGGAAAGGGCGGAGTTTGGGGAGAAGAGAGACCTCAGCAGTGTATAGATCCGGGGTGGCCAAACTTGCTTAGCATAAGAACCACATCGAATAAACGTCAGATGTTTGAGTGCCACAAGACATGAACAAATATGCACAGAAAGATAAAATACATATGTGTGCACTTTACAACATGACCATACTAAAAAAATATTTTTTTTTTAAAAAAACAAAAGTTGTGAATAACAGTCCCCATAAGGCCAGCATGGGGAAAGGTTAGGGAATTATTTTTTGGCACCATCAGGAGAAGGAAACAGACATGTACCATACAAATCATAAGACTCCATGAGTATATGCAGAAGAAGCTTTATTAATTTATTAAGAGAGCCAGTTTGGCATAGTGGTTAAGTGTGCAGACTCTCATCTGGGAGAACCGGGTTTGATTCCCCACTCCTCCACTTGCAGCTGCTGGAATGGCCTTGGGTCAGCCATAGCTCTCGCAGGAGTTGTCCTTGAAAGGGCAGCTTCTGGGTGAGTTCTCTCAGCCCCATTTACCCCTCAGGGTGTCTGTTGTGGGGGAGTAAGGCAAAGGAGACTGTAAGTCGCCCTGAGTCTCTGAGATTTGGAGTGGAGAGCGGGGTATAAATCCAGTATCATCATTGTCGTCGCTGCCACCTCCTCCTCCTCCTTTTTCTTCATCTTCTTCTTCTTCCTCATCTCCAGCTGCCACCTGGAGGCTGGCGACAATTGTGGCTTGTGGCGATTAGACATCAACTTAATGACAAAGGCCTTCTCTCCTCTCCAAGTAAAAGCCTCTAAAACTGGGCCCAGAACGTAGCAAAATTGTGAAGCTGTTTAATTAAAGGCAGGACTAGATTTGGAGGCCATGAAGGGAATATATTTGTGTCACCAAATAATACATTACTGTTTGGGCCGAACTCCCTCTAAGTGATGCTACAGCTGTTGCTAGGGAACAAGGAGGGGAGGGGGAAGCGATTGTTATATCCAGGACTCAACTCTTAAAGGTACATTTATGAAGCGTAATCTTTGCTTTTTTTTTTTTGGTTGGAGATTAATTTGAAAAATGCATGGATTTAAATTATTTAAGGTCAATAAACTTTGAAAGGCTTCTATGCGGCGTTACCCAGACATGGTTTATCGGGGAACATTTTAGAACGGTCCAAATTAACTTGTATTAAAAGCTGAAATATCTCTGCCACAGAAGGAGCGTCTCGACTCTGAATAAATTAACAAATGGCACTGTGTCACTTTGGTTGGTTCCCCGCCCCCACCCTTTCCCCTAACAGAACATTCTGCAATTACTTGCATTGCAAATACTCCTCACCTGGAGTATTGTGTCCTCACCTGGAGTATTGTGTTCAGTTTTGGCCACCACATTTCAAGAAGAATATAGACAAGCTGGAACGGGTCCAGAGCAGGGCGATGAAGATGGTGAGGGGTCTGGAGACCAAGTCCTATAAGGAAAGGTTGAAGGAGCTGGGCTTGTTTAGCCTGGAGAGGAGGCAGCTGAGAGGTGATATGATCACCATCTTCAAGTACTTGAAGGGCTGTCATATAGAGGATGGTGTGGAATTGTTTTCTGTAGCCCCGGAAGGTAAGACCAGAACCAATGGGTTGAAATTAAATCAAAAGAGTTTCCGGCTCATTAGGAAGAACTTCCTGAAAGTTAGAACGATTTCTCAGTGGAACAGGCTTCCTTGGCAGGTGGTGGGCTCTCCTTCCTTGGAAGTTTTTCAACAGAGGCTAGATGGCCATCTGACAGCAACGAAGATCCTGTGAATTTAGGGGAAAGGGTTTGTGAGCATCCTGCATTGTGCAGGGGGTTGGACTCGATGACCCTGGAGGTCCCTTCCAACTCTATGATTCTATGAAATGTATTTACAAAATTCAAAAGTTAAAAAAAATCAGTTTACATGAAGATACTAATCCAGTGCTTTTTCAGTATGGGCAAAAGAACATAAGAGAAGCCATGTTGGATCAGGCCAATGGCCAATCCAGTCCAACACTCTGTCACACAGTGGCCCAAAATACCAAGGGCCATCAGGAAGTTTATCAGTGGGGCCAGGACACTAGAAGCCCTCCCACTGTGTTCCCCCCGCCCAAGCACCAAGAATATAGAGCATCACTGCCTTAGACAGAGAGTTCCAACAATACGCTGTGGTCAATAGCCACTGATAGATGTCTGCTCTATAAGAACATAAGAGAAGCCATGTTGGATCAGGCCAACAACACATCCAGTCCAACACTCTGTACACACAGTGGCCAAAACCCCCCAAGTGCCATCTGGAGGTCCACCAGTGGAGCCAGGACACTAGAAGCCCTCCCACTGTGCCCCCCCCCCCCACCCAAGCACCAAGAATACAGAGCATCACTGCCCCAGACAGAGAGTTCCAACAATACGCTGTGGCTAATAGCCACTGATTGACCTTTGCTCCATATGTTTATCCAATCCCCTCTTGAAGCTGTCTATGCTGGCAGCCATCACCACCTCATGTGGCAGTGCATTTGGCCCATCTCATCCCAAAATCGGAATAGGGAGAGATTGTATATCCTCATGTACACAAACAGACATGGCATATCTACCTATGAGCTTATTACAGATCATGTCAGCCAAATTAATTAATTAATTAATTAATTTTTAAAAGAATGCACTGCCCTTTCAGGGACCAGTTTAAGGCTTTCAACTGGGCATTGGGAAATACCTGGAGATTTTAAGAGGGTGTGAAGACTGGGGACAGTTGGGGTTTGAGGAGGGGAGGGACTTCACTGGGGTAGGAAGCCATAGACTCCACCTTATAAGAACATAAGAGAAGCCATGTTGGATCGGGCCAATGGCCCACCCAGTCCAACACTCTGTGACAGTGGCCAAAAAGAACCAGATGCCATCAGGAGGTCCACCAGCGAGGCCAGGACACCGGAAGCCCTCCCATTGTTGCCCCCCTTAAGCACTAAGGATGCGGAGCATCTCTGTCCCAGACAGAGGGTTCCATCTCTACCTTGTGGCTAGGAGCCACTGATGGACCTCTTTTCCAGATGTTGATCCAATCCCCTCTCAAAGCTGGCTATGCTTGTAGCCGTCGCCGCCACCTGTGGCAGTGAATTCCACGTGTTAATCACCCTTTGGGTGAAGAAAGACTTTCTTTTATCTGTTCTAACCCGACTGCTCAGCAATTTCATTCCAAGGCAGCCATTTGTTCTAGAGGAATTGGATTTGGTTGTTTGGAGGCCAGCAATAATTAGGGTCATCAGCTCAAGGTCAGGAAATACCTGTAGATATTGGGAGGGGATGGAGTCTGGGGTGGGTGTAGGGCTGCCAGGTCTTACCTGGTTCTGGGCAGGGGATTTTCAATGACACCATAGAGTTTTTTTGCCTGATTCCTAGAGCGTTGCATGCATGATGTGCCTGGTGTGATGCTGTCATCACCAGGCATATCACAGCGTGCTGGAACTCTGTGGGGGTGGGGCTTCTTCCACTGGCCTGCTATGGAGAAGTGGGTTGGAGGCCCTGAAATTGGGGAAAACCCCACCTCTGGTGGGAACTTGGGAACTCTAGGTGTGTGGGGTTAGGGGAGGGGAAGGACTTCAATGGGGTATAAAGTCACTCTCCATGGGAGGAGAGAGGGAGAGGACAAAGGTAGAGAGAGAAGGGGGTCAGAGGGGAGCTCCTGGGTTAAGACAAAGAGAAGCACTCCATACAAAGAGATATACACAGAGTCAGGGGTCATTTGTAGAAAAATAGGTGGTGGAGCTAATTAGCGCATAACTCATTAGCATATGCCCCCCATCAAAAAGCAACTCAATGCAAGAAAGGAGAGCCCCGGGTGAGTGAGGCCTGCTTGGGCTGGCTAGAGATCCAGCCAGCCAAATCAGGCTTCGCTCTCCTGGGCTGCTCCCCTGCCCCCAGTCAAAAGGCCAGCAAGCCACCCATCACCAAAATCCCATAAGAAGTGGAGAAAGGGTGGTGTGGACTTCTCCAGGGGTTAATGAGGGTTGCTGGGGGCATGGCTGACTGCCCGCTCTCCCAATCCAGGGATTGTTACGCAGCTGCACTTACTATTCAATGGACAAGGTAGGTGGGGAGGAGTAGGGTGAGCCATCAGAAAGGTTCAGGAACTGTGCTCCTGGGAGCGCCTGCTGAATCTTAATGTAGTGCCCGCCCCCCCCCCATTCTAGGCATGTTGAGTCACTCACTCCAACAGTGAATCCGCCCCTTACATTAATTTCTCCCTCTCTTTGTACAGTGACACGGCAGGGGTTTCTAACTGGTCTGAGCTCTCGCAACTAGAGACAACGACGAAAGAGAAAACACAGCAGAACCTACTAGTTCTGACGAAGCAACCAGGTGAACTTGGGCATGCTGGCTTTTTGAATGGCTGGGATACAGCTGCACCATCCCCATCAACGATGACCTCTATGGTGAAATCAAATTAGGATTTATTCATTAAATGAAGGCATTACAGGTCCAAGACTTCGTCTTGGTGTGACTGGGGCGCTCAGGCTGAGGATTACAATTATACCCTTACAGAATAAGTAAAGGCAAGTTACAATGTCTGACACAGACTAGGGCTGCCAAGTTCCCAGGCTGGGGGGTGGGGTTCTCCTGCCCTGGAGGTTCCCAACCCACCGGCCCACATTGGGGGATCCTCCCCCGATGTCGCCAGCGTGCTTATGTCACTCTAGGAGCATCCAGGATAACTTTATGGTTTTCCTGGACGCTCTAACAATTTGGAAGGGAAACTCTATGGCACCATAGAGACCCCCCCCACAAATTGCTAGAGCGTCCAGGAAAACCATAGAGTTCCCCTGGATGCTCCTAGAGCGAACGGCGCACGATATCGCTGGCGCGATCACGTCACTGCTGAGTGACGTCATTGTGCCACATGCATGAAGCACGCGTAAAAACAGCCCCCTACCAGAGGCCGCGGGGGACTTGGCAACCGTAGTCCAGACCGTTACATGTTTGAAGCACTAGACACCTTTTTTCTCTACCAATGAAGCATTCCCCTCTACCCCCCTTCACTGTTATCAAGTCCAGCTTAAGCAAGTTGCCTCAAAAGCAAAAGTCTCCAAGCCGTGGCCTTCGACTCCAAACCATACCACGCACTCAGGGTGAGAAAGTTACTTGTGTACCGTTACAGACATAATACAGTAAATAAGCTAGCGAGCATGTTCAACACAGCAATTCCCTTCTATGGCAGTTCCCACTACAGCATTTGTCTGGACTCCCAAATGGACAAACTCATGGCAAGAAGCGTTCTTGACAACAGCTGGTGGGGAGTGATCACTGGGTCTGTGGAGGAAAACACCAGCGTGATCCTCTCAGGGACAGGACACAAGTTCCATCACAGAAGTACCTTTCAAGCCATCCTTCTGATCAGGGGTGGAATTCTAGCAGGAGCTCCTTTGCATATTAGGCCACACCCCCTGATGTAGCCAATCCACCAGGAGCTAACGAAAAAGAAACCTGTAAGCTCTAGGAGGACTGGCTACATCATAGGGGTGTGGCCTAATATGCAAAGGAGCGCCTGCTAGAATTCCACCCCTGCATCTGATGCACGTGGAGCGGCTGTTATCACTTGACTTCATGGAAGGAAGGATGGAATAAATAAATACATATGTGCTGGAAGGAATCTTGGCTAAATTACTTTCAGTCTTTTCAGACATCTCTTCTAATTAAAGCAAAATCATTACAGGACTTCTGCCATGAAGATTCACTATTATAGATTCAGAAGGTGATGAAAATGTTTTCATTAAACGGAGAGACAGAGACGGGGTGAGAGAAGCCCTTCAGGCATGGCATTTCTTCTCAAGCCTCTAATAACATTAATAAACTCTTTAATCTCTGCCATGTTTATGACTTAATAGGAATCCTTCAAGAGATGACAGGCCAGCTAAAGAGATGCCCGGCTTTTTTCGATCAGTGAACTCCTGGCTTTTGTGTTCTCTTTGTGCAAAAATCCTTCTACCTTAAGAATGAAGAAGAGCCATGCTAGATCAGAGGAGTGGCCCCTCTAGTCTAGCATCCTGCCTCACACAGGGGCCAACCAGTTCCTCTGGAGAGCCATCAACAGGGCATAGAGGCCAAGGCCTTCCTAAGAACATTAGAAGATCCCTCTTGGATCAGATCAGTGGTCCACCCAGTCCAGCATCCTGCCTCACACAGTGACGAACCAGTTCCTCTGGAGGGCCAACAACAGGGCAGAGAGGCTGAGGAGCTTCCTGAGAGCATCAGAAGAGCCCTGTCGGATCAGGCCAGTGGTCCATCTTGTTCAGCATCCTCTCTCACACAGTGGCCAACCAGCTCTTCTGGAGGGCCAACAATGGGGCATAGAGGCCAAGGCCTTCCTAAGAACATCAGAAGAGCCCTTCTGGATCAGACCAATAGTCCATCTTGTTCAGCATCCTGTCTCATACAATGGCCAACCAGCTCCTCTGGAGGGCCAACAACAGGGCAGAGAGGTCGAGGCCTTCCTAAGAACATCAGAAGAACCCTTCTGGATCAGACCAATGGTCCATCTAGTCCAGCATCCTGTCTAACCCAGTGACCAACCAGTTCCCCTGGGGGGCCAACAAACAGTGTAGAGGTCAAGGGCTTTGCTTCCTAAGAACGTAAGAAGGGCCCTGCTGGATCAGACCAACGGCTCATCAAGTCCAGCATCCTGTCTCACACAGCGGCCAACCAGTTCCTCTGGAGAATGAACAACAGGGCATAGAGGCTGAGGCTTTCATAAGAACATCAGAAGAGCCCTGCTGGATCAGACCAGGGGTCCATCCAGTCCAGTTTCCTGTTTCACATAGTAGCCAACCAGTTCCTCTGCTGGTCCAGCAACAGGACACACGAGGCCAACGCTTTCCCCTCATATTACATCCTGGCACTGGGTTTGAGAGGTTGATTCCCTCTGAATGTAGAGGTTCCCCTCAGTCCCCATGGCTAGTAGCAACTGATAGACCTCTTCTCCATGAATCTGTCTAACCCCCCTTCATAGCTGTCATTCCTGTAGCCATCACTCCATCCTGTGGCAGTGAATTCCAGGTCTTAATCACTTTGCTGTATAAAGAATTACTTTCTTTTGTCAAGCAGGAGCAACCCACCAGAACTATGAAGAATATACTCTGTGTCCTGGCCCCACTGCTGGACCTCCTGATGGCACCTGGGTTTTTTGGCCACTGTGTGACACAGAGTGTTGGACTGGATGGGTCATTTGGCCTGATCCAACATGGCTTCTCCTATGTTCTTATGTCTGAGGCAGTGATGCTCTGTATTCTTGGTGCTGGGGGGGCATAGTGGGAGGGCTTCTAGTGTCTTGGCCCCACTGATGGACCTCCTGATGGCACTTGGGTTTTTTGGCCACTGTGTGACATAAGAGGGTTGGACTGGATGGGCCATTGGCTTGATTCAACAACGACTTCTCTTATGTTCTTACACAATATTTTGTTAGCAATGGAGGAAGTGTGACCTTTCTGTTCATGCTTTCAAGAACCCTTCCCCCCCTTTTTTTCCTCACTTGCCTAAATGAGGAAAAGCCCCCACTGAGAAAAAGTTAGAGTCCAGGGGCACTTTTGAGACCAACGGAGTTTTATTCATGGTGCGAGCTTCCTGGGCTTGCACAGGAAAGCTCACACTTTGAATAAATTGATGGTGTGGTCTCATTTGGAGTACTGTTTGGTATAGTGGTTAAATGTGCAGACTCTTATCTGGGAGAGCTGGGTTTGATTCCCCACTCCTCCACTTGCAGCTGTTGGAATGGCCTTGGGTCAGCCATAGCTATTGCGGGAGTTGTCCTTGCAAGGGCAGCTGCTGTGAGAGCCCTCTCAGCCCCACCCGCCTCACAGTGTGTCTGTTGTGGGGGGAGAAGATGTGGGAGATTGTAAGCTGCTCTGAGTCTCTGATTCAGAGAGAAGGGCAGGGTATCAATCTGGAGTCTTCTGCTTTTCTACTGTGTACAATTCTGGTCACCACACCTCAAAAAAGATATAGCACTGGAAAAAAATCCAGAAAAGGGCAACTAGAATGATGAAAGAGCTGGAACACTTTCCCTATGAAGAAAGTTTAAAGCTTGGGGCTCTTTAGCTTGGAGAAACATCGACTGCAGGGTGACATGATAGAGGTTTACAAGATTATGCATGGGATGGAGAAAATAGAGAAAGAAGTACTTTTCTCCCTTTCTCACAATACAAGAACTCGTGGACATTCAATGAAATTGCTGAGCAGTCAAGTTAAAATGGATAAAAGGAAGTTCTTCACCCAAAGGATGATTAACACGTGGAATTCACTGCCACAGGAGGTGGCAGCGGCTACAATCACAGACAGCTTCAAGTGGGGATTGGATAAACATATGGAGCAGAGCTCCACCAGTGGCTGTTAGCCACAGGATATTGATGAAACTCTCTGTCCGGGGCAGTGATGCTCTGTATTATTGGTGCTTGGGAGGGGCAACAGGGTGAGGGCTTCTAGTCTCCAGGCCCCACTGATGGACAACCTGAAGGCCCCTTGGGTTTCTTGGCCATTGTGCGACACAGAGTGCTGGACTGGATGGGCCATTCACTTGATCCAACATGGCATCTCTTACGTTCTTATGTGACACAGAGTGTTGGACTGAATGGACCAGTGGCCTGATCCAACATGGCTTCTCTTACGTTCTTATGTGACACAGAATGTTGGATTGGATGGGCCACTGGCCTGATCCAACATGGCTTCTCTTATGTTCTTATGTGACACAGAATGTTGGACTGGATGGACCATTGGCCTGATCCAACATGGCTTCTCTTACGTTCTTATGTGACACAGAGTTTGTACTGGATGGGCTGCTGGCCTGATCCAACATGGCTTCTCTTATGTTCTTATGTGACACAGAATGTTGGACTGGATGGACCACTGGCCTGATCCAACATGGCTTCTCTTACGTTCTTATGTGACACAGAATGTTGGACTGGATGGACCACTGGCCTGATCCAACATGGCTTCTCTTACGTTCTTATGTGACACAGAGTGTTGGACTGGATGGGCCACTGGCCTGATCCAACATGGCTTCTCTTATGTTCTTATGTGTCACAGAGTGTTGGATTGGATGGATCATTGGCCTGATCCAACATGGCTTCTCTTATGGTCTTATGTGACACAGAGTGTTGGACTGGATGGGTCATTGACCTGATCTAACATGGTTTCTCTTATGTTCTTATGAATAAAAATTTGATGGTCTTGAAGGTGCCACTGGACTCTAACTTTGTTCTGTTGCTGCAGACCGGCATGGAGGCCCATTGGAAACTTTGAGTATTTTTGCAATACTATTAGAAGTTGAGTTTCCAAAAGAAGGGGATGGAAGTCCTCCAAAAAGAGGACAATTGGGGGGGGGGGGTGGAATAGATGGCAAAAACCACACAGTGTTGGCATACAGTAATTTATATTCATAAGATGCAAATGTACACTTAATGTCTATAATTAAGTCTCCAAGTGTCAGCTCCATCTGGGGTGGCGGCCAGAGCTCAGTTCCTTGAGTGACGGCCCATTTCTCAAATGTCAACGAAAGCCTTCTGCTCGAAACCAAGCAAACACATCAGCCGCTGGCACTGGACAGAGGTAAAGACTTCTGTTTTTCTCCAGTCACTCTCTGCTGTGATTCTCTGTTTGATTGCACAAACTCCAGGTGGGGCTTGGAGATCTCCCAGGGTTGCCAATCCCCCCCTGGTTTGAAGGCCTTCCCCCCACTTCAGGATCATCAGAAAGTGGGGTGGGAGGAAGGGAAATGTCTGCTGGGCACTCCATTATTCCCTATGGAGACCGATTCCCAGTTTGGTGTAGCGGTGAAGTGCGCGGACTCTTATCTGGGAGAACCGGGTTTGATTCCCCACTCCTCCACTTGCACCTGCTGGAATGGCCTAGGGTTAGCCATAGCTATCACAGAGGTTGTCCTTGAAAGGGCAGCTGCTGTGAGAGCTCTCTCAGCCCCACCCACCTCACAGGGTGTCTGTTGTGGGGGAGGAAGGGAAAGGAGATTGTAAGCCGCTCTGAGTCTCTGATTCAGAGAGAAGGGTGGGGTTTAAGCCTGCAATTCTTCTTCCTATCAGACCCTCAAGCAACTCACTGTCATATGCTTCCATTTCGCTCTCTTGCTTCTTTCTGCATCACAGCTTGCTTTGCCAGGCTTGCTCAATAGCACAGGAGCTACGGATCAAAGCCTCTGTTTTCTCCAGTGGCTGACCAGCACACAAAGCAACAGGTACAAAAGCTCGCAATGCCCAGCCATTTCAGCGCTCAGTCTTAGGCTCAAAGCATTGACCATGAGATTTCTTTAATAAATGTCAATGAACCAAAATTAGTCTTGCAGCTTAACGGATACACACCTGAACAAAACCTGAACCGCATACTCAAGATTGCTACAGCACAGACATTGCCTTCAGATTTTGATGCAGAGGTGTCAGTTATCAGAAACTGATGGATTGATTTGATTTTTAGCCCACTCTGCCTGGAAAACTCTTAAATAAACACAATATTGCAAGAGTGCTAATCTTTTAAGCATGTTTTAATTTTTGTTTTTTAAAAAATCTTTTATTGTATTTGTCTGTGTCCTTTAAGAGTCCCATGGCGCAGAGTGTTAAAGCTGCAGTACTGCAGTCCTAAGCTCTGCTCACGACCTGAGTTCGATCCCTGGCGGAAGCTGGGTTTTCAGGTAGCCGGCTCGAGGTTGACTCAGCCTTCCATCCTTCCGAGGTCGGTCAAATGAGTCCCCAGCTTGCTGGAGGGAAAGAGTAGATGACTGGGGAAGGCAATGGCAAACCACTCTGTAAAAAGTCTGCCATGAAAACGTGAAAGCAACGTCACCCCAGAGTCGGAAATGACTGGTGCTTGCACGGGGACCTTTCCTTTCCCTGCGTCCTTTATAAAGTTTACATATCCACTACTTGGCTGACACACATGGCCTGGCCTGACAAGGTCTCATTTATGTCAGATCCAGCCCTCATAACAAATAAGTTTGACACCCCTGCTATGCCATGTTGTGCATCGTCTCCCTCCATGGCTTCTATCAACCTTGTAAAAACTCACATCACCTCTCAGTCATCTCCTCTCCAGGCTAAACATGCCCAGCTCCTTCAGCCTTTCCTCAAAGGACTTGGTATATAACAACAACTACATGGAGGGTCTGGATCTGGGGTGGCCAAACTTGCATAATGTAAGAGCCACATAGAATAAACATCAGATATTTGAGAGCCACAAGACATGAATGTCAGACGTTTGAGAGCCTCAAGACATGAACGTCAGACGTCTGAGAGCCACAAGACATGAAAGTCAGATGTCTGAGACCCACAAGACAATGAACGTCAGATGACTGAGAGCCACAAGACAGTGAACGTCAGACGTTTGAGAGCCTCAAGGCATGAACGTCAGACATCTGAGAGCCACAAGACATGAACGTCAGACGTCTGAGAGCCACAAGACATGAAAGTCAGATGTCTGAGACCCACAAGACAATGAACGTCAGATGACTGAGAGCCACAAGACAATGAACGTCAAACGTTTGAGAGCCTCAAGACATGAACGTTAGACGTCTGAGAGCCACAAGACATGAAAGTCAGATGTCTGAGACCCACAAGACAATGAACGTCAGATGACTGAGACCCACAAGACATGAACGTCAGACGTTTGAGAGCCTCAAGGCATGAACGTCAGACATCCGAGAGCCGCAAGACAATGAACGTCAGATGACTGAGACCCACAAGACAATGAACGTCAGACGTTTGAGAGCCTCAAGGCATGAACGTCAGACGTCTGAGAGCCATAAGACATGAAAGTCAGACGTCAGAGAGCCACAAGACAATGAACGTCAGATGACTGAGACCCACAAGACATGAATGTCAGACGTTTGAGAGCCTCAAGGCATGAATGTCAGACTTCTGAGAGCCACAAGACATGAAAGTCAGACGTCTGAGAGCCACAAGACATGAAAGTCAGATGTCTGAGACCCACAAGACAATGAACGTCAGACGTTTGAGACCCTCAAGGCATGAACGTCAGACGTCTGAGAGCCACAAGACATGAAAGTCAGACGTCTGAGAGCCGCAAGACAATGAACGTCAGATGACTGAGACCCACAAGACAATGAACGTCAGACGTTTGAGAGCCTCAAGGCATGAACGTCAGACGTCTGAGAGCCACAAGACATGAAAGTCAGATGTCTGAGACCGACAAGACAATTTATTTATTTATTTATTTTATGATTTATATCCCGGCCTTCCCAACAAGTGGCTCAGGGCGGCTCACAACACAAAGTTTCACATAAATAGAATTTAAGCATAAAAACAGTTAAAATAATTAATACATTTAAAATTTTAAGGCATTTAAACCATTTAAAACATTAGGGACAGCAGACATCTAGTATAACTACCCTTGGTTTCTTGTACCAGCTAGTCATAAGCCAGCCGGAAGAGGGTTGTCTTACAGGCCCTGCGGAACTGGGCAAGGTCCCGCAGGGCGCTCACCTCTTCCGGCAGCTGGTTCCACCAGGAGGGGGCCGTAACAGAAAAGGCCCGGTCCCTGGTAGATTTTAAGCGGGCTTCTTTTGGCCCGGGGATAACTAGGAGATTTCGAGTTCCCGATCTCAGTACTCTCTGGGGAACATGCGGGGAGAGACGGTCCTTCAGGTAGGCAGGTCCTAGGCCATATAGGGCTTTAAAGGTAATAACCAGCACCTTGCACCGGACTCAGTAAGCTATTGGCAGCCACTGCAGATCCTGGAGCCCTGGCCGGATGTGCTCCCTTCTTGGGAGTCCTAACAGCAGCCGGGCCGCGGCATTCTGCACTAGCTGCAGCTTTCGGGTTCGGCACACAGTGAACGTCAGATGTCTGAGAGCCACAAGACATGAACATCAGACGTTTGAAAGCAGGAAGGAAGTCAAATGGAGGGAGGTAGAGGTAGAAAGAAAGCAACTTTAGCTTTAGATGCATTCTCCAAGCCGCCAGCTGGCTTGGCTTGGAGACATGATTTAAAGAGAGACATGCTTTCTCCAGGTTGGCAGATGGAGCGGTGGGGGCTTCAAGAGTCACGCAATAGATGTGAAAGAGCCACATGTGGCTCCCGAGCCACAGATTAGGTAGCAGACATATAAACTTTATAAAGGACGCAGACAAACGCAATTAAATATATATTTTTTAAAAACTTAAAACGTGCTTAAAACATAAGCACTCATTGGTCTTAAAGGTGCTTTCTTTGTATCTCTCCCATGGGATCCAGGGAACTGGGCAAAGGAAGCTCTGGCTCTTTCCTTTCTTCCCCAGGGGACCAGGAGGGAGAGGAGCCTCAGCCAATAGAAGAAAGAGAGGCCTGGCTGAGTAGCTCAGCAGTGCGATTAAGAGATCCTGGAAAAACAAGCTTTGCCTTCCCCCCTTCCTTCCCAAGGGAGGGGCCTCAGCCAATGGTCAAAATAGAGGTTTTGCTCTGTAGGTCCCGTGCGATTGAGCAAGCCTGGCAAAGCAAGCTGTGATGCAGAAGGAAGCATGAGAGAGGAAGAAGGAAGCAGATGACAGCCAGTTGCTTGGGGGCCTGATAGGAGCCTTCCGAGGGCCTGATTTGGTCCCCAGGCCGCACGTTTGACACCCTTGTCTTATGTTCTCCATATGCCAAGTACACAGGAACTGCCTTAAAGTGGCAGTGGCCTTGTGCCTTTTCTGTGTTTTAATCTATAATGAATTTGACTGATTTTTTCAACCCACAGACTTCCAAATTTGGCAATGTCTCTTTACTCAGACGAGAATGGCAACTATGTGTTTCTTAAAAAAATACAACCCCAGGGTAACTTCTCTTTCATAACCCAGCTGCGGAGGGTAGTGGTGGAATCTATTGTTGCCATAAAGAAAAAGAGATCCACGCTGTACAGATGGCATTTCATACCCATTTGTTTCTGTGTCATCTGCTCCCAAAATAACTATCGGTTCAAGAACTTCAGCGGGTTCGTGAGAAACTGAAGCCATGTCTCCCTCCCAACTCTAATGACGGTAACAAAATGTGTGTGTGTGTGGGGGGGAAAATCACTGTTCAGCCCCCTCATTTATTTCCCTATTTTGATGCTGTCAAAAGTTGACAGTGTTAATATAGCATAAGGTAAAGGAAAGGTCCCCTGTGCAAGCACCAGTCGTTTCCGACTCTGAAGTGACGTTGCTTTCACAACGTTTTCACGGCAGACTTTTTTACGGGGTGGTTTGCCATTGCTTTCCCCAGTCTTTTACATTTCCCCCCCCAGCAAGCTGGGCACTCCTTTTACCGACCTCGGAAGGATGGAAGGCTGAGTCAACCTTGGGCGGCTACCTGAACCCAGCTTCTTCCGGGATCGAACTCAGGTTGTGAGCAGAGAGTTCAGAGCACGGTACCACAGTACTGCTGCTTTACCACTCTGCGTCACGGGGCTGCTTAATATAGCATAAAGAGAACTGCAAATAGATACATTATGTTTTTGAAGCCCAATAAACTTCGTAAACCAAATAAACTCTTGGGAATTGATTCCCCCCCTCAAAAAACAAATGGACAAAAAAACCCCCAAGGAGACAGTGACGGTGAAGTGACGAAGGCACGAGCTATTCTTTTAACAGCAGACGAAGGGTGAATTACATTGGTTTCCCGCCAGAATTCGAACTGTGATTGGCAGAGTGACATATGAGTTTTCAAATAATTGGTAGGCTGGTGAATGGCAGAGCTCATGGAAAATGTTCTTGTCCTGTGTCCCAGAGACTTCTGGGGTTTCTGTTGGCCAATTTGTGAAATGTTCAATGTAAGCTAAGACTCTGATCATCTGGTGTGTACCAGGGTGTTTTTTTTTTAATAGCAGGAATTCCTTTCCATACCAGGCTACACCCCCTGATGTAGTCAACCCTCCAAGAGTATGCAGTAGGCCCTGTAAGAAGAGCCCTGTAAGCTCTTGGAGGATTGGCTACATCAGGGGGGGGGGTGTAGCCTGATATGAAAAGGAGTTCCTGCTACAAAAAAAGCCCCAGTGTTTACGCATTCATCCTTTCCACGTGTTACAATCATACATGCTTGGAACCCATCAGCCACATGTAACATCATCATGAACGGTGTGTGTTGGGAGAGTCATTAACACAGCAATGGTGCCCGATCTGGTTAAAGTGTAGATAAAAGTTTATTTAGGAACCAACACACTTGATATTAAAGAGGATATCAGCCAGTGTCATAATGCCCCTGTATAAATCAATGGTGCGGCCGCATTTGGAATACTGTGTACAGTTCTGGTCACCGCACCTCAAAAATTATATAGCCTTGGAAAAAGTGCAGAAAAGAGCAAATAGAATGATTAAAGGGTTGGAACACTTTCCCTATGAAGAAAGATTAAATTGCTTGGGGCTCTTTAGCTTGGTGAAACGTTGACTGCGGGGTGACATGATAGAGGTTTACAAGATTATGCATTGGATAGAGAAGGTAGAGAAAGAAGTACTTTTTTCCCTTTCTCACAGTACGAGAATTTATGGGCACTCAATGAAATTGCTGAGCAGTTGGGTAAGAACTGATAAAAGCAAGTACTTCTTCACCCAAAGGGGGATTAAGACATGGAATTCACTGCCACAGCCAACTTCAAGAGGGGACTGGATCAACATCTGGAGCAGAGGTCCATCAGTGGCCATTAGCCACAGCGTATTGTTGGAACTCTCTGCCTGGGCAGGGATGCTCTATATTCTTGGTGCTTCAGGGGGAGGGGGGGCACAGTGGGAGGGCTTCTAGTTTCCTGTCCCCACTGATGGACCTCCTGGGGGGGTTTTTGCCACTGTGTGACACAGAGTGTTGGACTAGATGAGCCATTGGCCTAGGGTTGCCAAGTCCTCTTCATCCCTCAGTCGGGGATGTTCGTACGTGCGCCAGAAGTGACATCATCAGAATTGCGGTGCCCTGTGCAGGGCCACTCTAGGCATTTCTGCGAAAAGTCCATGGTTTTCCTGGACGCTCTAGCCATTTGAGAGGTTAAAACTCTATGGTACCTATTGTACCATAGAGTTTTACCTCCCAAATGTCTAGAGCATCAGGGAAAAACATAGAGTTTCCCCAGAAACGCCTAGAGTGCCCCCACATGGGTACCGCCATTTTGATGACATCACTTATGGGTGACGTCATCGCACCAACGACGCAGGGGGAGGTTCCCCCCTCCGACCCAATGTGGGTCAGCGGGTTGAGAACCTCCCAGGCGGGACATTCCCCACCTGAGCTGGGGGTTTGGCAGCCCTACATTGACCTGATCCAACATGGCTTCTCTTAGGTTCTTATGTTCTGAGGAGAGACAGAGATAGGTTCTTAATGACCTCTTTAGCTGAGAGAGAAAGAGAAAGAGAGAGAGACTATGTGGAACTTCTGAGAAAGAGCAGCAATCTGGGGACAGCCAAGGAATGACACAAGCAAGAGAGGGAAGATGCTGACCTCTCTATCCTACTTAATTATCCTCTTGCTGCCTCCATCTGCGTCTTCTTCTCTTTGTATACCAGACATTGCCCATTTCCAACACTATAACCAATTCCCCACTAGCCTTACGCCGCTCTCACACTCCTCTTTTCGGCGGGGCTTCCGTCGGATTTCACTATCTGCCCCGGGGCTGAAACTTGCTCTGCCTCTTTCGAGCAGCGAACAAGATCCTCTAAAAACCAGTTTCTGTTTGCCGCACGAAAAAGGCGAAGGTAGTTGCAATCGCGAGGCAGATAGCGTGAAATCTGACCGAAGTCCCTCCGAGAAGATGCGCGTGAGAGCGGCGTTAGGCTAGTGGGAAATCAGTCTATGTGCCTGTAAAGTGCTATCACCAGATTCAATTTATGGCGACCTAGCAGGGTTTTCAAGGCAAGGGATGTTCCAAGGTGCTTTATCCTTATCTTCCTCTGCAAAGTCTGGAAGGATCATGGGTTCTTGGGATCAGACTTGACCTAGGTAGCCCAGGCTAGCCCAATCTCAAAAGATCTTAGAAGCTAAGCAGGATCAGCCCTGGTTAGTACGTGGATAGAAGACCACAGAGGAAGTTCAGGGTTGCTATGTAGAGGCAGGCAAAGGCAAACCACCTCTGTTCATCTCTTGCCCTGAAAACCCTCTGGGGTGGCCATATAGCATGTGTTGGCAGAGGAATTAACACATCAATGGTGCCCGACCTGATTGGTAAAAGTTTATTTAGGAACTAACATACTTGACAGTAAGGAGAAAAGGCAGAGATAGGTTCCTAACGACATCTCTGGTTGCAACTTGATGGCACTTTACCCCACCAATACTGGTCCAACTTGCTCAATGTTGTCTAACTCAATGTTGTCTAACTTAGAATAATACTCCAAGGTCAAATTAGACAAAAGTCTTTCCTGACATCTGGGATTTGTGACCCCTCAACTGGAAGTGTCAGAACTTGAATGTGAGACCTTCTGCACTACCCTGAAACTTTTTTTTTGTCTGTACAGTTCTTAGTCTCAAGGGGATCTGTGTGTTGAATCCTGCTTCTGTGGGCAGGCTGTCATTGTTAAATTGGGTTGGTAGTATTTGGTGTAGTGGTCAAGTGTGCGGACTCTTATCTGGAAGAGCAGAGTTTGATTCCCCACGCCTTCACTTGCAGCTGCTGGAATGGCCTTGGGTCAGCCATAGCTCTCGTAGGAGTTGTCCTTGAAAGGGCAGCTTCTGTCAGAGCTCTCTCAGCCCCACCCACCTCACTGGGCATCTGTTGTGGGGGAGGAAGGTAAAGGAGATTGTGACCACTCTGAGACTCTGAGATTCAGAGTGGAGGGCAGGGTATAAATCCAATGTCGTCGTCGTCTTCTTTTTTCCCCTCTTTTTCTTTTTAAAAGTTTCCTTTTGAATCTGGAAAAATGAAATGAGAAAAAAAAGGAGGGCAAGGACAAAGAGGGGGAAAAATTCCCTTCCCAGCTCTGTGAAGTGACAACCATGACATGTGCTCGGATTTCTGTCCACACATATTTTTATTATATGATTAGCTGCAGCAAAAGCAATTTTCGCCTTCAAACTAGGACGATTTTCAGAGCTGGGGTGCTGAGATTAGTTATTTCCCCAGTGGCTTATGCAGCTTACTCTCAAGTAAACAGGTAGAGGATTACAGCTGTTGGTTTTAGGATTGCCAGCCTCCAGGTGGGGACGGGAGATCTGGAATCACAACTGATCTGTAGACTACAGAGATCAGCTCCTCTGGGGAAAATAGAAGCAAAATTCACAAAATCTTGTTTCCTCAGGGGTGTCAAACTCATTTGTTATGAGGGCCAGATCTGGCACTAATGAGATCTTGTCGGGCTGGGCCATGGGTGTCATAAAATGTAATGCCAGGTAGAGGAGATATAAACTTTATAAAGGAATAAATGTATAAATATAAAACACAATTAAAGACTTTAAAAAAAACTTTAAATAAAATAGGCTTAAAACATTGGCACTCGTTGGTCTTAAACGTGCTTTCTTTGTATTTCTCCCATGGGATCCAGGGAACTGGGCAAAGGAAGTTCTGGCTCTTTCCTTCCTTCCCCAGGGGACCAGGAGGGGGAGGAGCCTCAGCCAATAGAAGGAAGAGAGGCTTGGCTCAGTAGATCTGCTGAGCAATTGAGAGAGCCTGGCAAAGCAAGCTCTCCCTTCCCCCTTCCTCCCAAAGGAGGAGCCTCAGCCAGTGGAGAAAACAGAGGCTTTGCTCTGTAGCTCCTGTGCGATTGAGCAAGCCTTGCAAAGCAAGCTGCGATGCAGAAAGAAGCAAGAGAGAGGAAGAAAGAAGCAGATGACAGCCAGTTGCTCGGGGGCCTTATAGGAGCCCTCTGGGGGCCTGATTCGCCCCCCTGGCTGCATGTTTGACACCCCTGATTTACACCATGCAGTGAATCGTTTTTCTATTATCATTTACATTTTAACGAATCATGTTTCCATTATCATTTACACCGATTTTGGTGAATCTTGTTTCCATTATCCTTTGCACCGAATTCAGCGAATCTTGTTTCTATTATCATTTACATTTTGGCGAATCTTGTTTCCGTTATCGTTCGCACCGAATTTGGTGAATCTTGTTTCTATTATCATTTACACGGAAGACTGTCAGAGTTCACTCCTCTGGGCAAAATGGCTGCTTTGGACAGTGGATTATAATGGCGTTATACCCTGCTCAGATTGTCCCTTGTCCCACCCTTCTCAGCATCTGCCCCAAATCTCAGGAAGGTCACAATCCTGAATGGGCAACCCTACATTGTTTTGGACAGAGCCGAAGCCTGGAGTCTGATGACGGACTTGTGGTCCAAGGCCCTCGTCTGCCCAACAGCCACAATAAAGCGTTCCTAAATATAGCCATAACGTTTTGAACAATGCCTTTGCATTTCTCATTTGTTACGGAGAGGTTCAAAGATGTAATATTTTACAGAGTCTCACAGTGGCGGACAGTGATTCATTACAGTTTCCTTAATTAAAGCTTTGTTGTTTCTGGGTAATATTTATTCGCTTGTAACTGAGCATTGAGTTCTTTCTTTCTTTCTTTCTTCTCTTTCTTTCTTTCTTTCTTTCTTTCTTTCTTTCTTTCTTTCTTTCTTTCTTTCTTTCTTTCTTTCTTTCTTTCTTTCTTTCTTTCTTTCTTTCTTTCTTTCTTTCTCTGGGAGAACCGGGTTTGATTCCCCACTCCTCCACTGAAAGTTGGTGGAATGGCCTTGGGTCAGTCATAGCTCTGGGAGAGGTTGTCGTTGAAAGGGCAGCTTATGGGAGAGGCTCTCTCAGCCCCACCCACCTCACAGGGTGTCTGTGTGGGGGAGGAAGGTAAAGGAGATTGTGAGCTGCTCAGGGACTCTGAGTTTCAGAGTGGAGGGTGGATATAAATCCAATATCATCATCATCTTCTCCTTCCTTCCTTCCTTCCTTCCTTCCTTCCTTCCTTCCTTCCTTCCTCCCTCCCTTCCTTCTTTCCTTCCTCCCTTCCTTCTTTCCTCCCTTCCTTCCTTCCTCCCTCCCCCTTCCTCCCTCCCTCCTTCCCTCCTTCCTCCCTCCCTCCCTCCCTCCCTTCTTCCTTCCTTCCTTCCTTCCTTCCTTCCTTCCTTCCTTCCTTCCTTCCTCCCTTCCTTCCTTCCTTCCTTCCTTCCTTCCTTCCTTCCTCCCTTCCTTCTTTCCTCCCTCCCTCCCTTCCTTCCTTCCTCCCCCTCCCTCCCTCCCTCCTTCCTTCCTTCCTTCCTTCCTTCCTTCCTTCCTTCCTTCCTTCCTTCCTTCCTTCCTTCCTTCCTTCCTTCCTTCCTTCCTCCCTCCCTCCCTCCCTCCCCCCCCTTCCTTCCTCCCTCCCTCCCCCCCTTCTCTCCCTCCTCTTGCCCGCTCCTGCTTTCATATTGGATAAAGCAATCATTGAAATAATGTGCTTTCTTCCTAGACTGGCACGGCAGAGGCCTAGAGACGGAAAGCCATCTGGATACTGAGCGCAGAGCTATAATAATCGCTATTAGTAATGATAACTGTAATAACCGCTGTTTTTCTTTGATGGCCCCACCTGCCACGAATCTCCAGGCACCGCCGAAGAGCACTGAATGCATTTTAGGCTGGGGGCCTCTGCAGGTTCAGGCGAGCCGCTGTTTCAATGGGCGTCGGCACTCCTCCTTTGGCATTGGTTTGAGGGGATTGGAAGGATTTGTAAAGAAAACCGCAGGCCCAGCTTGCAGAAGGTGGACACCTGCAATCAAAAAAAGCAGAAAACTGCTGACCGATTATGACTTTTAAAATTTCCATTCAACTAATTTCATTCTTATCTTGGGGGTGCCAGGTCTCCCGGCTGCTGGAGGGGCTGCGGAATGAGGTCTCTCTCTTGCCCTTGGAAGAGTTGCCAACCTCCAGGCAGGAGCCTTGAGCTCTCCCACTATCACAACTGATCTGCAGATAATAGAGAGCTGTTCCCTCAGAGAAAGTGACAACTTTGGTGGGTGGACTCTAGGGCATACTACCATAGAGTTTTCCCTCCCAAATTGCTAGAGCTCCCAGGAAAACCATAGAATTTTCCCGGAGGCTCCTAGAGCAGCCAGTGTGTGATGTCGCCAGCACAATGACATCACTTGCGAGCCAGAGGCTGTGGGGGACTTGGCAACCCGACCCTTATCTCCTTAATTTGAGCAAAAACAGAAAGGAAGGAGTTGTGGTTCAATGGGAGCGCTGTGGTTGCCAGTTCTGGGTGGAAAATAGGGTTGCCAAGTCCAATTCAAGAAATATCTGGGGACTTTGTGGGTGGAGCCAGGAGACTTTGGGGGTGGAGCCAGGAGACATTGGGGGTGGAGCCAGGAACAAGGGTGTCATAAGCATAATTGAACTCCAAAGGGAGTTCTGGCCATCACATTTAAAGGGACAGCACACCTTTTTAAACGTCTTTCTTCCATAGGAAAGGATAGGGGCACCTTCTTTCGGGGCTCATAGAATTGGACCCCTTGGTCCAATCGTTTTGAAACTTGGGGGGTACTTTGGGGATAGGCACTAAATACTGTACTGAAAGTTGGTGCCTCTACCTTAAAAAACAGCTCCCCTAGAGCCCCCGAAACCTCCAGATCAATTCCCCATTATACCCTATGAGAATCGATCTCCACATAGGGAATAATGAAGTGCTCAGCAGACGTTCCCCTCCCCCCCATTTCTGGCGACTCCGAAGCGAGGGGTTGGCCTCTCTACTGAAGAGTTGCTGCCAACTTCTTCAAAGTAACACAGACACACCATCCCAAGAGGAAGCCTTTCAATCGGAGACTGAAGCCTCTGGAGGTGGAAAGGCACATGGTCCTCTGGGGGCGGGGCTTCCCCCCGGCCGGCCAGCTGACTGGGGGTGGGAAGGAGCCTGGGGAAGCAGAAGAACCCCCGCTGGGACCTAGGGATTGGCAAGCCTAGTGGAAAATGTCTTGGAGATTTTGAAGTTGGAGCATGGAGGGGTCAGGGTAGGGGAGGGACCTCAGCAGGTATAGTGCCACAGTACCCACCTGTTAGGTCTGGTTTAGGATGGCTGGACTGGTCAGGCAGCCATCTTTACCTTCATTTAGCAGAGTGCTCCTTCTTTGCTTCAGCACAACAGCATGGCCTAGTCTAATAGTTACCACACTCTCTTACAAACTGCACAGAAAGCCCTTTGCTTTCAGTTAAGAAACCAATATTGGTGGATTTCTTTAAAGAAAACATAATGTAATAGTGTAGTGGAGAGAAAACGTGATTGGACTGTTCTAGCTAACTGGATGGCTTTGGATTGTAGTAGGCCATCTGCTTAGTTCAGTGCAGGATAGGGTTGTCAACCCCCAGGTGAGGGCAGGGGATACCCCAGTTTGGAGGCCCTCTTCAGGGTCATCAGAAAGTGGAAGGGGGGAATGTCTGCTGGGCACTCCATTATTCCCTATGGGGACCGATTCTGATAGGGTTTAATGGAGAACTGATCTATGGGTGACGAAGATGGTGAGGGGTCTGAAGACCAAGTCCTATGAGGAAAAGTTGAAGGAGCTGGGGATGTTTAGCCTGGAGAGGAGGCGGCTGAGCGCACTTGAAGGGCTGTCATATAGAGGTGGGTGTGGAATTGTTTTCTGTGGCCCCAGAAGGTAGGACCAGAATCAAAGTGTTGAAATTAAATCAAAAGAGTTTCCGGCTTAACATTAGGAAGGACTTCCTGACTGTTAGAGCAGTTCCTAAGTGGAACAGGCTTCCTTGGGAGGTGGTGGGCTCTCTTTTCTTGGAGGTTTTTCAACTGATGGCCATCTGACAGCAATGAAGATCCTGTGAATTTAGGGGGAGGTGTTTGTGAGTTTCCTGCATTGTGCAGAGGGTTGGACTAGATGACCCTAGAGGTCCCTTCCAACTCTATGATTCTATGATTCTATCTGGAGCTCAGGGGGCGGGGAGCTGTATTTTTGAGGCAGAGGCAGCAAATTTGCAGCACAGCATCCAATACCTCTCTTCAAAATACACTCCAAGGTTCAAAAATATCGGGCCAGAGAGGGTCCAATTCTATGAGCCCCCAAAGAAGGTGCCCCTATCCATTATTTCCAATGAAGGCATTTAAAAGGTGTGCGGTCCCTTTCAATGTGATGGCCAGAACTTTCTGTGGAGTTCAGTTATGCTTGTCACAACCTTGCTTTTGGCTCCACCCCAATGTCTCCTGGCTCCACCCCCAAAGTCTCCAGATGTTTCTTGAATTGGACTTGGCAACATTAGTTCAGGAGGAGAGACACCATGCCACTTCTTCTGATGCATGCAGGAAAGAAGAGGAAGAGGAAGAGAACAAACAGGAAGGAAGTTCCCTGAGATTCTACCAATTAGAGCAGGAAGCAGAAGACAGGAAGGAGACTAATACTGTCCTATCTGTTCAGCTTGCTTTATGGTTTGTAGTCTTGGAGAACTGAGCAAGGAGACATCACCAGTCTGTTCTTCTAACACCACCCATGCCACCGATTGTTGTCACCTGGAGATCTGCTGAAATTCCAGGAGGTCTCCAGGCCTCACCTGGAAGCTGTATACAAAACACCAACACCCAGGAGGGGAAGGTGTTTGTGAATTTCCTGCATTGTGCAGGGGGTTGGACTCGATGACCCTGGAGGTCCCTTCCGACTCTATGGGTGTTTTTACACTGACAGTTTGTGACTCTCTTTCACTGCATTGGAAACTCACCTTTTATATTACCTAATGTTCTCACAACTGTTTTGCATCGCTGCTGCCCGAAGCATCTACATTTGTTTCGGCGAGATGAGTTTCTGGCGCTGCTGTTGCAACGTTTTTCTCGAAACTAGTTGTGATCCGGCCATTTCTCTACAGGCGTTTCAAACTTGTATTGCAGAAGTTTTCGTGCGTTTTAAAAGACTCCCCCAAAAGCCACAAGGTGCAGTAATTTGCATGAGAACTGACAGCACTTGAAATTTTTACATCTCATTGCTTGCCTCATCTTGTAATTTAAATGTGTATTGTTTTTGCAGTGTTGACATGATTTCCAAGCCATTGTATACATTCAACTAAGCACTGGTATTCCGGCTGCCCTCTGATCAGAGACACCCCCCCTCCCCAAATTGAAACTCTTTCAGCAGGAAATATAGAAGTTTGGCTCCGCAAAATGAGCAGAGCAATTCCCAAATGTAAAAGGAAAATAATTAAAGCGGAACGGTGGCAGGCGATTTGATGACTCTAAAACTCTGGATCAAACTGAATGTAAGAACACCCTTCGATTCCGTGAATGCCAGTCTATAAGTATGCGCTTCCGATATTACACTTAATGTTGCCTATTTCAGTTTACCATAACATTGTGTTTGTTATGGAGCACAGTCAATTTCCACACAATACGACTTATACAAATTAGGTTCACTCTCGGTACAGTTCTCAGGCATGCAGCGCCATAAATCACGATGTACTTTTCCGGACGGTAAGTACGTTTTCGTAGCCTTCATCAAGAAGTCGTACCTTTAAGAACCTCTTCAGAGGTCCTCCAGGTGTAATGGAAACTGATATTCAGACAACACGGTGGCAGAAACTGTATGACGAGTGGGTGTTTGTCTGCATATAGAAACTTTCAAAGCAGTGGTTCCTTGCAGAAAAAAAATATGAATACAGGGACAAATAAATTATACCTTGCTTTCATTAACCTGAAGAGCACATTCTATTCAATAGCTAGAGCCCAGGTATGAATCATGGCATGAAGTTGGGGAATGGATGATAGAAACGTAGAGTTGGAAGGGACCTCCAGGGTCATCTAGCCCAACCCCCTGCGCAGTTCAGGAAACTCACAAATACCTCCCCCTAAATTCACAGGATCCTCATTGCTGTCAGATGGCCATCCAGCCTTTGTTTTAAAACCTCCAAGGAAGGAGAGCCCACCACCTCCCAAGGAAGCCTGTTCCACTGAGGAACCACTCTAAACTCACAAACACCTCCCCTAAATTCACAGGATCTTCATTGCTGTCAGATGGCCATCTAGCTTCTGTTTAAAAACCTCCAAGTAAGGAGAGCCCACCACCTCCCAAGAAGGAAGCCTCTTCCACTGAGGAACTGCTCTAACGGTCAGGAAGTTCTTCCGAATGCTGAGCCAGAAGCTCTTCTGATTCAATTTCAACCCATTGATTCTGGTCCGACCTTCCGGGGCCACAGAAAACAATTCTGAACCATCCTCTATCTGACAGCCCTTCAAGTACTTGAAGATGGTGATCATATCACCTCTCAGCTGCCTCCTCTCCAGGCTAAGCATGCCCAGCTCCTTCAGCCTTTCTTTATAGGATTTGGTCTCCAGACCCCTCACCATCTTCGTCGCCATCCTCTGGACCTGTTCCAGCTTGTCTTTATCCTTCTTAAAATGTGGTGCCCAAAAACTGAACACAAGACTCTAGGTGAGGTCTTACCAGAGCAGAGCAAAGCGATACCATCACATCACGTGATCTGAAAACTATAGTTCTCTTCAGGGGTGGAATTCTAGCAGGCGCTCCTTTGCATATTAGGCCCCACCCCCCTGATGTAGCCAATCCTCCAAGAGCTTGCAAGGCTTTTTTTTTGTAAGCTCTTGGAGGATTGGCTACATCAGGGGTGCATGGCCTAATATGCAAAGGAGCTCCTGCTAGAATTCCACCCCTGGTTCTGTTGATACAGCCCCTACACAGCCCTTCAAGTACTTGAGGATGGTGAACATATCACCTCTCAGCGACCTCGTCTCTAGCATACTCGTTGGTGTTTTGAATACAGCTTTCTGTACCCGGTGTTCTTTTAGGTGGATTGCTCGCCTGGAAGTTGGCAACCTTAACAGACATGCTTCACATGCTTATGGCCCTGGGTTCAGGCTCTACGTACAAGATGGGAGCAAGTGCCAGGAAAGATTCTGCTCTCTCCGCCTGGGACAGTGCCTCAAAAACACTGAACTTGGTAAGCGAAGACTTCATATAAATTGATAAACTGGGCAAAGTACAGCAAAAATCACTGTCGTGCAAGGTAAGAAAATGCTTTATTTGTATTTATGCAGGTTTACAGAAGTTGGTGGAAATTGCTTTAAAAAGGTAAAGATAGTCCCTTGTGCAAGCACCAGTCATTTCTGACTCTGGGGTGATGTTGCTTTCACAACGTTTTCACGGCAGACTTTTTTATGGGGTGGTTCCCCATTGCCTTCCCCAGTCCTCTACACTTTCCCCTAGCAAGCTCCTTTGACCGACCTTGGAAGGATGGAAGGCTGAGTTAACCTCGAGCCAGCTACCTGAAAACCCAGCTTCCGCTGGGATTGAAATCAGGTCGTGAGCAGAGTTTAAGACTGCAGTTCTGCAGCTTTCCCTTCTGCACCGCGGGGTCTTGGGTTATACTTATTGGCAAAAGAGTCAATGCCGGTTCTGTCTCAATATGTGCATTTATTACAGCGGATCTGTAAAAGGAACATTTCCCAGAGGTTGCAGGTTAGATAATCTCATGGCCATCGGAATTCTCTGCAAAGGCCCTTGAGAATGGTTAAAACACCCATTTGGAGCTACTGCCACCTATAGTTTAAAGTTCAGTATTTCATTTCCTTACACTTTCATCTACACTTTATCCCTAGCAAGCTGGATACTCATTTTACAGACCTCAGAAGTGTAGACAACTGGGGAAGGCAATGGCAAACCACCCCATAAAACAGGGGTGTCAAACTCATTGGTTATGAGTTTATCTGACATAAATAAGACCTTGTTGGGCCAAGCCATGTTGGGCTGGGGGTGTACCTATTTAAGATTAGGTAGCAGAGATATAAACTTTATAAAAGATACAGACAAACACAATTAAAGATTTTTTTTAAAAAAAACTTAACACATGCTTAAAACATTAGCATTCATTGGTCTTAAAGGTACTTTCTTTGTATCTCTCCCATGGAATCCAGAGAACTGGGCAAAGGAAGCTCTGGCTCTTTTCTTCCTTCCCCAGGGGGCCAGGAGGGGGAGGACCCTCAGACAATAGAAGGAAGAGAGGCTTGGCTCAGTAGCTCTGCTGTGCAATTGAGAGAGCTTGGTAAAGCAAGCTCTCCCTCCCCCCTTCCCAAGGGAGGCGCCTCAGCCAATGGAGAAAATAGAGGTTTTGTTCTGTAGCTCCTGTGTGATTGAGCAAGCCTTGCAAAGCAAGCCGTTATGCAGAAGGAAGCAAGAGAGAGGGAGAAGGAAGCAGACGGCAGCCAGTTGCTCGAGGGCCTGATAGGAGCCCTCCGAGGGCTTGATTCGGCCCCCGGGCCGCATGTTCAACATCCCTGTCATAAAAAGCGTGCCGTGAAAATGTTATGATGCGACGTCACCCCAGATTCGAAAACGACTGGTGCTTGAACAGGGTACTACGTTTACCTTTATTTTATTTTCTTGAAAAATGAAGGGTTCCTACCTAGGAAAGCATCTTCAACAATAAATAAATATGTCACGTTTGACAGTTGAACATGTCTCTGGCAAAATCTGCAGCAACCCAGTGGGAATGAGGGCAACCAGACTGGGCTGAGCTGATTGGGGAAGAAAGAGAGAGAAGGCAAGGGAAGTCTTTCCAGGCTGCAGACCCTGAACTTTCTGGTGCTAAATAGACATAATCTCCACCATAGTGCCCTCACTTTACAATCCTTCTGTTCAGAGAGACGGCAAAGAGGAGTAGTGGGTGTGGCACCTGTGCTCCCAGTGGAAGTGCACCTGTACATTCAGTGCCTGCGCAATAGCCAGTGGGTGTGGCACTTCTGCCTTCAGTGCCGGCGCAATAGCCAGTGGGTGTGGTACTTCTGCCTCCAGCACCTGCGCAATAGCCAGCAGGTGTGGCCCTTGCGCTTTCAACGCTTGCGCAACAGCCAGCGGATGTGGCACTTTCGCTTTCAACACAGTGCAATAGCCAGTGGGCGTGGCATCTGTGCTTTCAACACATCTGCAATAGTCAGTGGGTGGTGGCAGTCGTGCTTTCAACGCCTTCTCAATAGTCATTGAGTACGGCACTTGCATGTTCAACACAGGCACAAGGGCCAGTGGGTGTGGCACTTTCGCTTTCAACCCAGTGAAATAGCCGGTGGGTCTGGCTCCTGTGAGTTCCATGTGTCAACAATAGTTAGCAGGTGCAGCACCCGTGCTCTTAACACCTTCTCAATAGTCAGCAGGTATGGCACCTTCACTTTCAACGAATGCGCAATAGCCCGTGAGCTTGGCAGTTATGCTTTCAACACAGTAAAATAGTCAGCAGGTATGGCACCTTCACTTTCAAGGAAGGCGCAATAGCCCGCAAGCTTGGCAGTTATGCGTTCAACACAGTGAAATACTCAGCAGGTATGGCACCTTCACTTTCAAGGAAGGCACAATAGCCTGCGAGCTTGGCAGTTATGCTTTCAACACAGTGAAATAGTCAGCAGGTATGGCACCTTCACTTTCAACGAAGGCACAATAGCCTGAGAGCTTGGCAGTTATGCTTTCAACACAGTGAAATAGTCAGCAGGTATGGCACCTTCACTTTCAACGAAGGCACAATGGCCTGCGAGCTTGGCAGTTATGCTTTCAACACAGTGAAATAGTCAGCAAGTATGGCACCTTCACTTTCAACAAAGGCACAATAGCCTGTGAGCTTGGCAGTTATGCTTTCAACACAGTGAAATAGTCAGCAGGTATGGCACCTTCACTTTCAAGGAAGGTGCAATAGCCCACAAGCTTGGCAGTTATGCTTTCAACACAGTGAAATAGTCAGCAGGTATGGCACCTTCACTTTCAACGAAGGCGCAATAGCCTGTGAGCTTGGCAGTTATGCTTTTAACCCAGTGAAATAGCCAGCTGGGGCGGCACCTGCACTTTCACTGTGTCTGCAATAGTCACGAGTTTAGCACCTGTGCCTTCGACTCCTCAATAGTCAGCACTTGCACTCTCAGCACATGCACAATAGCAGCTGGTTCTTAAAAAACAACAACAAACTCCCCCCAGCAAAAAATAATGAGGTAGCTTGAAACCCAATGGGTGGCGGTTTGACCCTGATTCTGACTCAAGAAGAGTCTGTTTTCTTTAAGTGCACCCCAACTCAAACAAAATTTGAGACCCGTGAAGTAGCATGGAAGTGGGACCCATTTACTTTCACCACTTTTTTTTGGGTGGGGTGGAATTCCCACCAGATTTCGAGTGTAGCCTATTGCGCAGTTTTTAATATTTTCTTTTTTTCCATTATGATTTCGTGTGCATGTTCTGCCTTTGGAGAGGTGGGTGGGAATAAACATATAAGTAAATACAATATTGGCAGCCAGCTGCAATGCAGAGCCGGATGCACCAATGAGCTTAAGTGCCCTCAAGTTCCCCTTCTCCGTAATTACTCACCAGGCTTAAAATGAAATGTTTCCGGAGCAGCGACGATTCCAAAGGGCCTCCAATTGTTCATAGAGTAACAGGGCAGATATGACTCTGTATCTTTTCTAGGGGTAATATAATGGTCCATTGGACCAACCCAACAGCCTATAGATGATCCAGTTAACAAAAAGAGAACTTCTCCCGGCCGGACGCCGTTCGCTCATATTGAGGAAGTGAGGAGGTAATCAAGCATATAAAACTTGTAAATGCATAACAGGAATGCACTTAATAAAAACACATTTAATTTCCTGTAGCTGCCGGGTCTATATCCTCCATCTTCCATATGTCCGTCTCTACCACAGGTGGTGGTCTGGGAATGCTTATCATTTTTATTACCCATTCAACGCAAAAGGTTCTCCTTTTATTATTATTTCAGCAATGCAAAACATACAGGAAGAAGAAGAAGACTACAGGTTTATACCCCGCCCTTCTCTCTGAATCAGAGTCTCAGAGCGGCTCACCATCTCCTTTATCTTCCCCCACAACAGACACCCTGTGAGGTGGGTGGGGCTGAGAGAGCTCTCCCAGACGCTGCCCTTTCAAAGACAACCTCTGCCAGAGCTATGGCTGACCCAAGGCCATTCCAGCAGCTGCAAGTGGAGGAGTGGGGAATCCAACCCGGTTCTCCCAGATAAGAGCCCACACACTTAACCACGGCACCAAACCGGCTCTCCATTACAAGCACTATCCATAGCTTGCAATGTGGGTCACCCAAAAGGCCAGTGCTCTGGACCTTGGCATATTCCATCCCCACCCATCATAAGCACTGATGGCAGTTCAGTCCCACCTCTCCTGCTCCACATTGGGCATATGTGCATTAGAGCAGCGAGAGACGATACGGAATAATTATGCTTTCTTCATGTCTGATCAGAAGTGAACGGCTGGCATTTCGAAAGCCCCCTCTCTTAGGGGTTAGAAGGGGGCGATGCTACATTTTGCTGGCATTCCATCTGCCACCCACCATCACGTTTCGCTTCACGTCTGGCCAGGAACAAGCGAAAGATGTGTGACTCGCACAAATCAGTTTTAAGGGGTGCCTGGCACATTCCGCCTTGATCAGGCCTAGTCGTCAGTGGGAATGGTTTTGTTTTAATGGCACGAAACACCCGTCTCCGCTCTCCTCCACCAGGGTTTCTCTGATCTCATTGACATAAGTGCTTAATGCCTTTGCCTACCACCTGAAAAAAAGGTCATACAGGAAGAAAAATAATCACAAGCAGAGGTCACCTCCGAGGCCTCGTCCCCGGTTTTGATCATCCCGGTACGGGCTTCCTAAAACGAGTTCTAGACTCTTTATTTATAAGCCCTGGTGAATGCCATCTACTTAGCACTCTAAAACCAACCTGGGGCAGGCTCTTTTTTATATATATTATGCGCACTTGGCTGCTTCTGAACACGACTGCAGCACATTTTATTACTCAGAGACTCCCTTTCAGTCCTGCACAAACGCATATGGACAAATCTATCGCGCGTCGCCGTGCGGCAGTGCGTGTTTTGCATCCGCCACCCTTTTCGTCGGCCCTCGCTCTAAGACAAAAGCAGTTAATTAAAATGCTTCCCAACTCAATCAAAGGCACCCGGAAGAATGAGATTTCCTCATTTCAGAAGCCTTCCCTTCAAAAGCTGACAATTCAAAGGGGCATCTAATTGCAGAGACAGGATGAAATTGGCTCGCCTCGACAGCCCTCTCCTTGGATGTCCTTCGAAGCGGCTGGTGTGAAATGAATTTGGGGGTCTCAGCTGGAAAGGCAGAGACATTGTCTGCGGGCCCTGGACGGTTATAAAGAAGCGGATGGTAAGATCAGATATACATTGCTTTTAGTGCTACAGAGCAAAACCTCTATTTTCTTCATTGGCTGAGCCTCCTCCTTTGGGGAGGAGGGGGAAAAGGCAGAGCTTGTTTTTTCTAGGCTCTTTCAATAGCACAGCAGAGCTACTGAGTAAAGTCTCACTTCCTTTTGTTACCTTGCCTTTCTGGCAAGGAGCTCAGGCGCTCTTCCTTCTAAGCTCATGAGCCTGCAAAGTAGGGGAGGGCCTGGAGGTCTCTCGGAATTATTACAGATCTCCAGATCACAGGGTTCATAAATGGCTGCCTTGGAGGGTAGGCTATAAGGCAGGGGTGTCAAACATATGGCCCAGGGGCCGAATCAGGCCTCCGGAGGGCTCCTATCAGGTCCCTGAGCAACTGGCTGTTGTCTGCTTTCTTCTCCCTCTATCTTGCTTCCTTCTGCATCACAGCTTGCTTTGCCAGACTTGCTCAATCGCACAGGAGCTGCAGAGCAAAACCTCTATTTTCTCTATTGGCTGAACCTCCTCCTTTAGGGAGGAGGGAGAGAAGGCAGAGCTTGTTTTTTCCCAGGCTCTCTCAATCGCACAGCAGAGCTACTGAGCCGAGTCTCCCTTCTATTGGCTGAGGCTCCTCCCCCCTCCAGTCCCCTGGGGAAGGAAGGAAAGAGCCAGAGCTTCTTTTGCACCATTCCCTGGATCCTGTGGGAGAAATAAAAAGAAAGCACCTTTAAGACCAATGAGTGTTAATGTTTTAAGCATGTTTTAAATTTTTCTTAAAAATATATATTTAATTGTGTGTGTCTATGTCCTTTACAGGCCTCAGATTCAGCAGGAGCTCACAGGAGCACAGCTCCTGAACCATTCTGAGGGTTCCCCCTCCTTCTCCCCACCTACCTTGTCCATTGAATAGCAGGTGCAGCTGCATAACAATCCCTGGATTAGGATAACAGGAAGCCAGCCAGCCATCAGGGGCTTTGCCACCTGCCCAGCAGCCCTCATTAACCCCTGGTGAAGCTCGTGCCACCCTTTCTCCACTTCTGATGTGATTTTGGGCGGCGATTGGCTTGCTGGCCTTATGACTGAGGGTGGTAGCCCAGGAGAGCCCTAGGTGAGTGAGGTCTGCTTAGGCTGACTGGATCTCTAGTCAGCCCAAGCAGGCCTCAGTCACCTGGGGCTCTCCTTTCTTGCATCAGGTTGCTTTTGGTGGGGTGGCGGTGGTGGCATATGCTAATGAGTTATGCTAATGAGCTCCACCACCTATTTTTCTACAAAACAACTCCTGGTCCTTTATAAAGTTTATATCTCTGCTACCTAATCTTAAATAAGTATACCCAGGACCTGGCCTGACATGGCCCGTCCCAACAAGGTCTCATTTATATCAGATCTGGCCCTCATAACAAATGAGTTTGATGCCCCTAATTATACTCCACCTGGGTCCCTCCCCTTGCCAAACTCCACCCTCTCCATACTGCCTTTCATGCCATCTTTCCCTATACAGTCTCAGAAGCCTCAAGAACAGAAGAGAGAGGTGATGTTTGCTCTGGGAAGAATCCCAGCTACAAATACAAGTTGAAGGGGTGTGAACTGGCAGAGACTGACCAAGAAAGAGATCTTGGGGTCGTGGTAGATAACTCACTGAAAATGTCAAGACAATGTGCAATTGCAATATGAAAGGCCAACGCCATGCTGGGAATTATTAGGAAGGGAATTGAAAACAAATCAGCCAGTATCATAATGCCCCTGTATAAATCGATGGTGTGGTCTCCTTTGGAATACTGTGTTCAATTCTGGTCACTGCACCTCAAAAAGGGTATTACAGCATTGGGAAAAGTGCAGAAAAGGGCAACTAGAATGATTAAAGGGTTGGAACCCTTTCCCTATGAAGAAAGGTTAAAACGCTTGGGGCTCTTTAGCTTGGAGAAACATCGACTGCGGGGTGACACGATAGAGGTTTACAAGATGCAGCCTCGTTAAGCTACTCCTGCTTTCCCAGGCTCCTTCCCGCTCCCAGTCACCTGGCTGGCAGGGGGAAGCCCCGTCCCCACAGCTCTGGAGGGGCTGTTTTTTGAGGTAGAGGCACCACATTTTCAGCATAGGATCTGATGACTCTCCTCAAAATGCTCTCCAAGTTTCAAAAAAATTGGACCAGGGGGTCCAATTCTATGGGCCCCCAAAGAAGGTGCCCCTATCCTTCATTATTTCTAATGTAGGGAAGGCATTTAAAAGGTGTGCAGTTCCTTTAAATGTGATGGCCAAAACTCCCTTTGAAGTTCAGCTGTGCTTGTCACAACTTTGCTTATGGCTCCACCCCCAAAGTCCCCAGATATTTCTTGAATTGGACTTGGCAACCCTAAGCCTCGTGTACTTATAACTGTCCTAAAAGGCCATTGTGTGAGCGTATTTCCAGCCAGGATCTTTGGGAAACGAGAGGGGGAGGAAACCGTAGAGCAACAGAACAGACAAACGTCTTTTCCAAAGCACTTCCCAGAGCTTTGTATTTTACTTTTATTGAGTCATGAATATCAGGTGCTTTACAATGTTCTGTTCTTTTCTTCCCAGGGCAATTTCGTGATGTGGGCGGGACAGGCTGAGAAAGGCTTGCCAGGGACTCTCAAGTGCTCAGTGGAGATGTGGACTTAGATCTCCCACGTGTGCTAAAACCCCACACTCATGAATCACAGCAGGCCTGTCAATTAAAACAAAAAGGGAGACCCCTTTTTATTGAAATCCTACTCAACATTCTTCTTAATCATGGCACTGTCTGGACCAGTTTGTTGGTGACAAGTGCTGTCAAGTCAAAACCAACTTAGGGCAACCCTTGTAGGGCAGAGAGATAAAAATTATTTGGTGCAAAGGCTGGATCAGCCATCAATGTCAGCTTACAAGTTCCCGGGACCACGGAGGAACAACTACAAAGAAAAACACCGAACTCCTCTCCATGCAAACACAAAATATAACAGATCCAGGCGGGCAGCCGTGTTGGTCTGAAGGAGTTGAACAAAGCAGGAGTCAAGTGTCACCTTTAAGACCAACCGTGTTTTATTCAGAAGGTAAGCTTTCCTGTGCTTAGAGAGCACACGAAAGCTTACCTTCTAAATAAAGCTTGGTTGGTCTTAAAGGTGCCACTTGACTCCTGCTTTGTACAAAATAAGAACATAAGAACATATATATATATATATATATATATATACACACACACACATACACACTGTGGCTAATAGCCACTGATGGACCTCTGCTCCATATTTTTATCTAACCCCCTCTTGAAGGTGGCCATGCTTGTGGCCGCCACCACCTCCTGTGGCAGTGAATTCCACATGTTAATCACCCTTTGGGTGAAGAAGTACTTCCTTTTATCCGTTTTAACCTGTCTGCTCAGCAATTTCATCGAATGCCCACGAGTTCTCGTATTGTGAGAAAGGGAGAAAAGTACTTCTTTCTCTACTTTCTCCATCCCATGCATTATCTTGTAAACCTCTATCATGTCACCCCTCAGTCGACGTTTCTCCAAGCTAAAGAGCCCTAAGCGTTTCAACCTTTCTTCATAAGGAAGGTGTTCCAGCCCTTTAATCATTCTAGTTGCCCTTTTCTGAACTTTCTCCAATGCTATAATATCCTTTTTGAGGTGCGGCGACCAGAACTGCACACAGTACACAGAACTGCACACAGTACTCCAAATGAGACCGCACCATCGATTTATACAGGGGCATTATGATACTGTTATGATATAACAAATATCTATGTTTCCTAGCAAATCCAAATTGCAGCGTTTTCATCGATGTACACAATATGCATGAATGAAGAGATCATACAATAAGACATCCATCCATAGCACATACTATTCCTACTGTTCTTTCCGTGATCAATGTCCAAAATAATTATATATAAATGAAAGTCCGACGACTGGAGAACCGGTCCAAAATCGTTTTGGGTCCAATAGCCCTTCTTCCAGGGACCGTTTTGAATGTTTTGAAAAGCTGATATGAAGGTCCGTGATGATTTGTGAAATTTGTATGAGAAAGCAAGGAGAAATGAGACATATCGAAACGTAGCAATTGATTTTTGGCACTACTTACCTACTGCGCTTCATTATTTGAGAAGACGGTCCCTGGAAGAAAGGCTATTGGACCTGAAATGATTTTGAACTGGTTCTCCAGTCATTGGACTTTCATTATATATAATTATTTTGGACATTGATCCCAGAAAGAACAATAGGAATAGCATGCGCTGTGGATGGATATTTTATTGTATGATCTCCTCATTAATGCATACTATCTCGCTCTCTCGGCTTGGCTTCGCGAACGAAGATTTAAGAAGGGTGCAATAGTCCACGTTTGCTGCAGGCTCGCTGGTGGCTGACAAGACCAATGTGGGACAGGCAGGTCCGGCCACAGCGGCTGCAGGGAAAAGTCTGATTTAGGGTTGGTCCTGTAGCAGTGCGATTCATACTATGCATACTATGCATACTATGTACATCATTGAAAACACTACAGTTTGGATTTGCTAGGAAACATAGATATTTGCTATATTTTGTGTTTGTACGGAGGGGAGTTCAGTGTTTTTCATCAATGCCAGGCTTTCAGACCGGGCCATGTATGCCGTAAAATGTAATGTCAGGTACTGGAGACACAAGCTTTATAAAGGAAGGAGAGAAGGAGAGATTGGATTTATACCCTGCCCTTTTCTATTCAAAGGAGTCCCAGAACAATTTACAATCCCCTTCACCTTTTCCTCCCCACAGCAGATGCCCTGTGCGGCAGGTGGGGCCGAGAGAGCTCTGACAGAAACTTCTCTTGAGCAGAACTGCCCCGAGAGAACTTGTGGCTGACCCAAGGCTACCTCAGTAGGTTCATGTGGAGGAGTGGGGAATCAAACCCGGTTCTCCCAGATAAGAGTCTGTGCACTTAACCACTGCACCAAGCAAACCCAATTAACAATACTATCTTTTAAAATTCAAAATATAAACAAAATACAAAGAACGGTAATTGATTAGCACAGAAAACGATTTATTTCCTGGGAAACCCCTGAATGCCTGGCTCTCCCGGTTGCCCCTACTCCTGGTTTTCATCCTTCCTGCTTTTCCCACAATAGCAGCAGGGCTGAGAGGAAGGCCTGACAGAGAGGCTGTTTCCAAAACTTCCAGGGAAAACTTCTTGACTTCCTGGGGCCCCTTTTCCCCCATGGGCTGAAAACACCACCAGTTTCTTGAGGGCCTGATAAGAGCCCAGGATGGACCAGCTCCAGCCCACTGCTGACCATAAACTGTAGACAATTTTGCCGCTACCACACAGGCAGCGCTCCCTCTAAGCTGAGTCAGTGTGAGCTAGTGCACCGTTTTTAAGCCTCCGACTCGCACATTTTTGTCTCAGCTCAGGAAGGATACCCCCAAAGCAAACTGATTTATGCAGCAGCTCACAACTTTAATGCTGGTAGCTCACATTGCAGACTTTTTGCTCATAAGACTCCACAGCTTAGAGGGAATCATAGGGCATTTTCGCACAGGGCTTACCCTGGAGCGATGTCCCTCTTCACCGCGCAGCGTCTGCGCGGATTTCGCACCAACTGCTCCGCAGAGCCGCAAAGAGCCGCAGCTTTTGCGTCGCAAATGTAAACTGGTTTTTGGCGGTTTACATTTGCGACGCAAAAGAAGAAGAAGAAGATATTGGATTTATATCCCGCCCTCCACTCCGAAGAGTCTCAGAGGGGCTCACAATCTCCTTTCCCTTCCTCCCCCACAACAGACACCCTGTGAGGTGGGTGGGGCTGGAGAGGGCTCTCACAGCAGCTGCCCTTTCAAGGACAACCTCTGCCAGAGCCATGGCTGACCCAAGGCCATGCCAGCAGGTGCAAGTGGAGGAGTGGGGAATCAAACCCGGTTCTCCCAGATAAGAGTCCGCACACTTAACCACTACATCAAACTGGCTCTCCGCGGCACTTTGCGGCTCTTCCTGGTTCTGCAGAGCAGTTGGTGCGAAATCCGCGCAGACGCTGAGCGGTGAAGAGGGACGTCGTTCCGGGGTAATCCCTGTGCGAAAACGCCCATAGAATCATAAGAGTTGGGAGGGACCCCCAGGGTCATCCATTCCAACCCCCTGTACAATGCAGGAAACTCACCAATACCTCCCCCTAGGGAGTATTGCACACAGAAGGTTTTGGGGCAGTGAGGTAGAAATTGTCTTGACAGTAAGCCACTGAACACAGATGGTTCACCACCATGTACTAAAGCGTTGCTACTCAGATTGGGTTGTCAGATCCCATCACTGGTCCAGTGGGGGGATTTGGGGGACATTGTGGGATGGGGGTGGGTGAGGACATCAAGCGATGTCCCCAGTTGATGATGTCACCCAGAAGTGATGTCGTTGTGTCAGGGACTTGGGTTAAGGCCCAATTTAATCACAGAGCTTGCCAACAACAGAGTTTGCCCCCCAAAACAGAACGTCTCCCACGTGATGTCCCCAGTGCTAGCCGAGATAGGGCGAGTCATTAAATGTAATAATAAATAATAATAACTGGAGAGCTCCTGGAATTCCAACTGGTCTCCAGCTGACAGAGATCAGTTCCCTTGGAGAAAAGGGCTGATTTGGAGGGTGGACTCTAGGGCATTGTATCCCTTTGAGGTCCCTCTCCTCTCCAAACCCTGTGTGACGGACTCAGGAACTTAGCAGGAGTAGCTGGGGATCAGGCTTGCAGCTATTGGCTGAAACGTTGCCCTAGCAACAAAAAAAGTAACCAAATGAGGCTTGCTTAGCAGAAAAAAACACCTCAGGAGTTGAGTTTTAGCTGGGGAGTCTTCAAGTTAGGTCTTCAGAAAAGAATTCTGAAGTGAAGACTGTGGGCTTAGGCCGGTCAGTTGTGAAGGCAACTGGACAAGGGGCTGAGAACAGCCAGTGAGGCTGAGCTCCTTGTGGAAGACAGGGCTGTGTGTAGTCTCTGTCTGGGTGAGAGAGTTTTTGGTCGGAAGGGGGCACAACCAAGCCCTTCTGTGAAGGAAACTCTCTGAGGGAGATTTGCCAGCACAATCAGGCAATCTCTGTGTACAAACTAAGATCACTAAAAGACACACTAAAGGGAGAACTGGATTCTGGAGGTCAGCAGGGTTACCCAAGACTCAGACCAGGAAACTAGTGAGGGCTGAGACACACCAGGTGTGAGGTGTGAGTCCTGGAGGCTAGTGTGGAGTGTCTGTGAGGGAGAAATAACTGGCACCAGTCGGGAGTTCTATGTGTGTGTGAAGATTGAGTCAGTTTGTTAATTTATGATTTTAAATAGCCAAAGCCTAGGGTTAATCAACAAATGAAGAACATTCTAAGTGCTCAGAAGGCCCAGCCTGCCTGAAATAGAATTCAGTAGAATTCTGAAGCTTGCCTGCTTATTGTTTTTGAAAAGATCTTCTGTCAGTGTTATTTGTTATATTTTACCTCAACCTGAGAAAATCTCTACTCTCCGTAACTGATTTATTCTGCCATCCATCTGCCAACTGATTTGCCTTTTGAATATTGAACAGTTATAATCCATATTATTTTATATAATATAAATATTTTTGTGGTTTAGAATTTTAAAGTGGCCTGGGGCCTAATTTTGAGAAGTCTGGCAGGATTTCTGTGAGTGTGACGGAGGGACTGAGGGAAGCTGACTGGGAGAAATTTAAAGTGGTCGCCCTCCGAAGTAGACTCTGACCGGGTTTCTCACTCCCTGGTCTCCTCCAATCTCCAGCAATTTCCCAACATGCAATTGGTAAATCTGAAACACTCCCTTGGCTCACGACTCGAAACGGCGATTCCATAACCGTTGCATTGACCACGTCATGAAAAGAAACACAGCTGGAAGGTGGAACACATTTAAGAAAGCAAAAATAATAATAATTTTTTTTTCTCATCACTGAGTATTTATTATATATAACAAATACATGAAAAAGAAAAAACTATATTGTGTGATATAAATAGTTTATTTACATTACAGAAAAAACATCAAGACAATGTTTACTATTTCAAATATATCCATACATAATCAAATATAGCTGTAGTACATGTTTTTTTTTCTTTTTCTCATTGGTGTCGATTACCACAAATGCAAGGCAACATGTGTAGTTCTTTTGTCTATAATACTGGATTTTTTCTTTTTTTGTCAGTCCAAGCTCTCTGCAGTCTACTTTTTGCCATTGTGGAAACATGCGCTCTTTTTTCTTTTTTTAAATTAATCGGGTCGAAGCTCTGGTGGTGTTGTCTGAACTGTAGTGACCTGTGTTTTGCTTCTGCCGGTGGATTCTGTTACTCCGAGGACATTTCCTGAAAGCGACAGGGAGAGAAGAAAAACAAGTCAATGTTGGCTCAAAAAACAGAAGAACAAAGTAGGAGTCAAGTGCACCTTTAAGACCAACAAAGCTTTATTCAGAACGTAAGTGGGCAGAGGTACATATAGCTGATAGGCAGTGGTTTAGAATGCAAAATGGTACAAATTGAAGATCCGATGACAGAGTAGTAAAATTTATTTATTTATTTATCTGGGATTTATATCCCGCCCTTCCCACCGAGTGGCTCAGGGCGGCTTACCACATATATAAACTAACATAAAAATATAAAATTACACTTTAAAATTAACATTTCATAATATATAATTAAAATCAAACATTTGTTATAACTATACATCATTAAAACAGACAGCGGTCGTGGAGCTACACTCTATTCAGCTTCAGATACAAATTCAGTATACAGTATACAGTATTCAGTAGTTGGTATACAGGGCCGTTAATTGTGGCCCTGTAACAAATTGTGGCCAATTAACAAATTGGGCAAGCCCTTGATCTGGGTGGCATGAGTATGAGAAAGCAACAAAACAGTAATATGTCAAAATGTGAGAATGTCTGTCAATCACTCTATTATATAAGCCTGGGTCAAAAAAAAGGGGGGCATTACTTTCTCAGATGTTTTCCCCATCCAACTAATTTGCCTTTTAACATTTCGCTATTAGAAGAAAAATACATTAAAATATAGTGGAGGATGGGTTTAGTATTCGTAATGAGATAAACAGCCAATATCCCTATTTGAGTATGTCAACGCAGCTAAAAAGAAATACATTGGATAGTGATGTTGTTGTTCAAAAAACAGTATAAGATTTGCTTGGCTAAAAGGGCTATTGCCCTAGAAGGGGAGGGACGGTGGCTCAGTGGTAGAGCATCTGCTTGGTAAGCAGAAGGTCCCAGGTTCAATCCCCGGCATCTCCAACTAAAAAGGGTCCAGGCAAATAGGTGTGAAAAACCTCAGCCTGAGACCCTGGAGAGCCACTGCCAGTCTGAGTAGACAATACTGACTTTGATGGACCATGGGGGGGGGTCTGATTCAGTATCAGGCAGCTTCATATGTTCATAAATATTCACCTCAAAAAGAAAAATCCCAACTTCCAGTTAGGGCTGCCAAGCTCCCGGTCCGGGTGGGGAATCCCCTGCCCGGGAGGTTCCCAACCTGCTGACCCACATTGGGCTGGCGGGGGGAACCTCCCCCTACATCACTGACATGATGACATCACCCGGAAGTGACATAATCAAAATGGCGGTCCGTGCGGAGCCACTCCAGGCATTTTCAGGAAAACTCCATGGTTTTCCTAGATGCTCTAGCCTTTTGGGAGGGAAAACTCTATGGTACCATAGAATTTTTACCTCCCAAATAGCTAGAGCGTCTGGGAAAAACATAGTTTTCCTGGAAGCACCTAGAGCGGCCCCAAACGGGTGCCACCATTTTGATGACGTCACTTCCGGGTGATGTCATCGTGCCACGTGTGCGGAAGTCCCCTGCTTCGGGAAGCTGGGGACTTGGCAACCCTACTTCCAGTATAGGCGAATGGGGTCTGAACTTGCTGAGACCAAGGCAGAGAAAGTTCTTGGGGTGGTAGCGGGTAGCTCAACAAAAGTGTCAACCCAGGGTGTTGCAGAAGTGAAAAGGCAAACTCTGGCTGCTAACAGATGGGCAGTTGGGGGTGGTTGGGAGGTGTCCCAGATCAGGCTGGCTGGAAAAGAGCCATCCCAAAGCCTCCACATGTTCTCCAGTGAAGCCGTTGCATCCTGTCTGCCAGGTGTCCGGGCACCTGCAGACATGGACGTGCCTCTGAAGCTGGACAGCCAGGGCTCTTTTTCTAGCAGGAGCTCCACTGTGTGAGACAAGATGATGGACTAGATGGCCTATTGGTCTGATCCAGCAGGGCTCTTCTGATGCTCTTAGGAAGGCCTCAGCCTCTCTGCTGTGTTGTTGATCCTTCAGAGGAGCTGGTTGCCCACTGTGTGAGACAGGAGGCTGGACTAGATGGACCCTCACTGGTCTGATCCAGCAGGGCTCTCCTGATATTCTTCTCAGAGGAAGGCCTCGGCCTCTCTGCCCTGTTGCTGGCCCTTCAGAGGAACTGGATGGCCACTGTGTGAGACAAGATGATGGACTAGATGGCCTATTGGTCTGATCCAGCAGGGCTCTTCTGATGCTCTTAGGAAGGCCTTGGCCTCTCTGCTGTGTTGTTGATCCTTCAGAGGAGCTGGTTGCCCACTGTGTGAGACATGAGGCTGGACTAGATGGACCCTCACTGGTCTGATCCAGCAGGGCTCTCCTGATATTCTTCTCAGAGGAAGGCCTCAGCCTCTCTGCCCTGTTGTTGGCCCTCCAGAGGAACTGGTTGGCCACTGTGTGAGACAGGAGGCTGGACTAGATGGACCCTCACTGGTCTGATCCAGCAGGGCTCTCCTGATATTCTTCTCAGAGGAAGGCCTCGGCCTCTCTGCCCTGTTGTTGGCCCTCCAGAGGAACTGGTTGGCCACTGTGTGAGACAGGAGGCTGGACTAGATGGACCCTCACTGGTCTGATCCAGCAGGGCTCTCCTGATATTCTTCTCAGAGGAAGGCCTCGGCCTCTCTGCCCTGTTGTTGGCCCTCCAGAGGAGCTGGTTGCCCACTGTGTGAGACAGGAGGCTGGACTAGATGGACCCTCAGTGGTCTGATCCAGCAGGGCTCTCCTGATATTCTTCTCAGAGGAAGGCCTCGGCCTCTCTGCCCTGTTGCTGGCCCTTCAGAGGAACTGGTTGGCCACAGTGTGAGAAAAGATGATGGACTAGATGGCCTATTGGTCGGATCCAGCAGGGCTCTTATTTTTATTTTTCAAAAAGAAATCTGGCTGAGAGATCTTCAAGAAGGGAAAAGCAGGCAATCCATGACAACATTAAAACACCGTTCAGGATCTCCTCTCAGCCCAGAAAGCTTCACAAAAATGAGAGATAAAGCATTTTTTTTTCCGAGAGCCTACTTAGAAATGCTCTGTTACATTTAAGGAAACACAGAACCGACGTTGATATTCATGCATACAAATGTTTTTCAGCCCTGGAAATAGACTCCCTGTGTTTACTCTGCAGTGGTTTCAGTTACAGCAGAGCTGCGTCTTTTCATTAAACAAGGATATATAAAAGGAGAAGAGAAATATGAAATATTTAATTTAAAACGCACACGTGTGCATGTCTAGTCGAGGGGGAAAAAGAGAGATTGCAGAGAGATTGCTTTGCCAGGCTCTCTCAATCGCACAGCAGAGCTACTGAGCCAAGCCTCTCTTCCTTCTATTGGCTGAGGCTCCTCAGAGCAAGAGTTGTCAGTTATCAGAGACCTTTAAATAAACAAAATATTGCAAGACTGCTAATTGCCTCCCCATGACTTCTTTACTGTTACTTTGGTTATCATACAAGATTTCCCTTTCTTTCTTAAGCATCTCAGCTGCATTTGAACTGTATTTGTCACAAAAAAAATACAGTAAAATAAAAGAGCTCTCAGCTATCCTTTGGTTTTAGCTCACAGAAGAAGAAGAGTTGGTTTTATAACCCATCCTTCACTACCTGAAGGAGTCTTGGAGCGGCTTCTAATCTCCTTCCTTTCCTCGCCCCACAACAGACACCCTGTGAGGAAGCTGGGGCTGAGAGAGCTCTGAGGGAGAAAACTGCGACTGACCCAAGGTCACTCAGCTGGCTGCATGTGAAGGAGTGGGGAACCCAGCTCTCCAGATTACAGTCCACCGCTCTTCACCACAACACCAAACCGACATCCAACTGGAAGGGGAAATTCTCAGCTCTGACTGGGTACTGTGTATGCATTTCTCCAGGGTTTTTTTTTGTAGCAGGAACTCCTTTGCATATTAGGCCACACCCCCTGATGTAGCCAATCCCCCAAGAGCTTACAGGGCTCAGTAAAGGGTTTACTGTAAGCTCCAGGTCATCACTGCTGCAGACAGAATGTTCTATCTATACCTTGGGGCTAATAGCCACTATTGGACCTCTGCTCCAGATGTTTATTCAATTCCTCCATGAAGCTGCCTGTGCTTGTAGCCACCACCACTTCCTGCTAGGGTTGCCAATCCCCAGGTCTAGATTTGGCAAGTTCTCTCATCCTGAAAGAGCCCGTGGCGCAGAGTGTTAAAGCTGCAGTCCTAAGCTCTGCTCATGACCTGAGTTCGATCCCCGGTGGAAGCTGGGTTTTCAGGTAGCCGGCTCGAGGTTGACTCAGCCTTCCATCCTTCCGAGATCAGTCAAAGAAGTCCCCAGCTTGCTGGGGGGAAAGTGTAGATGACTGGGGAAGGCAATGGCAAGGAAAGGAAAGGTCCCCTGTGCAAGCACCAGTCATTTCCGACTCTGGGGTGACATTGCTTTCACAACTTTTTCACAGCAGACTTTTTACGGGGTGGTTTGCTATTGCCTTCCCCAGTCTTTTACACTTCCCCCCCAGCAAGCTGGGTACTCATTTTACCAACCTCGGAAGGATGGAAGGTGGAGTCAACCTTGGGCCAGCTACCTGAACCAGCTTTCGCTTTCAGGAATAGAACTCAGGTCATGAGCAGAAAGTTCAGATCACAGTACTGCAGTAATGCTGCTTTACCACTCTGTGCCACGGGGCCGCTAGGCAATGGCAAACCACCCCGTAAAAAGTCTTCTGTGAAAACGTGAAAGCAACGTCACCCCAGAGTCAGAAACGACAGGTTCTTGCACAGGGGACCTTTCCTTTCCCTCATCCTCTCCTGTGATCTTTCCCTGTGGAATTGCTGTCTATTTCTACTGGTTTTGAATCTTCAGTGACCACCCAGCAGAACACTGGAAACCTCTTTCCCCTTTATTACGTACATGGCATCATAAGAACATAAGAGAAACTATGTTGGATCAGGCCAATGGCCCATCCAGTCCAACACTTTGTATCACACAGTGGCCAATACACACACACACACACACACACACACACTGTGGCTAATAACCACCGATGGACCTCTGCTCCATATTTTTATCCAATCCCCTCTTGAAGCTGGCTATGCTTGTGGCCGCCACCACCTCCTGCGGCAGTGAATTCCACCTGTTAATCACCCTTCGGGTGAAGAAGGACTTCCTTTTATCCGTTTTAACCTGACTGCTCAGCAATTTCATTGAATGCCCATGAGTTCTTGTATTGTGAAGAATACGTCTAGAAACTTTTCAATTTAAAGAGACAGTTCGTTTCAGTATACCACGGGACTACGGAAACGATTTGTCACGGACTTTTTAAAAGCTGTGCTTGGTGTTTACCGATAGCGTGAGGAGGTGTTCATATAAATCCAATTAGGATAACCTGTTTATCGTTTAAGGTATTGTTCATTTAAAGTATTGTTTATTTCGGCGATTTTTCTTAATATTGTATTATCTATACACCGAAACTGTGATCGTGTTATAAATCCCCAGATGGGGGCAGGGGATCCCCCAGTTTGGAGGCTCTCCTCCCACTTCAGGGTCATCAAAAAGCGGGGGCAGGGGAGGGGAATGCCTGCTGGGTGCTCCATTATTCTCTATGGAGAAAGATTCCCATAGGGTATAATAGAGAATTGATCCATGGGTATCTGGGGCTCTTGGGGGGTTGTTTTTTCAGGAAAAGGCACCAAATTTGCAGCATAGCATCCAGTGCCTCTGTTCAAAACACTCTCCAATTTCAAAAGGATTGGACCAGGGGGGTCCAATTCTATGAGCCCCCTAGCCTTCATTATTTCCAGTGGGGGGAAGGGGTTTAAAAGGTGTGCAGTCCCTTTAAATGTGATGGCCAGAACTCCCTTCGGAGTTCAATTATTCCTGTCACAACCTTTCTCCTGGCTCCACCCCAATGTCTCCTGGTTCCACCCCCAAAGTCCCCAGATATTTCTTGAACTGGAACTAATTTCTGCAGCAGGGAATTCCACATTTTTATTACCCTTTGGGTGAAGAAGGATTTCCTTTTATCCGTTCTAACCCGACTGCTCAGCAATTTCATGGGGTACCCATGAATTCTCGTATTGTGAGAAAGGGAGAAAGCGACTTCTTTCTCTGCCTTCTCTATCCCATGCATAATTTTGTAAACCTCGGGTGCAGCCAGACGTACCATTAGTGGCGATACAGCTCCGTCTCGCCGACGGATTAAATGTGTTCGTTCAGACATCCACATCTGGCAATCGAGCGTATTCCAGTGTCATCCCGGCTTGCCACGCATCTATGGCGCATTAATTTGACAGCACATAAAGTCCGGTCCTTTTTCAAAAAAGCTGCACAAGATCGGCTTTTTCCTGTTTGGACAGCTCACGTGCGATACTGCCTCTCACCTTTTTTTAAAAAAAAAAAGTCCCAGCAGACATGCACATTGCCAGATCATCCGGGAATCTGAGGTGACGCTTCTGCGTCTCCAATCAACACAGGATCGGGGGGGGGGGGGGGGACGTTATCCCACTATTTAGAACAGGAAAAAGTCTCTTTTTTTCAATGTGGAGGATTTTTGGAAACTCCCCCCCCCCGAAGTAACGTTTGATTTCCCACCTCCAAACAGTTGGGCGCATGTTCAATGGACCCCCCCCTCCCAGAAATTCCCACCTGATCACGCATGCTCCAAGAAAAGAGCGTGATAGTATTGGATGTCTGAACGCTCAACAACAGAATCAATATTCAGCTGTTCAAATTTGAGCGCTACACACACACTTTTAATGTTACGTGTGACCGCACCCCTCTTGTCATGTCACCCCTCAGTCGTTATTTCTCCATGCTAAAGAGCCCTAACCTCTTTAAACAGCCTAACCTCTAACTTTTCTTATCCTGGGCCACGTTTTTTTTTTTTAGCAGGAACACAGAAAAACACAGTTCTGGCTGGCTTAGTGTCAGGGGGTGTGGCCTAATACACAAATGAATTCCTTTTGCAAAAAAAAGCTCTGTGGAACACAATGGTGACATCAGGGGTGTGGCTTAATATACAAAGGAGTTTCTGCTGGGCCTTTTCTACACAAAAAGCCCTGTGTGAAAGAATGATAACTTCAGGGTGTGTGGCCTAATATGCAAATAAATTCCTGCTTGTCCTTTTCGACACAAAAAGTCCTGCCCTGGACCATTCAGGTAAAGGTGGGGAAAAACCTTATTCTCTTAAAACTGAATCCTAATAATCTTGAAGAAGAAGAAGAAAACTGCAGATTTATACCCCGCCCTTCTCTTTGAATCAGAGACTCAGAGCGGCTTACAATCTCCTTTATCTTCTTCCCCCACAACAGACACTCTGTGAGGTGGGTGGGGCTGAGATGGCTCTCACAGCAGCTGCCCTTTCAAGGACAACTCCTGCGATAGCTATGGCTGACCCAAGTTCATTTCAGCAGCTGCAAGTGGAGGAGGAAGAAGACGACTGTAGATTTATACCCCGCCCTTCTCTCTGAATCAGAGACTCAGAGCGGCTTACAATCTCCTTTATCTTCTCCCCCCACAACAGACACTCTGTGAGGTGGGTGGGGCTGAGATGGCTCTCACAGCAGCTGCCCTTTCAAGGACAACTCCTGCGATAGCTATGGCTGACCCAAGTTCATTCCAGCAGCTGCAAGTGGAGGAGGAGGAAGAAGACTGTAGATTTATACCCCGCCCTTCTCTCTGAATCAGAGCCTCAGAGCAGCTCGCAATCTCCTATATCTTCTCCCCCCACTACAGACACCCTGTGAGGTGGATGGGGCTGAGAGAGCTCTCCCAGAAGCTGTCCTTTCAAGGACAACTCCTACGAGAGCTGTGGCTGACCCAAGGCCATTCCAGCAGGTGCTAGTGGAGGAGTGGGGAATCAAACTCTTATCCCCAGATAAGAGTCCGCTCACTTAACCACTACACCAAACTGGCTCTCTCAAGGAAGAGGAGGAGGAGCAGGAGGAGGAGGAGAAGAAGAAGATGATGATGTTGGATTTATATCCTGCTCTATACTCTGAATCTCAGAGCAGTCACAATTTCCCCCCACCCCACACACAAGAGACACCCTGTGAGGTAGAAGAAGATATTGGATTCATATCCTGCCCTAAACTCTGAATCTCAGAGCGGTTACAGTCTCCTATACCTCCCCGCCCCCACCACAACAGACACCCTGTGAGGTAGATGGGGCTGAGAGAGCTCTGACAGAAGCTGCCCTTTCAAGGACAACTCTGAGAGAGCTATGGCTGACCCAAGGGCATTCCAGCAGCTGCAAGCAGAGGAGTGGGGAATCAAACCTGGTTCTGCCAAATAAAAGTCCGCGCACTTCACCACTACACCAGACTGGCTCTCCAGAAAGCAGCCAATACTTCCTGGAGTGTGAGACAACACCACTCTGAAAGGAAGAGTTATAAAAAGGAAGGATAAGTGCGCTTTTTCGCGCTCTTTTGGTTACTCGATCCAGTTCTGTTTCAGGGGCGGCTGAAAAAAGCTCGCACCCGTTCCTAAACAGCCAAAGCCCTTTCCAGTTTGCTTCCCCGTGATTCTGAACCAGTCCACATCTATTAATTTTAATGAGCCATCATCGAATATTATCGGTGATGACACATTTGCAAGTTGGTTGCCTTAAAGGCCATCTGGTCTGCGGGTGTCCCAGGAAATCTGCATCCCGCCATTGGCTCTGGGGAGGTTCAGCCCAAAGATGCTCAAAGGTTATCTTTTGCCACAGAGAGAGAAATAATCTTTCCCTGCCAGGGTCTTCTACTTCTATTCTGCAACAGACAGAAGTTCGGGAATGATTTTATATGCTGCCGACAAAGTGTAAGGTACCTTCAATTAATTTCCAGTAGGCCTGACAGTTACTATTCAAAAGCTGGGGGGAAATATGACCCTGTCTCGTTATACATGTGATAGCTGTTATGTATCGCATCTCATTGGGTTCTTTGTTGCTTGAGCTTGAGACAGGCACTTCTTGCAAACCAGGATCCTGAAAGAAATGGCCCATCAGGACTCTAGACATGTTACAACTTGTAACAAAGAGATGCAAATGAAGGATTCTGGAGTGAGGCAATAGGAGTAACTTTTGCCTGCTAGGGGGGCATGTTTAATTCAGCCCCAGTGTATATATTGAGTTGCCTAGGTTGTTTGAGACACTTTCTTCTTGCAACGAAGTGTTCTTGGTTGATTCAGAGCTGGCTGAGCTCACTTTATTTCTATAGCTGTAGCTAAATTATATGTGGTGCCATAGATGCCCCACCAATTTCACACTAGATCCATACACGCATGTGCAGGACATAAATAACCCATTAAAAACAACTGAAGGCATGAACGCGAGCAATGGGCTGGATCAAAAGGTCCTTTTTTTCTGGTGTAGAGTTGGAGGAGAAGGCAATATTTGCAGATATTCCCTTCCCACTGCAGAGATAATTTCATCCCTCACTCCGAACAAAGGTTGTCAGCGGACTGAAGGGCTGCCAAGTCACGTCTCTCTAGGAACTGCCGCAAAGCCCACAGAGTTTTCAGTGATTCCTAGAGAGAACTCAAGTCACTTCTGGGTTTCTCTGGGTTTTACTATAGACTTTCAGGCAATGTGTAGAAAGGCATGGCATCAATTCCAGGGAAAACCTGGAGGTGACATCACACCATTGCCAATGGCTTATTTTCCCCCAAGCCCATAGCCATGGGGAGGCAGCTAGGCCCCTCCACCCCAACCCCCTTTCCAACTAAATAGCCCCTCCATCGCTCTCCCCATCTCCCCTCTTCCCGCTGCTCTCGCGGCCCCACTCTCTCCGTCGCCATTGCTCTGGTGGCCCCCAATCTCCCCACCTCTCTGTTGGCCCATGCCCTCCTCTGCAGCACCTCCCCCCTCCCTCCCACCTGGTAAAGTGCCGGCTCCTGGGGCTCTTTCAAGGCCCCCCCCCCCGCCGATCAGCCGATTGGTGGGAAAAGTGGCGCTGAGGCCGGCGGCATCTCTGCCGCCTTTCCAGCACTCTCAGTACGTTCAGTGCTGGGATGCCTGCAGTGGGAAGGACCAGCTGGTGTGTGGGGGGGAGTGGGGGCCTCCAAAGCAGTGGCTGCAAAGAGAGTGGGGTCACCAGAGCAGGCCCCCCCACCAAAATTTTTCTGGCTATAGCCCTGTTCCCCCCTCCCCCTCTCTTGGCAGCCAAGGAGATGGGAAATCTCCAGGGGTGGAATTCTAGCAGCAGTTCCTTTGCCTATTAGGCCACGCCCCCTGATGCAGCCAATCCTCCAAGAGCTTACAAAAAAGAGCCTTGTGAGCTCTTGGAGGATTGGCTACATCAGGGGTATGTGGCCTAATAGGCAAAGGAGATCCTGCTAGAATCCCACCCCTGGAAATCTCTCTCCCCCATGGGGACACAGCACCCCTAGTGGACCACCAGAAGCCAAATGGGGGAGAGTTCAATGGGCTCTAGTGGAAGGGACAACTTTTTGGGTGCACAGTACACATTTCTAGTCTACGTGGATCGAAAGGCTGCTTTGGTGACTAGACATCACTTCCGGGTTGCGCTGGAAGTGACATCACGGCATCAATGCTGATCATTCTCCCCCGCCCCATTCCCTTGGGAATTTTTCTTTTGCCGTTCCGCTAATCTGCAGCTGGAAGAGCACGCAGGGGGGAGAGGTCAGTTGAATTCCTTGTTGAGAAAAGAGGTATTTCTCTTCATGTGACCTGAACCTATCGCCCATCAACTTCACAGGGTGCCCCCGAGTTCCAGTATTATGGGAGAGGGAGAACCCCCCCCCCCATGCCCACTTTCTCTGCCTCACGCATAGTTCGATAACCCTCTATCATGCCCCTCTCTTAGTGGTCTTCCCCCCTCCCTTTTGTGGTTTTTGTGGCCCCATGGCGCAGAGTGGTAAATCTGCAATACTGTAGTCCAAGCTCTCTGCTCCCGACATGAGTTTGATCCTGGTGGAAACTGATTTCAGGTAACTGGCTTGAGGTTGATTCATCCTTCCAAGGTTGGTGAAAGGAGTCCCCAGCTTGCTGGGGGGAAAGTGTAGATACCTGGGGAAGGCAATGGCAAACCACCCTGTAAAAAGTCTGCCGTGAAAACATTGTGATGCGACGTCACCCCAGAGTCGGAAACGACTGATGCTTGCACAGGGGACTACCTTTTACCTTTTTATCATGTTTGTCCCTTTGTGGAGGAGTCTGGTGTAGTGGTTAAGTGTGTGGACTCTTATCTGGGAGAAACTGGTTCATTTCCCCACTCTCCCACTTGCAGGTGCTGGAATGGCCTTGGGTTGTCCTTGAAAGGGCAGCTTCTGGGAGAGCTCTCTCAGCCCCACCCTCACAGGGTGTTTGTGGTGGGGGAAGAAGATAAAAGAGATTGTGACCACTCTGAGACTCTGAGATTCAGAGTCAAAAGTGGGATATAAATCTAATATCTTCTTCCCCACAGAGGCGCCAGCCAGTTTCCTCTGAGATTAAGCAATATATGATTTAACAAGGTATAACTCTCACAACAATCTACAGGAATACATTTTTAAAACAAGAAAGGGGTTAGGGAGGAGGTGACACACCAGAAACAAAAGACAGCGCCTTCCCTAACGGGTCCGTCACAGATCTGGCACAAGGGCTGCTAAACAGGCTGGGCCCATGTCAAACCCGCCCCGTTTTCCTCCACGCGCACAAACGGTGACTTGCTTTATGGCCTGAAGCTGCCAAACCTGGAATCGCTCGGCAGATTGCTCGAACAACATGATGTAGTGCCGTTTTTCCTGCAGAGCAGTTACTTCCCTGTCTCCGTCCTTTTATGGACCCAGGCTTTTCGGCCGGCTTGAATTATCTTCACGCTCCTGAAACCCACTTTAATATAATACACTGCCTCTTCACAGGGGAGGACCGGCTCTTGAGGGGAGAGCTGATGAACTCAACTTTGTCGGCGAGCATCTCCAAACTTTGGCAGCCATTTTTCTATCATGCCTTTAGGCTCGGGGAGAGGATTTATGAATTATGGGGGAGCTTTTTTTTCCAGACGGGATGTCAGACTCGGCCTCCGAGCAGAGCACAACATGGGTGCGAAGATATATTGGAGCTTTTTTGCTTCCTACAGGAAAGCAATACCTGTTTTTCTTTATTTTCTCTCTCCCCCCTCCCTCCCCCCTCTCTCCCTCCCTCCCCTCTCTCTCCCTCTCTCCCTTCCTCCCCCCTTTCTCCCTCCCTCCTCCCTCCTCTCTCCCTTTCCCCCCTCTCTCCCTCCCTCTCTCTCTCCCTCCCTCCCCCTCTCTCTCTCCCTCCCCTTCCTGCCCTCTCTCTTCCCTGTCTCTCCCTCCCCCTCTCTCCCTCCCTCTCTCTCTTCCTCCTTCCCCTCCCTCTGTCTCTCCCTCCGTTCCCCCTTTTTCCTCCCTCTCTCTCCCTCCCTCCCCCTCTCCCTCCCTCTCTCTCCCTCCTCTCCCTCCCTCTGTCTCTCTCTCTCCCTCCCTTTCTCTTCCCCTCTCTCTCCCTTCCCCTCCCTCCCTCCCTCTCTCCCTCCCCCTTCTTCCTTCCTTCCCTCCCTCTCTCTCCCTCTCTTCTTCCTTCCCCCTCCCTCTGTTTTTCTCTCCCTCCCTCTCCCCCCCTCCCTCCCCCCCTCTCTCTGCCCCTCCCCCCTCACTCTTTGGGATAGGGATTTATTCTAAACGAGTCTGATTTAGTGGACTAGCTGCAGGAAGGCTGAAATGAGTTTCACCTTGCAACACCTCAGCAAGATTGTGGAGGAGACGCGGGGCCGGAGGCTGCTGCCCACCAAGTGAAGAGTTATGTGGTGGTGAGAAGAGCTGCTAGGTCTTAGACGACTTATGCAGCCGTGTCAAACTCATTTGTTATGAGGGCCGGATCTGACATAAATGAGACCTTGTGGGGCCAGGCTGGGTCATGGTTTGCCGGGCTGTGTGTGCACCTATTTAAGATTAAGTAGCCGAGATATACACTTTTTAAAGGACACAGACATACACAACTAAAGATTTTTTTTTAAAACTTAAAATATGCTTAAAACATTAACACTTGTTGGTCTTAAAGGTGCTCTCTTTGTATTTCTTCCATGGCATCCAGGGAACTGGGCAAAGGAAGCTCAGGCTCTTTCCCTCCCTCCCCAGTGGGAGGAGCCTCAAAGAATGGTGAAAATTGAGGTTTTGCTCTGTAGCTCCTGTGCGATGGAGCAAGCCTTGTAAAGCAAGCTGAGATGCAGAAGGAAACGAGAGAGGGAGAAGGAAGCAGACCAGAGCCAGTTGCCCGGGGGCCTGATAGGAGCCCTCTGGGGGTCTGTTTCAGCCCCCAGGCCACATGTTTGACTCCCTTGACTTAAAGTGACCTTGTCATGTTTCCAAGCCAAGAGCAAACCATTTAAGGTTAAAGTGCTTGGGGCTCTTCAGCTTGGAGAAACATCGACTGGGGGGTGACATGATCAAGGTTTACAAGATTCTTCACCCAAAGGGTGACTAACTCATGGAATTCACTGCCACAGGAGGTGGTGGCAGCTATAGGCATAAATGCGCTTCAAGAGGGGATTGGATCAACATACGGAGCAGAGGTCCATCAGTGGCTGTTAGCCACAAGGTATACAGGGAACTCTCTGTCTGAGGCAGTGATGCTCTGTATTCTTGGCACTTGGGGGGCACCAGTGGGAGGGCTTCTAATGTTCTGGCCCCACTGGTGGACCTCTGGCCTTCACCTAATAAGAACATAAGGAGAGCCTTGCTGGACCAGACCAATAGTCCATCTAGTCCAGCATCCCATCTCATGCAGTGGCCACCCAGTTCCTTTGGAGGGCCAACAACAGGACAGAGAGGCTGAGGCCTTCCTAAGAACATCAGAAGACCCCTGCTGGATCAGACCAATGGTCCATCTAGTCCAGCATCCTGTCCCACACAGTGGCCCCCCAGTTCCTCTGGAGGGTCAGCAACAGGGCAGAGAGGCTGAGGCCTTCCTAAGAACATCAGAAGACCTCTGCTGGATCAGACCAATGGTCCATCTAGTCCAGCATCCTGTTTCACACAGTGGCCAACCAATTCCTTTGGTGGGCCAGCAACAGGGCATAGAGGTTGAGGCCTTCATTGGAAACGAAGAAAAGCCCTGCTGGATCAGACCAGTGGTCCATCTAGTCCAGCATCCTCACTTAGACACTGGCCAACCAGTTCCTCTGGAGGGCCAGCAACAGGGTGCAAAGGTTGAGGCCTTCATAGAAACCTAAGAAGAGCCCTGCTGATTAGACCAGTGGTCCATCTAGTCCAGTATCCTGTCTCACACAGTAGCCAGCCAGTTCCTCTGGTGGGACAACACAAGGCCTTTCCCTGATGTACATACACAAGAGTGTCATTCTTCTTCCTGAGAAGATCAACCCCGATACTAACCTTGTAATACAGAGTACTACAACGCAGATGATTGCAATCTGGATAGTTCCAATCACGGCTGCTATTAAGACATATTGAAATCGTACTGGGCCAGGAACCACGTATAAAACGCTGTAGTCCTTCTTTTCACAGTGTTGTCCAGTATAGCCTGCATCACACCTAGAACGGAAAACAAAAACGCATGTCTACTCCGTGGCTCAACACTTCAGGGGAAGAAATAACAGAGTTGGTCAGAGGTACATTCTGTTGCAAAGTACACGTACATTTCACATATGCCCTTGGCCACAAACCCCACCAAAAAAAAAAGGAGAAAAAGATGGCCAGAAAACAGCCTCCACAGGGTTGTTCTAGGCATTTCTTCCATGTCTTTATGGACTTTGCCACAGAGATTAAGGGAAGTTCCTAGAGTGTCACCCGGAAGTTCTATCCTTCCCAGGAGCCGCTGTCAAAATCTCCCAGCATTTGTCAAGGCAGTGCTGGCAATCTTAACTGCACAAGAGTCCTGTACATATCTTGTGTGACACCCACACCTTAACAACTTGTTGACCTTGTGTCTGTCTGTCTGTCTCTCTTTCTCTAGTCAGTTTGGTGTAGTGGTTAAGTGCGTGAACTCTTATCTGGGAGAACCGGGTTTGATTCCCCACTCCTCCACTTGCAGCTGCTGGGATGGCCTTGGGTCAGCCACAGCTCTCGTAGGAGTTGTCCTTGAAAGAGCCAGTTTGATGTAGTGGTTAAGTGCATGGACTCTTATCTGGGAGAACTGGGTTTGATTCCTTACTCCTCCACTGGCAGCTGCTGGGATGGCCTTGGGTCAGCCACAGCTCTCTCATAGTTATCCTTGAAAGGGCAGCTGCTGTAAGAGTTCTCAGCCCCACCTACCTCACAGGGTGTCTGTTGGAGGGGGAGAAGGTAAATTGTGACTGCTCTGAGACTCTGAGATTCAGAGTATAAGGCAGGATATAAATTCAATATCATCATCATCATCATCATCATCATCATCATCATCATCATCATCATCATCATCATCATCATATTCCTACCTACCTATCTATCTATCTATCTATCTATCTATCTATCTATCTATCTATCTATCTATCTATCTATCTATCTATCTATCTATCTATCTATCATAGCTTAATGACCAAGATAAAACAAGTGATCAGCCATTTTTTCTCCCCAGTAATTTTACTTGCTGAATAGCAACTCAGTTAATTTTTAATGAAAACATTTAGATTGCACCTTTCCCCCAAGGACCCAGGTAGCTTATTTATTTATTAAATTTTGCCATTAAAGCATCCTAGATCAATACATCCCAGATCTCCTTGTCTCACATAAAGGCTAACAACACGCAATAAAAGGCAACTGATGCTCCACTAAAAGCTGGGGAGAGTGAAGCAGCTTGGCAGAGCTCCCTAAAAGTTTCCAAGGAATGCTTCTCAAATCCCTTTGGGGGCCCATTCTGTAAAGTGGGAGCAGCCACAATCCCCCCCCCCCATGGGTCCTTCCTCAATGCCAGTTCGAACACCCAGAAGGTGGCAAGCTAAAGACTGTAGTTGGTGCATGGGAGCTAAATGGGGGAGAGGCAGTCCTTCAGATACATGGGTCTTAGATCAAAAGAACATAAGAGAAGCTATGTTGGATCAGGTCAATGGCCCATCCAGTGCAACGATTTAAACCCAGGTGCCATCAGGAGGTTCACCAGTAGGGCCAGAACTCCAGAAGCCCTCCCACTGTTGGCCCCAAGTACCAAGAATACACAGGATCACTGCCCCAGACATAAGAAGAGAATCCATGTTGGATCAAGCCAATGGCCCATCCAGGCCAATGCTCTGTGTCATACAATGGCCAAAGCCCAGGGGCCATCAGGAGGTCCACCAGTGGGGCCAGAACTCCAGAAGCCCTCTCAGTGTTGCCCCCCCCCCACAAAGCACCAAGAACACAGAGCATCACTTGCCCCAGACATAAGAACATAAGGGAAGCCATACTGAGTCAAGCCAATGGCCCATTCAGTCCAACATTCTGTGTCACACAGTGGCCAAAACCCAGGGACCATCAGGAGGTTCACCAGTGGAGGCAGAATGCCAGAACCCCTCCCACTGCTGCCTCCCATAAGCACCAAGAATAGAAAGCATCACTGCCCCACACATAAGAACATAAGTAAAGCCATGTTGGATCAGGCCAACACTCTGTGTCACACAGTGGCCAAAGCCCAGGTGCCAACAGAAGGTCCACCAATAGGGCCAGCACTCCAGAATTCCTCCCAGTGTTGCCCTCCTCCCACAAAGCACCAAGAATACAGAGCATCACTGCCCCAGACAGAGAATTCCAACAATACCCTGTGGCTAATAGCCACTGATGGACCTCTGCTCCAGATGTTTACCTTTCTTGAAGCTGTCTGTGCTTGTAGCTGCCACCACTTCCTGTGGTGGTGAATTCCGCATGTTCATGACTCTTTGGGTGAAGAAGTCACAAACATTACAGCACCACCTTGAACTGAGAAAAAAAACGGCAGCAGATGAACTGGAAGAGGGAGGGGAGGATTCATATTGCACCTCTGATAAGTGAGAGTGGGGGATAAAGTAATTTAATACTTCCCGTTGCTGCGTTTTTCTGATCCCCCCTATATATTGCCTGGATGTTTTTCCCATGCAGGGCAGTTAAGAGCTCTCGGTCCAGTAAAATGGGTCAGGAGAGAGGGCAAGTCTGTTGCCAGCCCACAGCCCTCAGGGCAGTTGCTTCCCTGTATGAGGAAAAGTTAAAAGCGCAACTGGATACTTTTGTTTGTTGTTTTGTTGTTCTGTCGTACCCCCTGGACTGAGTCACGCCAGGCCCTCCTGTCTTCCACCATCCTCCGAAGTCTGCTCAAATTCATGTTTGTAACGTCAGTAACGCTGTCCAGCCATCTCCTCTTTTGCCGTCCCCTTCTTCTTTTGCTTCTGTCTTTCCCAGCATCAAGATCTTCCCCAGGCAGTGCTCCCTTCTCATTTGGTGGCCAAAGGATTTGAGCTTCAGCTTCAGCATCTGACCTTCCAGGGAACAGTCTGGGTTGAATTCCCTTTGGACTGACTGATTGGATCTTCTTGCAGTCCAAGGGACTCTCAAGAGTCTTCTCCAGCACCACAGCTCAAAAGCATCTATTCTTCTGCGCTCGGCCTTCCTTATGGTCTAGCTCTCGCAGCCATACATTACTACTGGGAATACCATCACCTTAACTATACGGATTTTTGTTGGCAGGGTGATGTCTTTCCCAGCATCAGGGTCTTCTCCAGGGAGTGCTCCCTTCTCATTGGGCAGCCAAAGGATTTGAGCTTCAGCATCTGTCCTTCCAGGGAACAGTCTGGGTTGATTTCCCTTAGGACTGACTGATCTGATCTGCTTGCAGTCTAAGGGACTCTCAAGAGTCTTCTCCAGCACCACAGCTCGAAAGCATCTATTCTTCTGCGCTCGGCCTTCCTTATGGTCCAGCTCTCACAGCCATACATTATTACTGGGAATACCATTGCTTTGACTATACAGTCTTTTGTTGGCAGGGTGATGTCTCTACTTTTTATTATACTGTCCAGGTTCGCTATAGCTGTCCTCCCAAGGAGCAAACGTCTTTTAATTTCTAGCACCACCAAATCTGATCAAGCAAATGCACACAAGAGGCCTTAACTCTAAATTGGAAACTTCCTGGAGATTTGAGGACAGATACTGGGGGTGGTGGGGTTGCCAAGTCCCTTGAGGCCTTTTGCGGGGGACTTTTTTGTGTGTGCAATGCACGCGTGGCACTATGACGTCACCCGGAAGTGACAGCATAGTGCTGGCAACTCCATGCACCGGCTGCTCTAGGCGTTTCCAGGAAAGCTCTATGGTTTTGAGAGCCAGTTTGGTGTCGTGGTTAAGTATGTGACGTAGTGGTTAAGTGTGCGGAAATGGGAGCTGAAGTTAACAAAGGGGAAGGTAACTTGGCGGCCCTAAGCCCGTAGAACTACCTTCAAATGCTGTTGTTGTGTAGAAGTACAAAATCCAGAGGTTTATTGAGACACAGCAAACTGGCAGAGACTGACCAAGAGAGAGATCTTGGGGTTGTGGTAGATAACTCACTGAAAAGGTCGAGACGGTGTGCAATTGTAATAAAAAGGGCCAACGCCATGCTGGGAATTATTAGGGAGGGAACTGAAAACCAATCAGCCAGTATCATAATGCCCCTGTATAAATCGATGGTGCGGTCTCATTTGGAATACTGTGTACAATTCTGGTCACCGCACCTCAAAAAAGATATTATAGCATTGGGAAAAATGCAGAAAAGGGCAACTAGAATGATTAAAGGGTTGGAACACTTTCCCTATGAAGAAAGGTTAAAATGCTTGGGGCTCTTTGGCTTGGAGAAACGTCGACTGTGGGGTGACATGAGAAAGGTTTACAAGATGATGCATGGGATGGAGAAAGTAGAGAAAGAAGTACTTTTCTCCCTTTCTCACAATACAAGAACTCATGGGCATTCGATGAAATTGCTAAGCAGTTGGGTTAGAACTGATAAAAGGAAGTCCTTCTTCACCCAAAGGGTGATTAACAGGTGGAATTCATTGCCATGGGAGGTGGTGGTGGCTACAAGCATAGGCAGCTTCAAGAGGGGATTGGATAAGCATATGAAGCAGAGGACCATCAGTGGCTATTAGCCACAGCTTATTGTTGGAACTCTCTGTCTGGGGCAAGTGATGCTCTGTTTCTTGGTGCTTGGCAGAGAGTGCAACAGTGTGAGGACTTCTAGTGTCCTGGCCCCACTGATGGACCTCCTGATGGCACTTGGGGTTTTTTTGGCCACTGTGTGACACAGAGTGTTGGACTGGATGGGCCATTGACCTGATCCAACATGGCTTCTCTTATGGTCTTATGTTCACCGTGCTCCCTGCTGAAGCTAACCTTATTTCAACCCTCACCTTTTCCTCAAACTCCCGTCTCCTGCCATTTTGCCATAACAGAGAAAATGACGCTGACGTAGTTCTTGGCTTCTGCTCATTACGGGATTTCCCAGCATAGCAGTTGTTGGCCGGGTGCTAGAAATCGGCGGGTGATCCTTTTTAGGGAGCTATTGACAGACGTTGCAGGGATGCTTTTATAAACAGATTAATGCTGCTGCATAATTCAGTGCGGCCCTACTACATACATTGAGGTGCCTCCGTACATCATTTAGATCCGGGGCGAAAGGAGGCTCGGCGCTGATTATTTTCCCATGCCGCATCAAGATAACATATTAGCAAGTCTGTCTCTTCAGCTTATCCTCACCCGCTCGGCTTGGGGAAAGTGTTACCTGCAAGATGGTTCCAGCATATTAGCCGAGTGCTCGCATTTCCCGTGCATACAGAAGCCGCTAAAATGTTCTGGACAAGGAGTGTAGATTCCCCTGGCGCTCTCCTCCAATTTGTTCGCGTTCTCTGCAAGGAAAGGTGAAAGGAAAGTCAACATGGAAACGGCTTGCAAGCCGAAGAAAGGGGAAACACACACAAGCACACAAGGAGATCCCGCCTTATTGCTCCAGCAGACCCTGTATAGGAATGCCAGCCTCCAGGTGCGACCTGGGGACAACCCCTGGATTACATCTTATTAGTATTGCCAATCCCCAGGTGGGGGCAGAGGAGCCCCCGCTTTGGAGGCCCTCCCCCCCCCACTTCAGGGTTATCCGAAAGCAGGGGAGGGGGGGAGGGAAATTTCTGCTGGGCACTCCATTATTCCCTATGGAAACTGATTTCCATAGGAAATAATATTGAATTGATCTGTGGGTATCTGGGGCTCTGGGGGGGGGGGTGTTGAGTTGGAGGCACCAATTCTTTAGTATAGCATCCCCAAGATATCCCCCAAGTTTCGAAAAGATTGGGCCAGGGGGTCCAATTCTATGAGCCCTCAAAGAAGGTGCCCCTGTCCTTCATTCTTTCCTAAGAAAGATAGGCATTTTAAAAGGTGTGCGGTCCCTTTCAATGTGATGGCCAGAACTCCCTTCTGAGTTCAATGATGCTTGTCCCGCCCTTGCTCCTGGCTCCACCCCCAAAGTCTCCTGGCTCCACCCCCAAAGTCCCCAGATATTTCTTGAATTGGACTTGGCAACACTACATCATATCTCCAGATGACAGAGATCAGCCCCCCCCCCCCCCTGGAGAAATTGGATGTTTGGAAGGCAGACTGAGCAGGGCCGTAGCCATGATTTTTTTGTTTTATGGGGCCTGGGGTGGATGTTAAATCAAGGAGGGGCCTTGGTGGTAAGTGAGAGGGCTGAGTCCTGACCTGGGCCGGGCGGGGGTTCTTTCGCTCGGGAGGTTCCCTACCTGTTGGCCCACATTAGGCCGGCAGGGGGACCCTCCCCCAACATTGCTAGTGCAATGACGTCATTTGTGGATGACGTCATCGCACAGGCAATGTCGCGCGTGGCCACTCTAGGTATTTCTGGGGAAACTATGGTTTCCCCAGATGCTCTAGCAATTTGGGAGGGCAAAACTCTATGGTACCTATTGCATCATCGAGCTTTCCCTCCCAAATTGCTAGAGCATTCGGGAACACCACAGAGTTTTCTAGGAAATGCCTACAGCGGCCACATGCGACGTCGCCAGCGCGATGACGTCACTTCCGGGTGATGCCATTGCCTTGCGCGCGCATGCTTTGTGCGTGCCGAAAGTCCCCCACCGGAGGACGCTGGGGACTTGGCAACGCTAGCCCCGACAGGCCCCACTCTAGCTACGGGCCTGCTGCTGCGGCCCCTCCCCTCCTCAAGCCTTCCCCAGGCCCCATCACCCCCCAAAATTCTTCAGATGTTTTCCAACATTGAGCTGACAACCTTGGCTGGTACCCATTGGGGCTGTTGGGAGGGCAGGGGAGTCAAAAGTAGGTGGGAATAGAATGAACCGTAGGCTGAACCTAGGGGTGCAAGCCTCCCGGTGGGAGCTGGAGATCCCCCAGAATTTGAACTCATCTCTCGATGACAGAGATCGGTTCCCTTGGAGAAAATGGCTGCTTTGGAGGGTGGAGTCTATGGCATCTATTTAGCCAATTCTCCAAGAGCTCCCAGAGCCTACTGTAAGCTCCAGGAGGACTGGTTACATCAGGGGGTGTGGCCTAATATGAAAAGGAGTTCCTGCTACAAAAAAAAAACCCTGAGATGAGGCATCTGGGTTGGGAAATACCTGGAGATTTTGGGGGTGGAGCTTGGGGAGGGGGAGGACCTCAGACAGGTTATAATGCCACAGAATCCACCTTCCCAAGCAGCCATTTCCTCCAAGGGAACTGATCTTGAGCATCCAGAGTTCGATTGTAATAGCTGGAGATCTCCAGGTGCCGCCTGGAGATTAGCGCTGTCAAGCCCCCGGTCCGAGTGGAGGTTCACCCGTCTGGGGGGTTCCCAACCCACCGGCCCAATGGCGTGATGACGTCACCCAGAAGTGACGTCATCATACTGGCGATGTCCCCATGTGGCTGCTCTAGGTGTTTCCAGGAAAATTCCATGGTTTTCCCGGACACTCTAGCCATTTTGGAGGGAAAACTCTATGGCACCAGTTGCTTGGGGGCCTGATAGGAGATCTCCAGGGGCTGTGTGGGGACATCACCAGCGTGATGACATCACTTCTGGGTGACGTCATTGCATCACATGCGTGAAAGTCCCCCGCTGCAGGAAGCAACGGACTTGGCAACCCTATTAGCATCCCTACAGTCTTTGGAGCTGGAATGACGGAGTTGTTTGAGGGATTTCTAACCCCACACTCGTTTTGGGCTTTGATTTGAATTTATATGGTTTTGTGATCATCTATGTCTGTCTTTAACTCCGGCTTGGGAAATCCCCAGATATTTGGGAGTGAAGCAGGGGGAGGGAAGAGTCTGAGGAAGGGAGGGACTGCAGCAGGCACATATGTCCCCCGTCCAAAGCTGCCATTTCCTATGGGGCAAGCAATCTGTGAAGTTTGGAGATCTCCGGGAGGTGGAAACCCTACTCAGCGGTGTCAAACATGTGGCCCAGGGGCCAAATTGGAGCCCCTGGAGGGCTCCTATCAGCTCCTATCAGGCCCCCGAGCAACTGGCTGTCATCTGCTTCCTTCTCCCTCTCTCTTGCTTCCTTCTGCATCACAGCTTGCTTTGCCAGGCTTGCTCAATCGCACAGGAGCTACAGAGCAAGTCTCTATTATCTCCATTGGCTGAGGCTCTTCGCTTGGGGAGGAAGAGGGGGAGGGAGAGCTTGCTTCGCCAGGCTCTCTCAATTGCATTGCAGAGCTACTGAGCTGAGACTCTTTTCCTTCTATTGGTTGAGGCTCCTCCCCCTGCTGGTCCCCTGGGGAAGGAAGGAAAGACTCAGAGCTTCCTTTGCCTAGCTCCCCAGATGCTATGGGATAAATATAAAGAAAGCACCTTTAAGACCAACAAGTGCTAATGTTTAAAGTTATTTTTTTAAAGAAACAAATCTTTAATTGTGTCTGTGTCCTTCATAAAGTTTGTATCTTTGCTACGAGATCTTAAATAGGTACACACAAGGCCTGGCCTGACATAGCCCGGCCCAACAAGGTCTCATTTATGTCAGATCCGGCCCTCATGACAAATGACTTCAAAACCCCTTAGCAGCCCTTCTGGGCAATGCTAATGTAATTGCTGGCCCGAATAAAAGATACTGCTCTGCTGTTGGTTTCTGGAGTTCTGGCGAACAGACTAACCCAGCTGTCCGCGACGTTTACTTCCAAGAAGTGCGTGATACTGGCATGAATCTCTGAAACCGGGTTGTACAACAACATGATGGTCAGCACTAGACACCACACCCCTATGGGCTCTGCCTGGTGCTGGTAACTTGTGAGCTACTTCTGGGACGTGTTGCATTTTCAGCCATGAAAATTGTGGGGGGGAGGGGGGGGGCTGAAAGGAGCGACATTATTCTTCATAGAATTCTCCTCGCAATCAATTTTGATACTTCTTCTGGTATCCAGTGTTACCAACAGATTTTTCTTAGCGATTCGTTTCCAAAGCCATGCCCGGCTTCTGACTACCAATCTAATTCCGAGCCAAATTTAAAGCAGCCATAAACAGAAATGAAGGCAAGCCCGGAGACAACGCTGTACCTTGTTCATTTTTTATTACTGAGTCGCCAAATATTATTCAAAGCCAAAATTAGTTTTCCTGGTCTTCTCCTCCATGTTCTCTCGTTGTAATTGTTGGTTGGTGCTACCTGACACAAATTGGCTTTTAAATTTTTATTGTTTCGATTATTTATGTATGCGACTTCGGAACTGGGCGACAAGCAGCCCGTAAATCTCACTAAATAAAGAAATAAAAATCTTCTTTTAAAAAAGGAAGGAGCAATGTGGGGATCTCTTGGCTTCACCTGGCGATCGAAGAAGATGTTGGATTTATATTCCGCACTGTTCTCTGAATCTCAGCGTCTCAGAGTGGTCACAATCTTCTTTACCTTCCCCCCTCCCCCACAACAGACACCCTGTGACGTAGGTGGGGCTGAGAGAGCTCTCCCAGAAGCTGCCTTTTCAAGGACAACTCTGCAAGACATATGGCTGACCAAGGCCATTCCAGCGGGTGCAAGTGGAGGAGTGGGGAATCAAACCCGATTCTCCCAGATAAGAGTCCACACACTTCACCACTACACCAAATCGGCAAACTGGAGCTGTTCTGCCAGACCTTTAGTTGAGGTAGTGAATGCTCAACCATCTCGGCCTCCCCTGCTTACAGCACCTGCCTCCGTGCTCCCGTTATGCTATTTTACTTCAAGAGTATCATTACCGACTGCCTTAACCACCAGGACAATATATATATGTATAGATAGCTAGATAGCTTGATAGATAGCTAGCTAGCTAGCCAGACAGACAGAGAAAGAGAGAGAGAGAGTGTGCAGGAATGCACAGGAATGTAGTTCCAGCTGGCTTGGCACCAGGGGTCCGTGTGGCTTAATATGCAAATGAGTTCCTGCTGGACCTTTCCTCCAAAAAGGCCTGCGTGAGACAATGGTGGCATCAGGAGGTGTGGCCTAATACGCAAATGAATTCTTGCTGGGCTTTTTCTATCCAAAAAAGCCTTGTTACATCAAACTGGCTGTCCACAAAAGATTGGCCACCCTAGCCTCCAGCCAATGGAAGTTGTAAACTCTTAAGTAGACAGGGATAGCGAAAATGTTCCAGCTTTTCAGAAGTATATTTTACTACTGTTGTCTGGAAGGCCCCGGACTGATGAAATAAGAACGCTCATTCCCTGCATAGAAAAAAATGTTCAGTATAATCCAGTTTGTTTCTTCCAAAAATTCTCAACGGTGACACAGACAAAAAGCCATCTATTGCACAACACTTCTACTGTCCAGAAAAATCATATATTATTGAAGTCCAACGAATCGTAAAAGAACCGGTCCAATTTCGTTTCGGGAAGACCCTTCTTCAGCTATCAAATGCTGCAGGATAAGGACTGGCAGAGTGGCGTTCCCACAAGAGACTTTAGGAGAGATTATCAATTGGAAAGCCGAGATACGAAAAATGGCGCATCAACACCACTGAGCCCATAAAAGTAAAAGACGGTCCCCTGAAGAAGGGTCTTCCCGAAACGAAATTGGACCGGTCCTTTTACGATTCGTTAGGCTTTAATAATATAGGATTTTTCTGGACAGCAGGCGTGTTGTGCAATAGATCAGGGGTGGCCAACGGTAGCTCTCCAGATGTTTTTTGCCTACAACTTTCATCAGTCCCAGTCAGCATGGCCAATGGCTGGGGCTGATGGGAGTTGTAGGCAAAAAACATCTGGAGAGCTACGCTTGGCCACCCCTGCAATAGATGGTTTTCTTGTCTGTATCACTGTGGAGAATTTTTGGAAGAAACAAACTGTGGATTATATTGAACATTTTTTCCTATGCGGAGTGTGTGCGTGGTTATTTCGCAGTTCCCTTTGCCTCCGCCGTCCCTCTCTCCGCTGACGAGGACCAGGAATGTAACGCAAAGCCGTTGATTAGTGCTCTCTATAATGTTTTTGCCCTGACCTGGATGGTCCAAGCTAGCCTGACTGCATCAGATCTCAGAGGTTAAGAAGAGTTGGTGTTGGTTAGTATTTCGAAGGGATCCGGGCTTTTTTTTGTAGCAGGAACTCCTTTGCATGTTAGGCCGCGCCCCCCTGATGTAGCCAATCCTCCAAAAGCTTACAAGGCTCTTCTCACAGGGCTAGGTTGTCGAGTCCGATTTAAGAAACATATGGGGAGAGGAGGCCCTTCAGGTAGAGGCACCAAATTTTCAGCATAGCATCCAGGGCCTCTCTTCAAAATACCTCCCAAGTTTCGAAAAGATTGGACCAGGGGGTCCAGTTCTATAAGCCCCCAAAGAAGGTGCCCCTATCTTTCATTATTTCCTAGGGAAGGAAGGCATATAGCAGGTGTGCGGTCCCTTTAAACGTGATGGCCAGAACTTCCTTTGGAATTCAGTGATGCTTGTCACAGCCTTGATCTTGGCTCCGCCCCCAAAGTCTCCAGCTATTTCTTGAATCAGACTTGAGAATCCCACATGTCCCTTTTTCACTACGGTGCTTTTTTTTTTCTCAGGGAAACAACATCTGTGTCTCTTTAGCTCTCTTTACCCTAAAGAAGCGTTACCAGCTAATATCAGCGTAATTTCCATCTATTTGCTGTGGATTTTCTGCTTTCGTTTTTTTTTTTAAAAAGAACTGGGTTCAGTTTTCATTATTCAATTCAATACCATTTGCACGGTGATTTCACAATCTGGGCTGAGACGCTGCCCAACCGTGCAGAGGGTGGGGTGGGGGTCAACATTTCAAACGACGCCCATAAAACTAACGCTTCAGGCAATCTATCGCTACAAAGCAAGACAGAGAAGGGCGCGATTCTTTAGCCCAATTGGGGGGGGGGGATGTCAAATAATGTGGCGTCAACCCAGATGATCTCATTCAGTTGTGTGGGGCAAAGCAATATTTACGCTTTAACTACTGCTAGCCTGCGGCTTTCGTAATTTGGAGCAAACATTAACTAAAAACCTCACAAAGACAAGCACAGTCCCGAGGACTCCCCCTGGCACATGAGTTCCGATCAGTCGTTCAAAACGGCGCATGTGATCTGGCAAGGCGGCATCTTGAACCATCTTGAGGACGCGGCAGATGTTTGGCCGTGCGCATGGCTGTCTGGGGCAGAGCTGGCCAGAGGGAGTCAGTTTGGTGTAGTGGTGAAGTGCGCAGACTCTTATCTGGGAGAACCGGATTTGATTCCCCACTCCTCCACTTGCACCTGCTGGAATGGCCTTGGGTCAGCCATAGCTCTCGCAGAGGTTGTCCTTGAAAGGGCAGCGTCTGGGAGAGACCTCTCTGCCCCACCCACCTCACAGGGTGTCTGTTGTGGGGGAGGAAGGTGATGATGATGATATTGCATTTATATCCTGCTCTCCACTCCGATGCTCAGAATCTCAGAGCAGCTCACAATCTCCTTTACCCTCCTCCCCTACAACAGACACCCTGTGAGGTGGAGTGGGGCTGCAAGAGCCCTCACAGCAGCTTCCCTTTCAAGGACAACTCTGTGAGAGTGATGGCTGACCCAAGGCTATTCCAGCAGCTGCGAGTGGAGGAGTGGGGAATCAAACCCGCGAAAAGGCGATTGTAAGCCCCTCTGTCCTTGAAAGGGCAGCTTCTGGGAGAGCTCTCTCAGCCCCACCTGCCTCACAGGGTGTCTGTTGTGGTGGAGGAAGTTAGAGATTGTAAGCCACTCTGGACTCTGATTGAGAGAGAAGAGTGGGGTATAAATCTACCTCCTCCTCCTCCTTCTTTTTCTTCTCTACAGTTATTCCATGTAGGGCTGCCATGTCTCCCCCGGGCCACCAGAGGGGGATGGAGAGGTTGGGGAACTCCTGGAGACTTAGGGGCGGGCGGGACCTCAGTGGAGTGCAGGGCCATCAAGTCCACAATCCAAAGCATCCATTTTTTCCCCAGGGGAATGGATCTTTGAGGTCTGGAGTTGAGCTGCAATTCTGGGGGATCGGCAGGGGTGGAATTCTAGCAGGAGCTCCTTTGCATATTAGGCCACTTCCCCCTGATGTAGCCAATCCTCCAAGAGCTTACTAACAGGAGCCTTGTAAGCTTTTGGAGGATTGGCTACATCAAGGGGGTGTGGTCTAATATGGACAGGAGCTCCTGCTAGAATTCCACCCCTGGGGAATCGGCAGATCTTGCCCGGAGGCTACGGTAACCCTAATTCCAGGGGTGAGATTTTGAATGTCTGAATGCAGCTGAAGTGGGCCCACTTGTGGACCTCCTGGTGGTACCTAGGTCTGGGGTGCGTGTGCCACAAGATCGTTGGGCTAGCCTGGGCTGTCCAGATAAGGGCACTGACATTTTTATTCGACAGGAAAGAAGGACTGTGTCTGTGTCTGTGCATGCATGCGTGCTTCACTCAGCTAAAACCACATTTAAACGGAACTAAGGCAGAAAGTCTGGAAGCCTGGTGACAAAATGCGTTGGACTGTGAAAACAGCTTCATCCGCGTCGTGTCATTTTTGGCACATTAGCAATTATCTCGCGCTTGAATCTGAAAAAAAAAAAAAATCACTTCTAGCCAGACTTGGCTTATTAACTTTCTGCAAGGAGCTGGCTGAGAGGGAAAGTTTCGAGTTTGGCACCTCTCTGATGGAGCTTGCCAAAGATCCAGTGAACCGGTCGCTGGATAGCGAGAATAAGTGCAAACTTCACACAGAAGGCATTTCCCTGTTGATGACTCCAACATTTTGCAGTGACTTTCACTGTGAGAAAAGGCTTTCAAACAGAGCTTTCTCATTGGAAGAAGAAGAAGAAGATGATGATATTGGATTTATATCCCGCTCTTTACTCTGAATCTCAGAGTGGTCACAATCTCCTTTTACCTTCCCCCTCCCCCACAACAGACACCCTATGAGGCAGGTTGGGCTGAGAGAGCTCTTACAAGCAGCTGCCCTTTGAAGGACAACTCTGCGAAAGTTATGGCTGACTCAAGGTCATTCTGGCAGCTGCAAGTGGAGGAGTGGGGAATCAAACCCAGTTCTCTCAGATAAGAGTCTGCGCACTTCACCATGCACCGAACTGGCTCTCATGGACTCAGGCCTCATTTTGGGCAGCAGGTCACAGGAGCGGAGCTCTGGAACCTCTAAATTTTATTGTGCTCTTTCTTTCTTAGACTCATAGAATCATAGAGTTGGAAGGGACCTCCAGGGACATCTAGTCTAACCCCCTGCACAATGCAGGAAACCCACAAATACATACCCCAAATTCACAGGATCTTCATTGCTGTCAGATGGCTATCTAGCCTCTGTTGAAAAACCTCCAAGGAAGGAGAGCCCACCACCTCCCGAGGAAGCCTGTTCCGCTGAGGAACCACTCTAACGGTCAGGAAGTTCTTCCTAATGTTGAGCCGGGAACCCTTTTGATTTAATTTCATCTTGTCCCGCCCCCTCAAAAAAAATACTTGCTTCTGGGCTCCATTGTTCAAGCCCCCTGGGAGAATTTTGCTGAACTCTAAGATTTTACAAACTTACTAATATTTTCCCCCAGAAAAAAATGGGAAAACAACCAAAACATATATAAAACAGACAGATGGAAATCTTCCTCATGCCACTGTGGCCACATAGGAGAAAGGAATTTATAAAGGATGAAAGGAGCAGTGTTCCCTCTAAGGTGAGTTAGCATGAGTTAGCTCACACATTTTTGCCTTAGCTCAGGAAGTGTAACTCCGGGGCACACTAATTTATGCGGCTCACCACTTGAATGCCAGTAGCTCACAAAGTAGAATTTTTGCTCAGAAGACTGCAGCTTACAGGGAACGTTGGATGGGAGTAAGGTGTTCTTATGACAATTCTAATTCAAGAAGCCTTTTAAGGTTGATGCTGAGCTGATAGAATTTAGCCCACCTTCCGGTGATGTAAGGGGTGTGTGGCAGATGCAAATGAGTTGTGCTAATGAGCTTCAGCACCTCTTTTTCTACGAAATGACCCCTGAAGAGGATACATTCCAATGGAGCAAGGACACATGTTCAGCAGAGATACTGGGAGAAATGTAAACACAGAGAAAACCGTCTGATCTTTACAGTCATCTGCTATGCATGAACGCCTCATAACACACTACATACAGCCTGACAACAGTGCTTTCAATGCCCCCTGCCATGGCCATAGTAGATAAATGCAGTGTGAGTTTGCAAGAAGGAGTGGCTGGCTGGTTATCCTTTATTATAGGGTATGCACTGTCCAATCTGTTATCTTCATTATTAAGGCTTGCTGGCATTCCTGAACCCGTTCTGTATTTCAACCATCATCTAAGAACATAAGTCATGTTGGATCAGGCCAATGGCCCATCCAGCCCAAAACTCTGTGTCATACAGTGGCCAAAAAACCCAGGTGCTATCAGGAGGTCCATCAGTGGGACAAGGACACTAGAAGCCCTCCCACTGTTGCCCCCCGCAAGCACAAAGAATACAGAGCATCACTGCCCCAGACATAAGAACATGAGAAGCCATGTTGGATCAGGCCACTGGTCCATCCAGTCCAACACTCTGTGTCACACAGTGGCCAAAACCCAGGTGCCATCAGGAGGTCCATCAGTGGGGCCAGGGCACTAGAAGCCCTCACAATGTTGCCCCCCTCCCAAGCACCAAGAATACAGAGCATCACTTGCCCCAGACAGAGAGTTCCAACAATATGCTGCGGCTAATAGCCACTGATGGACCTCTGCTACGTACGTTTATCCAATCCCTCTTGAAGCTGGCTATACTTGTAGCCGCCACCACCTCCTGTGGCAGTGAATTGGAATCTACATTAGACATTACTCTTCTGAGATAATATCGAGTAAGCATCACTCAAACTGATACAATTTCACTTTTAAACAGAAGAACAAAGTAGGGGTCAAGTATCACCTTTAAGACCAACCAAGTTTTATTCAGAATGCATGCATACTTGGCCTTAAAGGTGCTTCTTGACTCCTACTTTGCTCTACTGCTTCAGACCAACACAGCTGCTCACCTGGAACTATCTGCTTTTAAACAGAGTAATCTAGGGTCAGTAGGGACATCAACATTAGCATATTTTTTGAATATTTCAGATGAGAACTTTAACAAGAGCGGGAGGACACAGAAAAAAAGTATATCATAGGGTTACCATACTTTGAAAGGCAAAAAAAAGAGATTTCCCAAATGACTATTTCAGATAAGCGATCACTATGAGAAATCTCATTTTAAATATCCCTGCTACGTAAGCTGTGATAATTACCACTAACTAAAGAATATTTCTAACCTTCCAACCCCCAAAGAGGACATATTCATCAATTTTTTTAAAAAAGAGCCCCAAAGTGGGCTGACACCAAATAAAGAGGACATCTGGTAACCAATGTCACCTCTAAGCTGCAGAGTCTTGTGGGCAAAAATTCTACTTTGGTATCAAAGTTGTGAGCTACTGGGATTAAAGTTGTGAGCTACCACATAAATTAGTGTGCTCTGGAGCCATTTTTCCTGAGCTAAGACAAAAAATGTGTGAGCCGGAAGCTAAAAATCTGTGAGTTAGCTCACACTAACTCAGCTTAGAGGGAACACTGCTGGTAACCCTAGTTCTCTAGTGTCAATATGGACCTCAACGTTAGAATCTTTTCTGAATATTTCCGCTCATGGCTGTCACAGGGCGACTTGCCTCAGGTGCCCAAAACTGAGGGGAGCAGAAAAAGTATATCATGGTTCAAATAATCATGTGGGAAGAAGAAGAGGAGTTGGTTTTATTACCCACCCTTCACTCGGCGTTTCAAAGCAGCTTACGATCACCTTCCCTTCCCTTCATCCCAACAGTCACCCTGTGAGCCAGGTGGGGCTGAAAGAGCTCAAAGAGAGCTGTGACTGATCCAAGTTCACCTGGTTGGATGTATGTGGAGGAATGGGGAATCATACCCGGTTCTCCTAGATTAGTGTCTCCTCTCTTAACCCCCACACCATGCTGGCCCTTTGCTTATCTTTGCATTCACCTTTCTACCAGAATAACTACTATGCAAGTATAGGGTGTAAAAAAGGTCGAAATGAGCCAAGCAGAGCAGTATAGCTATATTTATTGTGGGTGTACATCGTAAGTCCTCCAACAGGCCTCCATTTTAGAACATCCCAGGAAAAACAGGAACCACCACGCTTTGGCCCCCTGCACAGACATGCCCAGTGAGATTCTCCGACAATGGCTCAACTAAACCACTAGGTGGCAACCACTGAACATACAGTACATTATATAAAAAGGTAAAGGCAGTCCCCTGTGCAAGCACCAGTCATTTCCGACTCTGGTGTGACGTTGCATCACGACGTTTTCACGGCAGACTTTTTACGGGGTGGTTTGCCCTTGCCTTCCCCAGTCATCTACGTTTCCCCCCGCAAGCAAGCTGGGAACTCATTTGACCGACCTCGGAAGGCTGGAAGGCTGAGTCAACCTGGAGCCGGCTACCTGAACCAGCTTCCGTTGGGATCGAACTCAGGTCGTGAGCAGAGCTTGGATTGCAGTACTGCAAGTTTACCACTCTGCGGCACAGGGCTTCTTATACATTATATAGGGGATGCAATTTTATGTTTTTGTCTCGGGCACAAAATCAACTACTGTTTCAGACTGTTCTCCAACCACAATTACACTTTTGACCGGGGCTTTTTTGGTAGAAGACGCCCAGCAGGAACTCATTTGCATGTTAGGCCACACCCCTTGATATCACCATAGTGTCGCACAGGGTTGGGGGTTTTTTTTAGAAAAAGCCCAGAAGGAACTCATTTGCCTAATAGGCCACACTCCCTCACACCAACCAGCCCGAACTGCGTTCTTGCTCAAAAAATCCCGCTTGCTTTTGACCTTGACCACATCATGTTACAAAGGAGGTCCAAAGAACACAGGCCGATCCTAGTGGGAAGGTTTTGGGTGTGAACATCGGTGTTGAGGTGAGCCCCTCCGCATGCCTGGACATTGGGGGGTGGGGGGTTCTACATCACTTTAAGAGCGCATAAGTATCATCAGGGGTAGAATTCTAGCAGGAGCTCCTTTGCATATTAGGCCACACCCCCTGATGTAGCCAATCGTCCTGGAGCTTACAAGGCTCTTTTTTGTAAGCTCTTGGAGGATTGGCTACATCAGGGGGTGTGGCCTAATATTCAAAGGACTCCTGGTAGAATTCTATCCCTGGGTATTATATTCTTGAATGGGATGCTTCCCTTTGTTCTAACCCGGGCACTGCCCTTACATCCCTCTCTCTTCCTTTATTCTCTCCCCCACTAACATGGCCTTCCACGGAAACACACATCTCTTAGGTGTCTCCTGTACAATGTCCACATCCTCCCACACACATTATGCCAAATGAGCTGGCCGTTTGCGACAGGGTCATTTTGGTTTAGTGGTTAAGTGTGCAGACTCTTCTCTGGGAGAACCAGGTTTGATCCCCCACTCCTCCACTTACAGCTGCTGAAATAGCTTGGGTCAGCCATAGCTCTCACAGGAGTTGTCCTTGAAAGGGCAGCAGCTGTGAGAGCCCTCTCAGCCCCACCCACCTCACAGGGTGCCTGTTGTGGGGGAAGAAGTTAAAGGAGATTGTAAGCCGCTCTGAGTCTCTGATTCAGAGAGAAGGGCGGGGCATTAATCTGCAGTCTTCTTCTTCTTTTTCGATTAGGCTTCTCTCTTCTTTTTAGATTAGCCTTCTGCTGCGCCTCTCTGCTATTTTAACTGAATTCTCCAGTAACTGGGGCATGTTCAAGTTGGAAGTCACAATGAGGTCATTCTAGGAATCGTTGGAAACTCTCTGGTAAAAACCATAGAGTTGTACCCAGACACAGAGGCTGGCCGTGGACATTAGTGGGACGCTCTCTGCCATGGTAACCCTGGCGCATTTTATGCAAGTATATCTCCTTCGTTCTTTTAAAACTTTGCTCATTTTCAATGTTTTTTTCTGACGCCAGCTGCTCATTCTGAAACCAAGTGGCACACTAAACAGAGAATCCCTTTCCAATTTTTCTAAAGATCGTGATTGCATATAATTACGTTTGCGGGAGAGCGCTGCTCTTGGAAGCCCCGTACGGATCCCTCGTCTCTTTTTGATCCTTTATGATCACACCTTCATCCCCCATCTTCTAAGCCCGTTCTAATCCTCGGAACAAACCTTTTTCAGATCAGAACAGCCTTTTCTGCACTTGTAAGGACGAGTCTCTGTGTTTTAAGGTTTAAACCGGGTTCAGAAGGAGTGCAAAGTACTTCCCTTTATCAAAAGAGAGGCTGCTCGGTCCTCTGGTTCTGAGGAATCGAAAGCAGGGGGGCTGGAGTGCTTTGAACGACCCTTGTTGAGAACCCCTTCAGCCGGCCTTCTGAAAGAGCGAATTGATCCTAAATGAAAGATCGCTACATGGGAGACTGGCGCAGCTTCAGACTTTTTAGTTAAAAGCGTAGTTCTAATATGCTACCCCAAGGGAGAGGAAAAGTGTTCGTTGTGCCTCGTTTAGGTCGTAGCGTGGACACAAAGTTCTTTGGATTCCGAAAAGGTGCTTCAGCACAGCTCGTTCCCTAGAAGTTGGGTTGCCAATCCCCAGGTGGGGGCAGGGGATCCCCCGGTTTGGAGGCCCTCCCCCCGCTCCAGGGTCGTCAGAAAGCGGGGGCAGGGGAGCGAAATGTCTGCTGGGAACTCTATTATTCCCTATGGAGATTTATTCCCATAGAAAATAATGGAGAATTGATCCACGGGTATATGGGGCTCTGGGGAGTCTGTTCTTTGATGTAGAGGCACCAAATTTTCAGTATAGCATCTAGTACCTCTCCCCAAAATACCCCCCAAGTTTCAAAACGATTGGACCAGGGGTCCAATTCTATGAGCCCCAAAAGAAGGTGCCCCTATCCCTCATTATTTCCTATGGAAGGAAGGCATTGAAAAGGTGTGCCATCCCATTAAATGTGATGGCCAGAACTCCCTTTGGAGTTCAATTATGCTTGTCACAGCCTTGATCTTGGCTCCACCCCTAATGTCTCCTGGCTCCACCCCCAAAGTCTCCTGGGTCCACCCCCAAAGTCCCCAGATATTTCTTGAATTGGACTTGGCAACCCTACCTAGAAGTCACACGTTTGTTTGACCATGTGTGAATTCTGCCCTGCTGTTTGTAAATGGGAAGCCTCAGACAGACAGTGGTCTCCCACTTATAAAGGCTTTTTTTTTTTTGTAGAAAAAGCCCAGCAGGAACTAATTTGCACATCAGGACACACACCCCGGTGTCACCATTGTTTTACACCAGGGTTTTTTTTAAAGAAAAAACCCAGCAGGAACTTATTTGCATATTGGGCCACACCCCCTGGTGTCACCATTGTTTCACACTGGGCTTTTTTGGTAGGAAAAGCCCAACAGGAACTCATTTGCATATTAGGCCATACCCCCTGATGCCACCGTTGTTTCACACCAGGCTTTTTGTAGGAAAAAAAATCCCAGCAGGAACTCGTTTGCATATTAGGCCACACCCCCGGGTGCCAAGCCAGCCGGAACTGTATTCCTGTGCATTCCTGCTTAAAGAAAAGCTCTGCCCACTATACATGCGTGTGACAAAACAATAAATAAAACAATTGAGAGTGAAGGTGGTATGGTATGGGCCGTTGATCTCGGCAGATCTCGGAAGCTAAGCAGGGTTGGGACTTGGATGGGAGACCACCAAGGAAGGCTCTGCAGAGGAAGGCAATGGCCAACCACCTCTGCTTCTCAGATCTCAGATGCTAAGCAGGGTCAGTATTGGACTGGGAGAGCACCATGGAAGGCTCTGCAGAGGAAGGCAATGACCAATCACCTCTGCTTCTCAGATCTCAGATGCTAAGCAGGGTCAGTATTGGACTGGGAGAGCACCATGGAAGGCTCTGCAGAGGAAGGCAATGACCAACCACCTCTGCTTCTCAGATCTCAGATGCTAAGCAGAGTCAGTACTTGGACTGGCAGACCACCAAGGAAGGCTCTTCAGAGGAAGCCAATGGTCAACCACCTCTGCTTCTCAGATCTCAGAAGCTAAGCAGGATGGGTACTTGGATGGGAGGCCACCAAGGAAGGCTCTGCAGAGGAAGGCAGAACAGAGGCCAGGAGCTGCCCGGGCACATTCCCCACCCTACTTTGCTGCATGTGCCCCTCAGGGGGTGGGTGGAGGGGCGCAGCACTGCAGAGGAGGATGGTGGTGGGTAGCCAGGGCATTTGCCTAGGCCACAGAGAGGAGGTAGGGCCCAATTCGGTGCTCCTGGCCCGGTGCCCTAAGCAAATACCTAATTATCCTAGAGGCAGGGCTACCTCTGATGAGAGACCACAAAGGAAGGCTCTGCTTCTCAGATCTCAGAAGCTAAACAGGGTTGCTACTTGTAAGGGAGACAACCGAAGAAGGCTTTGCAGAACCACCTCTGGTTCTCAGATCTCGGAAGCTAAGCAGAGACAGTACTCGGATGGCAGACCACCAAGGAAGGCTCCGCAGAGGAAGGGAATGGCAAAAGCACCTCTTGGTGAGGTTGCCTCACGTCAGTTACGACTTAATGGCACTCATACACGTTTAAAGAAAGAGCACGGGTGAGCATTTGAAGTGTTCCCATGCATTACTTCAGAAATCCTATTTCTTAAAAAAGCCACTAGAAACAATATCTCCATGTTGCAGATAAGGGGTTGGAAAGTTCCAATCTCACAGTGCCGCACCCATTCAGATAATTCCAGAGTGTCAAATGTGCAATTTACTCTTCCCTGAAAAACCCTGTGCTGAGAGACTCTGCAATTCCAAGCCTGCAGTATATACAATTTGCTGAAATAAACACAAACCACACCCTTGACACCTTCAGCAACTAGGGTTGCCAAATCTAACTCAGAAAATATCTGGGGACTTTGGGGGTGGAGGTTTCGAGGGTGGAGTCAGAATACTTTCACATTCTCTAAAACAAATAAACAAAATTACAGCAGTGCAGTTCCCCTGAATACAGACTTCATTTCCTCATCCCCCAGCAGCTGCATGCCCGCATCCCCTCTCACACACACATAGCAGCCAAAACAAATAGTTTGTAATCCCACATTTTTGTGATCTTACTGGGGCATTTCACTCATGGAGTTGTTGAATGTAACTACCTGCTGTATATTCAGCCAAGTTCTTCAGACTAACACAGGGAAACCAAAGGTTCCAGTTTACTTTTTACTCTCTTTTTTACTGTGCAAATGACTTCTGAAAGAAATGTAAAACAAACCCTCTGTCTGTTGTGCTGGTTTCCCTTCCTTTCTAGCAGTTCACTGGGAGCAGCCATGTTGCTCTGCCAGCTCACCCCACCCCCCTTCAGCCTGGCTCCTGAGATTTAAAGGCACACACACCTTCTAAAAACAAGCAGTTCCCAAGCTTCTTCTAACTTTCAGAAGTGGAAAGGACATGTGGTGGCTGTTGGGGCGGGGCTTCTGCCCGCTGGCCAGCTGACTGGCGGTGGGAAGGAGTCTGCAAAACTGGGGGGACCTGGGGATTGGGAAGCCTACCAGGAACACCTCTGTAGGCCAGTTCTGATATTGTCATTTGCTTACATAGTACCCTCAATCTGAGACAAGCAAACTCCTACCTAAGAAATTCCCAGAGGTTTGTGGATGGCGTCTGTGGAAGGGGGGAAGTAAGGAAGGAATTTCAACTAGAATCAACAATATATCTATGGAGATTCCACCCTTCAAAGCTGCTATTTCCTCCAGGGGCACTGATCCCTGTAGAACAGGGGTGGCCAACGGTAGCTCTCCTGATGTTTTTTGCCTACAACTCCCATCAGCCCCAGCCATTGGCCAAAAACATCTGGAGAGCTACCGTTGGCCACACCTGCTGTAGAAGAAGAAGACTGCAGATTTTTAAATCCCCCTTCTCTCTGAATCAGAGACTCAGAGCGGCTTACAATCTCCTATATCTTCTCCCTCCACAACAGAAACCTGGTGAGGTGGGTGGGGCTGAGAGGACTCTCACAGTAGCTGCCCTTTCAAGGACAACTCCTGCCAGAGCGATGGCTAACCCAAGGCCATTCCAGCAGCTGCAAGTGGAGGAGTGGGGAATCAAACCCAGTTCTCCCAGATAAGAGTCTGCACACTATGGAACACTTTCCCTATGAAGAAAGGTTAAAACGCTTGGGGCTCTTTAGCTTGGAGAAACGTCAACTGCGGGGTGATATGAGAGAGGTTTACAAGATTATGCATGGGATGGAGAAAGGAGAGAAAGAAGTCCTTTTCTCCCTTTCTCACAATACAAGAACTTGTGGGCATTCGATGAAATTGCTGAGCAGTCGGGTTAAAATGGATAAAAGGAAGTACTTCTTCACCCAAAGGGTGATTAACATGTGGAATTCACCGCCATATTTGGCCACTGTGTGACTCAGAGTGTTGGACTGGATGGGACATTGGCCTGATCCAACATGGCTTCTCTTATGTTCTCTTGTGTTCACTTAACCACTACACCAAACTGGCTCTCTCCAGAGTTCAGTTGTAATTCTAGGAAAACTCCAGGTCCCACCTCGAGGCTGGTAACTCTGGGAAGCCACAAACTGAGGACTTGGAGGGAGGAATACTATGTTTTCATTTTGGTTAAGTTTAGCTGCAATAGGGAAGAAGGACTAAGGGTTTTTTATTTTTATTCTTTGCAAAGGCATCACAGGGCAGCCTTGAAAGAATCTTGCTGGAGTTCTGAATGCAGTTCTAAGCAACACGGGAATCCCTCACATGAGCTATCTCAGACAGAGGAAAAACTAATGTGAGAATTGATTCTTACACTGCATATGTAACCTTAAATTGATTTCCGCTGCGGTGACTTAAGGAGAGACGGTTCCCAAGGATCCCATTCCGACAATGCGGCTGCACACGTACAAAAGACAAATGGAATTCTCATTCGGTTTTAACATCTCTGTCCTCGCATTTCCCTGGCTTTGTGTAGAATCACTCCTCGGTCGTCGCTAACTTAGTTAGGTTAAGGAAATAAACTTCCACAACGGTGTCCCAACAATATCCCGCTGGTTTAACTCTCTTCACAGCATTATCTAATTTCCGTATCGGAAAAAAAAAAAACAGTCGGGCTGCTGCCGGATTTGGAAAACAGCTTATTTATATGTAGATGTATCTATATGACATTTTCAAATGCCATACATTTGCATATGAAGGTTTTGTATCTCTCCCCCGCCCTTTATTTTTTTCCCCTCAAGTAAACAGATTTCACTCCGTTGCGGGGCCTTCCATGACAATTCCCGCAAAAAGCAAGGCTCTCCAAACAGAGCCTTACAGAAAATAACAGTAATCAAATTGAACCGTATTAATAATATGCTTAAATTTAAACCCCGATAACCGCGCTGATGTTACGGCTATCTGCGGTGGCCAGACAGCCCTGTCATTTTGATTGATGACTGCGCTCTCGATGCCAAACTCGGCCCGAAAACTGCATGACCTGAGGATTTTGTACAAAATGGATTGTGGTGATCTGAGACATCAATCAATATTTACAAATCGGCTTTGAGGCACAGAGCAGAATATTCGTAGACAACCAAAGAAAGGCTGAGGGTCAAGGTCGTTTTAATAACCATCAAGGAGATGTCGATTTATTTTTGGAAAGTGGCTAGGTTTTTGCCCTCAAAGAGGGCAGAGGTCATCCTTCAGCGAGGTCATTCAGTGATAAATGCGCATCCCCGGCAGAGGTTTTTCACACACCCACTTGTTCTTATCATTTCAAGATTTGAAGCCTTAATTCTGGCTGGATGAAATACCTTATGGAATCGTTTGTCAATATATAAGGACAATATTGACCACTGGATCGTTGAGCACACTAGCACTGTAATCCACTGCAAGGGATCGTTTTGCGAAATTCTTGAAAGTCGACTGGAGGAATGACAGACTTAGGGACATTGACATGGATTTGTGAACTGTTTACTGTGATTTCTAAGTGATGTTATTAATTAGAGATTGCAGAAAGTAGTGCATTGTGTATTTTCCTAATAAAAGGTAAAGGTAGTTCCCTGTGCAAGCAGCAGTCATTTCCGACTCTGGGGTGACGTTGCTTTCACAACGTTTCATGGCAGACTTTTTACAGGGTGGTTTGCCATTGCCTTCCCCAGTCATCTACACTTTCCCCCCAGCAAGTTGGGGACTCATTTTACCGACCTCGGAAGGATGGAAGGCTGAGTCAACTTCAGGCCGGCTACCTGAACCCAGCTTCCGCCGGGATCAAACTCAGATCGTGAGCAGAGCTTAGGACTGCAGTACTGCAGCCTTACCGCTCTGCGCCACGGGGCTCTTTTTTATTTTCCTAATAGTGAGTACTAAATTTTTTCTATGAACTTATTGCTGCTGCTGTTTTTTGAATTTTGTTGAAATATATTTTAGTAGGATTGCATTGTGTTTCGTGATTTCCCACAGTTGTTTGCTTGCACTCAAATGCCAAGCGGTGACAGGAAATCTCCCACTATCACAGCTGATCTCCAGACAACAGAGATCAATCCCACTTGAGAAAATGGCGGCTTTGGAAGGTGGACTCTGTGGGATTATACCCTGCTGAGCTCTCTCCCCTTGCCAGACCCCGCCCTCCCCAGGTCCCCCCCCCCAAAAAAAAAAAAAATCTCCAGGTATTTCCCAACCTAGAGCTGGAAACTGGTTAGGATAATCACAACTTGTTCCTTCTCTCCAAGGTGGGGAGAAAGACCAACATGGAATCTTGGCATTATTCAAGTCTGGGTAGAGATCCTGATTTCATGGAATGCCCTCCCTGAAAACATCAGGGCTCTGTGGGAACTGCCCGCAGTTCCGCAGGGCCTGTAAGACCGAATTATTCAAACTCGCCTTCAACGGTTAAGGAGAGGTGGCTGTTACCTTAAGGCACCGACAATCTCACTGAACTAATATAATGGAAATCAGAAGCTTGACATCTTGGATTTTTAACATGTATGGAAATGTTTTTTTAATATATATTTATTTTTAATGTGATGTTTGCAAATTGCTAATGTTTTAAAACTGTTGTTAGCCGCCCTGAGCCTGTCGGGGGACAGCGGGATATAAATAGGATAAATAAATAAATAAAATTTGTCCCCCCCCCAACCCCCTCCCCCCCTTACTAACATGGTCCAGCTCTTGAGAACTGGGTAGACCAAATGTAAGAATATGCTGTTCTGGCAAAACTGACAAATTTCGTTCATCAGTGACTGAAAGACAAATATTAAAATAACAGGTGAGTTTCCTATGATCACTATAACCTATCCTCGTAGTCATGCTGAATGGTTTATATTCTATGACAGTCTCAGTATAAAATATTAAAGGATGATATCTTTTGCACGATCTTTATCATAACCAACCTTTATGTTAAAATTTACATATAAATTTCTATGAGGTTATTCGCGTTTTATTGTAGAATTGATAAGATTGATAAGAGAGGATAAAATGATAATACGTTATGAGGAAATGGTAGAATAAGTTGAGTAGGTTGAAATAGTGGGTTTTTTAAAGCTATTGTACCGTATATTTCTCTTTAATATACATGTATTTGAATTAGATCCAAGTGGGCAGCTGTGTTGGTCTGAAGCAGTTGAACAAAGCAGGAGTCAAGTGGCCAACCAATTAAGACCAACCAATTTTTATTTAGAACGTAAGCTTTCGTGAAGTGTGCTTAAGAGCACACAAAAGCTTATGTTCTAAATAAAAATTGGTTGGTCTTACAGGTGGAACTTTACTCCTGCTTTGCTCATGTATTTGAATTGTCCTTTGCGTGTGCAAAAATTGTCCATATTGTTTTGGTACCTTTTCTTGGAATGGTTGGTCTTAAAGGTGCCACTTGACTCCTGCTTTGTTCAACTGCTTCAGACCAACACGGCTGCCTGCCTGGAACTATCTACAAGATATTCATAGTTAGGAGGATTGCCCAATCGGTCTGCATATTCCTTGTATCCACTTGGTTACATTTGAAGATATTGGATTTATATCCCACCCTCCACTCCGAATCTCAGAGTCTTCCTCCCCCACAACAGACACCCTGTGAGGTGGGTGGGGCTGAGAAGGCTCTCCCAGCAGCTGTCCTTCCAAGGACAACTCCTATGAGATCTATGGGTTGACCCAAGGCCATTCCAGCAGCTGCAAGTGCAGGAGTGGGGAATCAAACCCGGTTCTCTCAGATAAGAGTCCGCACATTTAACCACTACACCAAACAAGCTCTCTAGTGTTCTATACTTCCAGTGTGTAACTCTGCCATATGATCAATAAATAAATCGACAGATGAAGCAGAAGTCAACTTTCTCCTACCACTGAAATGAGCGGGGCAGTCCATGCCAGGAAAAAATTTCTGCACATGCTTAATTCAGTGGTTGATACCTGCCCCCGTGGCCTGTGTCAACCTACTCCATAGATATGAATGGAAAAGTTCAGGCATGCAAGAGACCCAAGTGGATAGAGATCAAAATACAGTATACAACTCGTGTGAAGCAGTGACAAAAATCTCTTGAAATCATGCTGCCCATTTCCTAAATCGATGGTGCGGCCTCATTTGGAGTACTGTGTACAATTCTGATCACCGCACCTCAAAAAAGACATTATGGCATTGGAAAAAAGTGCAGAAAAGGGCAACTAGAATGATTAAAGGGTTGGAACACTTTCCCTATGAAGAAAGGTTAAAACGCTTGGGGCTCTTTAGCTTGGAGGAATGTCGACTGAGGGGGTGACATGATTGAGGTTTACAATATTATGCATGGGATAGAGAAGGTTGAGAAAGAAGTACTTTTCTCCCTTTCTTACAATACGAGAACTCATGGACATTCAATGAAATTGCTGAGCAGTTGAGTTAGAACTGATAAAAGGAAGTCCTTCTTCACTCAAAGGGTGATTAACACATGGAATTCACTGCCGCAGGAGGTGATGGCAGCTGCAAGCATAGCTAGCTTCAAGAGGGGATTGGATAAGCATATGGAGCAGAGGTCCATCAGTGGCTATTAGCCGCAGCATATTGTTGGAATTCTCTGTCTGCGGCAGTGATGCTCTGTATTCTTGGTGCTTGTGGGGGACAGCAGTGGGAGGGCTTCTAGTGTCCTAGTCCCACTGGTGGACCTCCTGATGGCAGTTGTTTTTTTTGGCCACTGTGTGACACAGAGTGTTGGACTGGATGGGCCATTGGCCTGGTCCAACATGGCTTCTCTTATGTTCTTATATTCTTATTAGCCAGGCTCCAGCAGCAAAAAACACATTCCCAGATCAGAAAATCAGAAACGCTATATGAGCATCCGACAAAGAGAGTATTTTGAACCCGTTAATCGGACAAAATATCAAATCTCTTATCCAAAGATCTGTCATCCAGGATAAGAACATAAGAACATAAGAGAAGCCATGTTAGATCAGGTCAATGGCCCATCCAGTCCAACATTCTGTGTCACATAAGAACATAAGAGAAGCCATGTTGGATCAGGCCAGTGGCCCCTCCAGTCCAACACTCTGTGTCACATAAGAACATAAGAGAAGCCCTGTTGGATCAGGCCAGTGGCCCCTCCAGTCCAACACTCTGTGTCACATAAGAACATAAGAGAAGCCATGTTGGATCAGGCCAGTGGCCCATCCAGTCCAACATTCTGTGTCACTTAAGAACATAAGAGAAGCCATGTTGGATCAGGCCAGTGGCCCATCCAGTCCAACATTCTGTGTCACACAGCGGCCAAATATATATATACACACACACACACACTGTGGCTAATAGCCACTGATGGACCTCTGCTGTCACACCTCCACTGGACTATCTGGACTATCTGTTGACACCTCCACTGACCTTAACTATTTTTCCCAGGGTAGTCCACCCACAATTCTCGTATAAAACAAGCTTGTGTTATAAAAGAATCGTGCGGGACGGGGCGGGGGTGTGTGCCCCGGAAAGAATAGGCTGCTCAGTGAGGGTGTCGGCTGATAGCATCCCGCGTGACGAGTGGGATCGGCTGACAGACACGTTGATGAACTTTTTTGATATGACCCTAAAAATAGCGAGGGGCTGCTTTCTCGCTGACACTCCTTTAATGGCAGATGGATATGCATGACCTAACTTTTGAGACAAGTGTCAAGAATATTGATGTGCGGAGTAGGGAAGATCTTTTTGCTGGCGTGAGCTGCAGGAGACGGCTCGCATGATTAATGATGTTGCTTGGGTTATCTTCTCCCTGGGGAAGAAAAAGGGAAGAACCTCTCTCACCTCCGAGGTACAAAGGAGCTCTGGAAAAGGAGGAGGAGATACGGCTTCAGCTTGGCCAGTGAAGGAAATGCCCTTTTTCACACTTGGGGGAGAGAGAGGAAGAAGAATAGCAAGTGGGGGTAGGCGGTGCTAACAGACAAGACAATTCGGCAATGTGTTGTGTTCTACGGGCACAAAAGCTGCCAGTGGAATTCTAAGTTCTAGGTTCGTGAAGTTCAAAAAACTCTATTTGAAGCTGCTGTGATCCTTCATATGGTACTGCAGCCAAGGGCTTTACTGACAATAAAAAGGTAATACAAATAGTCCCCTGTGCAAGCACCAGTCGTTTCAGACTCTGGGGTGATGTCGCATTATGTTTTCATAGCAGACTTTTTAACAGGGTGGTTTGCCATTGCCTTCCCCAGTCATCTACACTTTCCCCCCAGCAAGCAGGGTACTCATTTTACTGACCTCAGAAGGATGGAAGGCTGAGTCAACCTGGAGCCGGCTACCTGAACCCAGCTTCTGCCAGGATCGAAATCAGGTCGTGAGCAGAGAGTTCGGACTGCAGTGCTGCAGCTTTACCACTCTGTGCCACGGGGCTTTTATTGACAGTCGAAATGTGGTATACTGTGATAGAATTATGACTGAGATGTGGCTGCAAAGTTTCCTTTATAGAGAAGGCTGAAGGAACAAAGGGGGAGAGACAATGAGTGCCATATGGAAACTGTCACACAGGATTGTGATGTTCTTTATTTAATTCATTTATAAGAACATAAGAAGAGCCCTGATGGATTAGACCAGTGGTCTGTCTAGTCCAGAATCCTATCTCAAAGAGTGGCCAACCAGTTCCTCTGAAGGGCCAACAACAAGACAGAGGCCGAGTCCTTCATAAGAACATCAGAAGAGCCCTGATGGACCAAACCAGGGTCCATCTAGTCCAGCATCCTGTCTCACACAGTGGCCAACCAGTTTCTCTGAAGGGCCAACAACAGGGCACAGAGTTCAAGTCTTTCGTAAGAACATCAGAAGAGCCCTGATGGTTCAGACCAGTAGTCCATCTAGTCCAGCATCCTGTCTCACACAGAAACCAAACCGAAGAAAAACAACACACTCGCTCCATGCCGGAAATAGTTCTCAGTGTAATCCACAATTTGCAACTTCTGTGTGCTAGTAAACAATAGTAACGCTGAACTACAGTTTAAATGTTGCATGGGTCTTTGGACAGTAGTTGTGTCATGTATCGGATGGTTTACTATCTGTATTACCGAAGTTTGCTTACTAGCACACCGAAGTTGCGAATTGTGGATTACACTGAGAACTATTTTCGACATGGAGTGAGTGTGTTGTTTTTCTTCAGTTTTCTTTACTTCCATGGCCCCGATCTCCGCTGACGTCACACAGGAACCAAGCAATTGTGAACGTGGAGGTTCCCCTCAGCCACCATGGCTAGTAGCCCTTGATAGACTTATCCTCCATGAATCTATTTGTAGTAACGTCAGAAGAGCCCTGCTGGATCAGACCAGTGGTCCATCTAGTCCATCACCCTGTCTCACACAGTGGCCAGCCAGGTCCTCTGGACGGCCAACAACAGGGCATGGAGGCTGAGGCCTTCCTAAGAACATCAGAAGGGCCCTGCTGGATCAGACCAATAGTCCATCTAGTCCAGCATCCTGTCTCCCACAGGGGCCAACCAGTTTCTCTGAAGGGCCAACAACAGGGCAGCGAGGCTGAGGCCTTCCTAAGAACATCAGAAGGGCCCTGCTGAATCAGATTAATGGTCCATCTAGTCCAGCATCCTGTCCCACACAGGGGCCAACCAGTTCCTCTGAAGGGCCAATAACAGGGCAGCGAGGCTGAGGCCTTCCCCTGATGTTGCCTCCTGGCTCTGGGATTCAGAAGATTAGTACCTCTGAATGCGGAGGTTCCCCTCAGCCACCGTAGCCCTTGATAGATTTGATAGACTTGATTCTGCACAGGCGCTTTGACTTACAAACACTTTGTAGCACTAAGCACTTTAAGTTATTTGTTCTGACCGATAATTTGGTACATGCTTTCAGCTGCAAGGACATCATATGCGCAGATGTGGAAGCAGGATAAAATACCAGAAAAGTGGGACTGGACTTTGAAAGTTATGCATTGGAGTGAAATGGACAAGCTTACAAGAATCTTAAAAGAAAATGATCTAGAGAAGTCTAAAAATGAATGGGGAAAATTTCAAATATATGTTGAAAAACAATGGAACGTTAAAGGATACTTGGCGATTTTTGACAATAGTTGAACTTTGGAAGACGTATATATGGACTGTAGTCAAAAGCGGGAATATACTTTCTTTTTAATTTTCTTTTTGATAGGGACTAAAGGATTATAATGAAGATGAATTATAATTATTATATATGGTTTTTTCCCCCTCTTTATCTTCTTGCTGTAAGATTTTTTTATGAAGATTATTTGAAAAAAAAATAGTTTTAGCAATTTAGCAATTTTAGGTTTAGCAATTTACAGTGAAAAAGCCCCCTAACTTTTAAAATCCTGGCTACGGCCCTGCATCTGCTCCATTTTATCCTCCTATTCTGGCACAGTGTATCTCTACCCCAATTTGCAGCGTCGGCCTTGAATGCTTCTCAGTACCTTTCTGCTGCGTCCATAAACAGCTGAAGTCTCCATCTGATTATCGGCTGCTTTGGGGGAGAAGAGAGAGAGGGTAGAGTTCTTGTGTGTGTGTGTGATTAAATGTGTAACCCTGTCCGTAATCTTCATTTTCGCTAGCTATACGTAATGTGCTCTCTGTACGTTTCAGATCAATATTGGCGGTATCTCCTTGGAGAAACCGTTGCTAACAAGATGACCCGGCGTGGATCAATAAAACAAACAGGGGGTTTCGCTTTAGAAGTTGCTGAATAAAGGAAGCTTATAGGAATGAGCTTTAAGGTAGATTGCGAGAGCATCTTTCCACTCATTGGGTTGGGCAAACCAAACACGAATAGCTATTAACGGTGGATACCCTGGTACGAAGGGCTGCCAGGTCCTTGCTTGTCACTGGTGTGAGATGAAGCGTATGAAGCTGCCTTCTACTGAATCAGACTCTGGGTCCATCAAAGTCAGTATTGTCTCCTCAGACTGGCAGCGGCTCTCCAGGGTCTCAAGCTGAGGTTTTTCACACCTATTTGCCTGGACCCTTTTTTGGAGATGCCGGGGATTGAACCTGGGACCTTCTGCTTACCAAGCAGATGCTCTACCATTGAGCCACCATCCCTCCCTAAAGTCAGTATTGTCTACTCAGACTGGCAGTGGCTCTCCAGGGTCTCAAGCTGAGGTTTTTCATACCTATTTGCCTGGACCCTTTTTAGTTGGAGATGCCGGGGATTGAACCTGGGACCTTCTGCTTACCAAGCAGATGCTCTACCACTGAGCCACCAAGAGGGGATTGGATAAGCATCTGGAGCAGAGGTCCATCAGTGGCTATTAGCCACAGCATATTGTTGGAACTCTCTGTCTGCGGCAGTGATGCTCTGTATTCTTGGTGCTTGGGGGGGACAGCAGTGGGAGGGCTTCTAGTGTCCTGGCCCCACTGGTGGACCTCCTGATGGCACTTGTTTTTTTTTTGGCCACTGTGTGACCCAGAGTGTTGGACTGATGAGCCATTGGTCTGATCCAACATGGCGTCTCTTTTGTTCACAGCCAAAAACCAGTATCCATTTCCACTTCACCCCAAGGCTTGTTGGGATCACCAGTTGTAGCAAGGCATGACGTGATGAAGCCAAGCGGGCTTCTCTTAGGAGAGCTCTGCTCCACTTAGCAAGCACCACCGAAAAGATCATTTCACAAGATCATTTTTTTTTTTTGCAACGTCTCTTGCTCCTTTTTGAACTTTTCTGTGCTGCGGCATCAGTTTCCTTTTACGGCCTAACCATTTGAACATTACCCAGGAGCAAAGGTTGTGCAACCTGAAGTCCATGGAGGATTTTCTTTTTTTTTAACAAGCAGCGGAATGACATTTTTAAGAGCAAGCGAACTGTATTGATCAATAACACAGATGTGTCATTAGCACAGTCTGCAGTTTGCTTTCTGCAACGAGCATGGACTGCAGTCGTCATAAGCGATGCACCGCGTGGCCAACTGAGATATATTTTACTGACCCAAACTCGCAGAAGGTAGTACATAAATATAATATTTCTGGCCTTGGTATCAGATGGATCTTCAGTAGGTGCCTAGCAGAAAACTTATTGGGCTATTTGGTTAATATAGGAGAGTTTCGCCCAGTCCTAGAAGCGTAAGAGCCCCGTGGCGCAGAGTGGTAAAGCTGCAGTACTGCAGTCCAAATTCACAACCTGAATTTGATCCTGGTGGTTCAGGTAGCCAGCTCGAGGTTGACTCAGCCTTCCATCCTTCTGAGGTCAGTCAAATGAGTCCCCATCTTGCTGGGGGGAAAGCGTAGATGACTGGGGAAGGCGATGGCAAACCACCCTGTAAAAAAGTCTGCCGTGAAAACGTTGTGAAAGCAACGTCACCCCAGAGTCGGAAACGACTGGTGCTTGCACAGGGGACTACCTTGACCTTGACCTTTAGAAGCGTGATACTGAGACCCATTTCCCACTCACTTTACACCGCTCTCACGTTCCTCTCCTCAGCGGGGCTTCCTTCCGATTTCACACTATCTGCCCCGGGGCTGTAACTAGCATTGGTGTTTTTGTGCGGCAAACAGAAACTGGTTTTTATAAGTTTCTGTTGGCTGCGCAAAAACGCCGACGCTTGCTGCAGCCCCGGGGCAAATAGTGCAAAATCGGAAAGGAAGCCCCACTGAGAAGAGGAACGTGAGAGCGGTGTAAAGTGAGTGGGAAATTGGTCTGACTGTAGTTAATAAATACCTCAAGAAGTATATTGCAAAAAAAAAAAAAATTAAGATGGGTGGTCATGTTAGTCTGTCTAGTGGTAGAAAAGAGCCAGAGAATCTAGGGCAGTGGTGTTGAACACATTTGTTTTGAAGGCTGGATCTGACATAAATGAGACCTTGTCGGGCCGGGCCGTGTGTGTCATAAAATGTAACGGCAGGTAGCAGAGATATGAACTTTATAAAGGACACAGACAAACACGAAGATTTTATTAAAAGCTTAAAATAAAACACGCTGAAAAGATTAGCACTAATTTGTCTTAATGATGCTTTCTTTGTATCTTTCCCGTGCGATCTGGGGAACTGGGCAAAGGAAGCTCTGGCTCTTTCCTTCCTTCCCCGGGGGACCAGGAGGGGAGGAGCCTCAGCCAACAGAAGGCTCAGTAGCTCTGCTGTGTGATTGAGAGAGCCTGGCAAAGCAAGCTATCCCTCCCCTCTTCCTCCCCAAGGCAGGAGCCTCAGCCAATGGAGAAAAAAGAGGTTTTGCTCCTCCTGCGCAATTGAGCAAGCCAGGCAGAGCAAGCTATGATTCAGAAAGAAACAAGAGAGGGAGAAGGAAGCAGATGACAGCCAGTTGCTCCAGAGCCTGATAAGAGTCCTCTGGGGGCCTGATTCGATTCCCAGGCAGCACGTTTGATACCCCTGAGTATGGTATGGTATGGTATCTGAAGAAGTGAGCAATGGCTCATGACAGCTCATACCCTGTCACAATGTTTTGCTAGTCTTTAAGGTGCTACTTGACTCTCCTGCAATTGCAAAAAAAAGTAAACTTACATTTATTCAAGTAGATCCATGTCATATTTAGGTTGCAGTGAAAAGAAGAGAAAGAAGCCTAATCCAAAGAGGACTTTCCCTATCAGAAATGGCCAGCTTGTCGGGTATCATGGGTGTGATAGTATGGGGACACTGTCTCTACAATGGAGGCCTGAAGAGACTTGTGTCTCCGTGGAAGGCCATGTTAAAAAATGGAAGAAGACAAAGGGAGAGAGAGGGCAGTTTCCAGGTTAAGACAAATCAAGGCGTCCCACTCAAGGAGATAATATCTACACAAACTTAAGAGTGATTTAGCATTGCCCAATGTCCAGACATGTTGACTTGCTCATTCCAACACTTCTTGGGGTCACATTTTGTGAGATGTGAAGTCAGGTTGGGGTGTGTGTGTCCCCCAAACCAACTCCCATTTCATGTCTCATGCAAATACCTTCTGCACAATTCTATGTTTGTCCATTTTTATCCTGCCTTCTTCATCTGGTTTCTCCAAATTTTCAAAGACTAGAGCTGGAAACTCTGAAATAGCACCTTCAAGAGACTTCAGTAATCTGGGACATCCTATACTAAGGACCCTGTGGATCTTTTCTTCCCTCCCATAAAAACTCAGATTGAATTTGTGCCATGATTTTTAGACCACAGGGTTGCCAGGTCCTATGGTACCATAGAGGTTTTTACTTGATTGCTAGAGCATCCTGCATGTGACATGCCTGGCATGATGATGTCATTTCTGGGTGACATAATCACACCAGTCATGTCAGGCCCTGATGGAGCTTTTAGGGGCAGGGACCCCTGCTGGCCAGCTCTCGGCTGGTGGGTTGGAGGCCCTCAAACTGGGGGAATCTACACCCCCGGTGGGAGGCTGGGAACCCTATTAGACTATCAGGAATTTCAGAAGCGGGGCAACTCCTCCTGAGCATTCTGGGTGATGCCAGCATCTGTGCATGACTCGAAATGAATCTGTGATGGTATCACCATCTCAATATTGTATATGCGCCTGACGAAGCTCGCTGGGAAACGGTGAGGACACCAGTCTGCCGTTGCGCTTTCTCATCGAACTATTGGGACCGGACTTTACAACACCACTGAGCTTAAGAAGAAGAAGAAGAAGATACTGGATTTATATCCCGCCCTCCACTCCAAAGAGTCTCAGAGCGGCTCACAATCTCCTTTCCCTCCCTCCCCCACAACAGACACCCTGTGAGGTGGGTGGGGCTGGAGAGGGCTCTCACAGCAGCTCCCTTTCAAGGACAACCTCTGCCAGAGCTATGGCTGACCCAAGGCCATGCTAGCAGGTGCAAGTGGAGGAGTGGGGAATCAAACCCGGTTCTCCCAGATAAGAGTCCGCACACTTAACCACTACACCAAACTGGCTCTCTCTTAAGAAGATAGAGCTATGCTCTTGCAAACCGATAAGCATATGGGGACATTTCTTAAGCTTTGGCTTATATGTGAATGTGATTCACGACCATTTGTGAATTGAGACTGTCTTTACAGTATTAAAGAATATGTGAATTGAGACTGTCTTTACAGTATCACATAGATATTACTATGACCTTTATGCACTTATAAGCACTTTATTCGATTTTTCTAGAATATAAAATACTTTTTGCAGTAGTTGGCCATGAGCTTGTGCTTTTGTGGTTAGCTTTTCAGCACGGTCTCCTCTTTTGTGGGTGGCCCCTGTGACCACTAGTGTCACGTTCTCAGGGCGCAGGCAGGCAGGAGTCCAAAGCCCGTCCAAGGTCAGAGTCCAGGAAGTCAAACAAAAGCCAAGACACTAATGCAGAATCACAAAAAGGAATCAGAAGTCAGTGTCCAAAAGCCAAAAGGTCAGGCTGCCAAGGAAATCAAGCAGGTCAGGATCAGGAAGGAGCGTGGATGCAAGCCAGAGAATAGACTTGTTGCTTCCACAAGGTTACCAGGTCCTGGGTGGGAGCTATATGGGAGTCTCAATCAACCTGCTCCCTGGGTGGCAGTGACTCGGCTAGAACTCAGGACTGAGAGATCTGAAACCTCGGCGTGCCTCATGTCTTCGCTCTGAAAGTTCTTTCCAGAGCCTGCTTCAAACTCTTGAGATGGGAGGAGGAGAGCTTGGAGGAGATTGATCATCAACAGCTGACACTGATGCCTGGAGAGTGATTGATGGGCCAGCTGCTGTTTGTTCAGCTGAGGAACTGGCTGGCAACTCTTCCAGGTCTGTTAACCCTTCCAGCTCCCCCTCGTCAGGGCTCGTGACAACTGGCATGTGAGGAGAAGGGTTGCCAAATTCATGCTGGGAAACTCCTAGAGATTTGGGATGGAACCTGGGGAGGACAGGGACCTCAGTGGAGTATGAAGGCATAAAGCCTATTTTCAAAAGCATCCATTTGCTCTAGGGAAACCGATTTCTGTTTGAAAATGAGCGATAATTCTGGAAAATTCCCAGGTCCCATTTGGAAACTGGCATCCCTATTTGGAAGAAAGTTGGCAGCATTACCATCTGAACTGTGCGTTCTCTTGAGCTCAACATAGCTTTCAAAGGAGTTGTCCTTGAAAGGGCAGTTGCTGTAAAAAGCTCTCTCATAAGAACATAAGAGAAGCCATGTTGTCACAGGCCAATGGCCCATCCAGTCCAACACTCTGTGTCACACAGGGGCCAAAAAAGAAAGGAGGTTCCCAAGTGGGGCTAGAAGCCCTTCCACTTTGCCCCCCCCCTCAAGCACCAAGAATACAGAGCATCACTGCCCCAGACAGTTAAGAACATAAGAGAAGCCATGTTGGATCAGGCCCACATACCTCACAGGGTGTCTGTTATGGGGGGAGAAGATATAGGAGATTATGACCACTCTGAGACTCTGAGATTCAGAGTACAGGGAAAGGAAAGGTCCCCTGTGCGAGCACCAGTCGTATCCGACTCTGGGGTGACGTTGCTTTCACAACGTTTTCACGGCAGACTTTTTATGGGGTGGTTTGCCGTTGCCTTTTCCAGTCTTTTACATTTCCCCCCCAGAAAGCTGGGTCCTCATTTGACCGACCTCGGAAGGATGGAAGGCTGAGTATAGGGTGGGATATAAATCCAATATCATCATCATCATCATCGTCGTCGTCGTCTTCTTCTTCTTCTTCTTCTTCTTCTTCTTCTTCTTCTTCTTCTTCTTCTTCTTCTTCTTCTTCTTCTTCTTCTTCTTTCTTCTTCTTCTTCTTCTTCTTCTTCTTCTTCTTCTTCTTCTCCTCCTCCTCCTCCTCCACCAGTGTCCTCTGTTTCAACTAGTGATAAACCCACAAGGTCACTGGGACTATTTCTCTGCTTTTACTGTTCTCCGTGTTTTGTTCAAGAGGCTACACGATTAGCAAATTGGACGGTGCTTGGAAATAACCGTAATTATGAAGGGGATGATGTTTTTACATTCTAGGCCTGGAGCAGAGAAGATAAAAATCTCCTTGGGCGGCTGGTTTCTTATTTTAGCCGTAACCATATTTGAGAAAGATAAAATCCCACGGAAGCAGAAAAAAGCGATAGTGTTTTAAATAATAGATTCCCGAAAACTGCCTCTTTCTTATCAGAAATGATGAAAATGTGTACGGAAGGCGAAGGACGGCCTTGTTATAACCTCTGCCCGGATACTTCGGAGTGTGAGGTTACCAAAGGTGCTGGTTCGCTAATGAAAATTCAGAATGTTCAACATTGCTTTGAAGGAAAATAAGTTTTCTTGTATCGCTCAAAGATGGAGCAAGAACATCCAGACATGTAAACTAAGCCTAGGCAGCAAAACCTGCATACCTAGGGACAGGGTCTCCCCCACTTTTCAGCTGGAACACACAGGAACGCAGTTCTGGCTGGCCTGGCGTTGGGGAGTGTGGCCTAATATGCAAATGAGTTCCTGCTGGGCTGCTTCTACAAAAAAGCCCTGTGCGAAACAATGGTGATGTCAGGGGTGTGTGGCCTAATATGCAAATGTGTTCCTGCTGGGCTTGTTCTACAAAAAAGCCCTGTGTGAAAAATGGTGATGCCAGGGTGTGTGTGGCCTAAAATGCAAATGAGTCCCTTCTGGGTTTTCTCTACAAAAAAGGCCTCTATGCAACAATGGTGATGTCAGGGGTGTGTGGCCTAATATGCAAATGAGTCCCTTCTGGGCTTTTCCTACAAAAAAGTCCCGTGTGAAACAATGGTGATGTCAGAGGGTGTGGCTTAATACGCAAATGAGTTCCTGCTGGGCTTTCCCCACAAAAAAGCCCGGTGTGAAACAATGGTGATGTCGGGGTGTGTGTGGCCTAATATGCAAATGAGTTCCCGCTGGACCATTATTATTATTATTATTATTTAGATTTATATCCCGCCCTTTCTGCCGAAGCAGGGTCAGGGCGGCTCACAAGGAATAAAATCACAATAAAATAATTATAATACAATTAAAATATACAACATTCAACATTCAATAAAGTACACAGCAATTTGGTGCTGACGTTGTTAATGTCTGTCAAGGTCTGCCTCTGCGCAGCAACCCCGGGCCTTCCTTGGTGGTCTCCCATCCAAGTGCTAACTAGGAACAACCCTGCTTAGCTTCTGAGATCTGACGAGATTGGGCTAGCCTAGGCCGTCCAAGTCAAGGCAATTGATGAATGGAGGTGGTTCTGCCATAGCCTGCCTCTGCCACTTCCTTGGTGGCCTCCCATCCAAGTACTAACTAGGGCTGGTCCCTGCTTAAGCTTCTGAGATCAGGCTCACCTGGGCCATCCAGGTCAGGGCAGAGAGGAACAGAGGTGGTCTGTCACGGTCTGCCTCTGCGTAGCGACCCCGGACCTTCCTTGGTGGTCTCCCATCCAAGTGCTCACTAGGAATGACCCTGCTTAGCTTCTGAGATCTGACAAGACTGGGCTAGCCTGGGCCGTCCAAGTCAAGGCAAGAGATGGACGGAGGTGGTTCTGCCATAGCCTGCCTCTGCCACTTCCTTGGTGGTCTCCCATCCAAATACTGATCGGGGCTGACCCTGCTTAGCTTCTGAGATCTAATGAGATCGAGCTAGCCTGGGCCATCCAGGTCAAGCCAAGAGATGTTCAGAGGTGGTTTGCCATTGCCTGCCTCTGCGTAGCAACCCTGGGCCTGGACTCCCATGGTAGTCTCCCATCCTAGTGTTAACCAGGGCCAGCCCCTGCTTAGCTTCTGAGATCAGGCTCGCCTGGGCCATCCAGGTAAAGAGAGATGAACCCAGGTGGTTTGCCATTGCCTGCCTCTGCGTAGCAACCCTGGACTCCCATGATAGTCTCCCATCCTAGTGTTAACCAGGGCCGGCCCCTGCTTAGCTTCTGAGATCAGGCTCGCCTGGGCCATCCAGGTCAGGGCAGAGAGGAACAGAGGTGGTCTGTCACGGTCTGCCTCTGCGTAGCAACCCCGGACCTTCCTTGGTGGTCTCCCATCCAAGTGCTAACTAGGAACAACCCTGCTTAGCTTCTGAGATCTGACGAGATTGGGCTAGCCTAGGCCGTCCAAGTCAAGGCAATTGATGAACGGAGGTGGTTCTGCCATAGCCTGCCTCTGCCACTTCCTTGGTGGCCTCCCATCCAAGTACTAACTAGGGCTGGTCCCTGCTTAAGCTTCTGAGATCAGGCTCACCTGGGCCATCCAGGTCAGGGCAGAGAGGAACAGAGGTGGTCTGTCACGGTCTGCCTCTGCGTAGCGACCCCGGACCTTCCTTGGTGGTCTCCCATCCAAGTGCTCACTAGGAATGACCCTGCTTAGCTTCTGAGATCTGACAAGACTGGGCTAGCCTGGGCCGTCCAAGTCAAGGCAAGAGATGGACGGAGGTGGTTCTGCCATAGCCTGCCTCTGCCACTTCCTTGGTGGTCTCCCATCCAAATACTGATCGGGGCTGACCCTGCTTAGCTTCTGAGATCTAATGAGATCGAGCTAGCCTGGGCCATCCAGGTCAAGCCAAGAGATGTTCAGAGGTGGTTTGCCATTGCCTGCCTCTGCGTAGCAACCCTGGGCCTGGACTCCCATGGTAGTCTCCCATCCTAGTGTTAACCAGGGCCAGCCCCTGCTTAGCTTCTGAGATCAGGCTCGCCTGGGCCATCCAGGTAAAGAGAGATGAACCCAGGTGGTTTGCCATTGCCTGCCTCTGCGTAGCAACCCTGGACTCCCATGATAGTCTCCCATCCTAGTGTTAACCAGGGCCGGCCCCTGCTTAGCTTCTGAGATCAGGCTCGCCTGGGCCATCCAGGTCAGGGCAGAGAGGAACAGAGGTGGTCTGTCACGGTCTGCCTCTGCGTAGCAACCCCGGACCTTCCTTGGTGGTCTCCCATCCAAGTGCTAACTAGGAACAACCCTGCTTAGCTTCTGAGATCTGACGAGATTGGGCTAGCCTAGGCCGTCCAAGTCAAGGCAATTGATGAACGGAGGTGGTTCTGCCATAGCCTGCCTCTGCCACTTCCTTGGTGGCCTCCCATCCAAGTACTAACTAGGGCTGGTCCCTGCTTAAGCTTCTGAGATCAGGCTCACCTGGGCCATCCAGGTCAGGGCAGAGAGGAACAGAGGTGGTCTGTCACGGTCTGCCTCTGCGTAGCGACCCCGGACCTTCCTTGGTGGTCTCCCATCCAAGTGCTCACTAGGAATGACCCTGCTTAGCTTCTGAGATCTGACAAGACTGGGCTAGCCTGGGCCGTCCAAGTCAAGGCAAGAGATGGACGGAGGTGGTTCTGCCATAGCCTGCCTCTGCCACTTCCTTGGTGGTCTCCCATCCAAATACTGATCGGGGCTGACCCTGCTTAGCTTCTGAGATCTAATGAGATCGAGCTAGCCTGGGCCATCCAGGTCAAGCCAAGAGATGTTCAGAGGTGGTTTGCCATTGCCTGCCTCTGCGTAGCAACCCTGGGCCTGGACTCCCATGGTAGTCTCCCATCCTAGTGTTAACCAGGGCCAGCCCCTGCTTAGCTTCTGAGATCAGGCTCGCCTGGGCCATCCAGGTAAAGAGAGATGAACCCAGGTGGTTTGCCATTGCCTGCCTCTGCGTAGCAACCCTGGACTCCCATGATAGTCTCCCATCCTAGTGTTAACCAGGGCCGGCCCCTGCTTAGCTTCTGAGATCTGGCTCGCCTGGGCCATCCAGGTCAGGGCAGAGAGGAACAGAGGTGGTCTGTCACGGTCTGCCTCTGCGTAGCGACCCCGGACCTTCCTTGGTGGTCTCCCATCCAAGTGCTAACTAGGAATGACCCTGCTTAGCTTCTGAGATCTGACAAGACTGGGCTAGCCTAGGCCGTCCAAGTCAAGGCAAGAGATGGACGGAGGTGGTTCTGCCATAGCCTGCCTCTGCCACTTCCTTGGTGGTCTCCCATCCAAATACTGATCGGGGCTGACCCTGCTTAGCTTCTGAGATCTAATGCGATCAAGCTACATTGGACCGTTCAGGTCAGGGCAAACGCCCATTATATTTCTGGTACAAAGGAAAGGAACCCTATGGAATGCTATCTGCATCCACAAAAACGTGATCTGCAAGGGAAGACGTCTTTTCAGGATCCATCTCACTCAGCCCCCAGCGATATTTCAACCCAGTTGATCAGCTTAAACATTACAAACCGATAGTATGATTTTTCTCCAGTGACTTCATCTCCAGCCTTCAGATAGAAACTCGTCTTATTTCCCCCCTTGGTTCTTATTCAAGCCAGCTTCATCTTGGCTTAGACAGAGCCACATTTCTATTATTAAGTGAAATTGTAAATGAAATACCCTTGGGAAAGGGTGTTTTTTGATGTACAACACACACAGCTTCAAATCTCAGATAACGTAAAAGAGAGAGAGAGATTAAAAGCCATGAGGGATTCTTTCCCCGCCTCTCTCTCTCTTTCTTATCTAGTCAGAAATATATTTTTTTCCATTATGTAACGCTGTCCAAAAAAACCTGATAAAGCTTGTCATAACAGGTCTATGTTCCAATTCAGCACTGATATCCTTTGGAAGGAAATATAACTGTCGCTGATTGTGGGCTTGCAGTGGGCATATTTAGAGAAAGATTTATTTATGATGCGCGCAATCTCACAACCACCCCGTGAGGTAACAGAGGGTGAAAGTCAGTGACTTGCCCATGGCCACCTAATGAGGCACATATAACTATGGTTGCCAACTTCCAAATATTCTACTGGTACTCTATCAGCTGCACTGACTCCAGATTGAGAACCGGATCAAGTTCAAGGTCCTGGTCTTGACCTTTAAGAACATAACATTTTAAGGAGGATATAGACAAGCTGGAATGATCCAGAGAAAGGTGATGAAGATGGTGAGGGGTCTGGGGACCAAGTCCTATGAAGAAAGGTTGAAGGAGCTGGGGATGTTTAGTCGGGAGAGGAGGCAGCTGACAGGATCACCATCTTCAAGTACTTGAAGGGCTGTCATTTAGAGGATGGGGTGGAATTGTTTTCTGCGGCCCCGGAAGGTAGGACCAGAACCAATGGGTCGAAATTAAATCAAAAGGGTTTCCGGCTCAACATTAGGAAGAACTTCCTGACCGTTAGAGCAGTTCCTCAATGGAACAGGCTTCCTTGGGAGGTGGTGGGCTCTCCTTCCTTGAAGGTTTTTCAACAGAGGCTAGATGGCCACCTGACAGCAATGAAGATTCTGTGAATTTAGGGGGAGGTATTTGTGAGTTTCCTGCATTGTGCAGGGGGTTGGACTAGATGACCCCAGAGGTCCCTTCCAACTCTATGATACTATAAGAACATAAGAGAAGCCATGTTGGATCAGGCCCGTGGGCCATCCAGTCCAACACTCTGTCACACACTAGAGGTCCACCAGCAGAGCCAGAGCTCCAGAAACCCTCATACTGTTGCCCCCCAAGCACCAAGAATACAGAGCATTACGTGCCCTAGACAAAGAGTTCTATCTATACCTTGTGGCTAATAGCCACTGATGGATCTCTGCTCCAGATGTTTATCCAATCCCCTCTTGAAGCTGGCTATGCTTGTAGCTGCCACCACCTCCTGTGGCAGTGAATTCCATGACCTTTGGGTGAAGAAGTACTTCCTTTTATCCATTCTAACCCAACTGCTCAGCAGCTTCGTTGAGTGCCCACGAGTTCTTGTATTGTGAGAAAGGGTAAAAAGAACATCTTTCTCTACCTTCTCTATCTCATGTCCCTTTAAAGCCCTTAATGGTCAGGGACCACGTTTCTTGGTTTGTTCCCCATAGAGCGCTATGCTTGAGTGATCAAAATCTGTTGTTGGTCCCTGGCCCAAAAAGCATCTGACTGTCCTCAACCAGGGGACCCTTCCAGCCAGGTGGAACACTCTACCAGGAGAGATCCAGGGCCTGTGGAAGCCGGGACAATTCCGCAGGGCCTGCAAAATGGAGGTGTTCCACCAAGCCTATGGTTCAGGGTAGTATTGAACACCTAGCCATTAGGTACAGCAAGTTTTGGCCTTCTCCTCTTTCCTGCTGTCCTGACCTCAGAACTCCCTCTGGCCTTCTGAGCTCCCATGCCCCCTGTGCCAGAGGCCATTGGCCAGCCCCACCTGACACCTGAAGCAGCCAGGTGAAGCAACAACTAGCCCCCGGGGGCCTTGGCTGGACAGGAAGTCAGGGGGCCTTGACAGGAAGTTGGGAGCTAGGACCCCACAGGCCCCATTGTAGCTACTGGCTTGGATGACACCTACTTGTATATCTTCTGAGGTTGTTGGAGAGGTGTAGTGGCTCGGTGGTAGAACATTCACTTTGCACGGAGGAGCTCCCAAGTTCAATTCCTGGCATCCCCAGTTCGGCAGTTAAGAATCAGAAAGCAGGGAATATGAAAGGCTGAGACCCTGGAGAGCTGCTGCTAGTCTGAGAGGACAATACTTATTTGCAGTGCGATGTATTTCACTGGGTTATTATTACCTAAGCTTGAGACAGGCACTCCTTGCAAACCAGGATCCTGAAGCCTGGAAGAACTGGCCAGTCAGGATGCTAGACATGTAACAACTTGTAACAAAGAGATGCAAATGAAGGATTCTGGAGAGAGCCAATAGGAGCGACTGTTGCCTGCTAGAGGGGCATGGTTAACCATGGCCAGAGAGTATATAATGAGTGAAATGCTTGTACTGTTGCTAACTGTTTCTTCTTGCAATAAAGTGCTCTTGGCTGAACTCACCTTACAACAGAACCCTTTGGTGGTACGCTATGTCCTCCCTCCAACTTGTGTTTCCTCCTAACGCATTCCAACTGGGTCTGCTGCCCAGTCTTGCTCAGCTGTAATTTGTTGCTTGATTAAGTCCAACTTAGCTTTCCCCCTGGGGCCAGGTAGTGGCACTCCGACACCCACGGCCGATGTGCTGAACACGGCAGATGGCGTTCCGCGCCTTCTTCCGTGACAAGAAAATGCAAGTGTAAAGTAGTCATCTCGCAACTGCTGTTTTGTACATGAGATGACGTGGTTAAAACCCGGAGGGCAATGATCCACCTTCGCTCATCTCTCAAGCCTCATTTTGGGGCAGGAGCTCACAGAAGCAGAGCTCCAGAACGTCTAAATGTTATTGTACTCTTTCTTTCTCACCCGCCCCCCCCCCCAGCAAATACTTGCTTCTGGGCTCCATTGTTCAACCCCCCCTGTGGGAATTTGGCTGAACTCTAAGATTTGACAAACTTTCTAATATTTTTCCCCACAAAAAAATGGGGAAATAACCAAAACATATAAAGCAGACAGATAGAACATAAGAACATAAGAGAAGCCATGTTGGATCAGGCCAATGGCCCATCCAGGCCAACACTGTGTCACATAAGAACATAAGAGAAGCCATGTTGGATCAGGCCAATGGCCCATCCAGTCCAACACTCTGTATCACACAGTGGCCAAAATATATATATAGCCTCTGATGGACTTCTGCTCCATATTTTTATTCAATCCCTTCTTGAAGCTGGCTATGCTTGTAGCCACCACCACCTCCTGTGGCAGTAAAATCTTCCTCATGCCACTGTGGCCACATAGGAGAAAGGAATTTTAAAAAGTATGATGAGAGTCAGGTTTTTTTTAATGAAAATTATAATTCAAAATGCATTTTAAGGTAGATGCTGAGCTGATATAATTCAGTAGAAGATGAAGAAGAAGAGATACTGGATTTATATACTGCCCTCCACTCCAAATATCAGACACTCAGAACAGCTTACCATCGCCTATATCTTCTCCCCCCACAACAGACACCTTATGTGGTGGGTAGGGCTGAGAGGGCTCTCACAGCAGCTGCCCTTTCAAGGACAACTCCTGCAAGAGCTATGGCTGACCCAAGGCCATTCCAGCAGGTGCAAGTGGAGGAGTGGGAATCAAATCCGGTTCTCCCAGATAAGAGTCTGCACACTTCACCACTACACCAAACTGGCTCTCTAGTCCACCTTCCAGTGATCTCAGGGGGTGTGTGGCATATGCAGATAAGTTGTGCTAATGAGCTTCGGCACCTCTTTTTCTGCGAAAGGACTCCAGCTCATCTGGAACAGAGTGACAGTTGGTGGGGTTCAGGGTGATGGAGGAAATGCCACCCAACTGATTAATAAGTAGAGCCTTCCTTAGCTTGAAGGAATCTGAGGATGTGTGAGTTAACTATAAAGGGATTCGGTGTCCATTCTGGATATGACAATACTAAACTGATATTAGAAACATGGAGGCAATAGCAGCTTTGATTCCATTAGCCACAGGAATGTTCCCTAACTAAAATCAGCCATGGTGGCTGAGGGGAACATCCACATTCAGAGGCATGAATCCTTTGAATCCCAGAGCCAGGAGGTAACATCAGGGGGGAGGCCTCAGCCTCTCTGACCTTTTGATGGCCCTTCAGAAGAACTGGTTGGCCACTGTGTGAGACAGGAGGCTGGACTAGATGGACCACTGCCCTGATCCAGCAGGGCTCTTCTGATGTTTTTAGGAAAGACTCAGCCTCAGTGCTCTGTTGTTTACCCTCCAGAGGAACTGGTTGGCCACTGTGTGAGACAGGATGCTGGACTAGATGGACTACTGGTCTGATCCACCAGCAGGGCTCTTATATTCTTTGGAAGGCCTTGCCTCTCTGCCCTGTTGTTGGCCCTGCAGAGGAACTGGTTGGCCCCTGTGTGAGACAGGAGGCTGGACTAGATGGACCACTGGCCTGATCCAACTGGGCTCTTCTAATGTTATTAGGAAGGTCTCAGCCTCTCTGCCCTGTTGTTGGTCCTTCAGAGGAATTGGGTGGCCACTGTGTGAGACAGGATGCTGGACTAGATGGACCACTAGTCTGATCCAGCAGGGCTCTTCTGATGTTCTCATGAAGGCCTCAGCCAGAGGGGCTACAAATGGTTGTGAACAAATGTAAGCCATGGGTGGAGGGACTTTGGGTGCCAAAATGTTTACCCAGAAATATTCAGCTCTGCCCTGCTCATTAACGTAATGATGAGCATACAGATGCTGTATGATAGTCAGCAAGCTTGTGAGGTTTTAAATGCCTAATTAAATCTGTAGGTCAACGCATTTATTTTTAAAAAGAGGTACACGTAGGCATGTCCACTGGGGGGAAAATTTAAAAATAACCTTTTTGTACCTGCAACGAATGGAGAAGAACGCACCGCCGGGGCTGTAGTTCCCGGCGAACTGCTTAGCTGGAACCTTTCAATTAACTGAAAAAGAACGCTCATCTGACTTCACCCCCCTCCCCAGCGTGTGACGGGGTGCATAAGTAAAAGAAAATATTTGGCGGTGTGTTAGCATACGGTGATTTATTTGCATGGCTTCCCTACACTAAAAAAAGAATAATTAAAAACAATGAACCTAAGGAACTGGAAGTGTAGCTGGCTGGGGCAGACTGCAGACGTGAAAATAATAGTAAAAATTCAGCGCAGAAAATTAGAATGATGGAATCACGGAGTTGGAAGGGGCCATCGAGGCCATCTAGTCCAACCCCCTGCTCAGTGCAGAATCAGCCTAGCGCAGGTGTGTCAAGCATGCAGCCCAGGGGCTGAATCAGGCCCCCTGGAGGGCTCCTATCAGGCCCCTGAGCAACTGGCTGTCCCCTGCTTCCTTCTCCCTCTCTCTTGCTTCCTTCTGCATCTCAGTTTGCTTTGCAAGGCTTGCTCAATTGGACAGGAGCTACAGAGCAAAACCTCAATTTTCTCCATTGGCTGAGGCTCCTCCCGCTCCTGGTCCCCTGGGGAGGGAAGGAAAGAGCTAGAGTTTCCTTTGTCCAGTTCCCTGGACCCCACGGGAGAAATTAAAAAAAAAACACCTTTAAGACCAACAAATGCTAATGTTTTAAGCATGTTTTATTTTAAGTTTTTTAAAAAATATTTAATCATGTTTGTCTGTGTCCTTTATAAAGTTTATATCTCTGCCCAAAAGGTAAAGACAGTCCTCTGTGCAAGCACTAGTCGTTTCTGACTCTGGGGTGATGTTGCTTTCCCAGCAGACTTTTTACGGGGTGGTTTGCCATTGCTATTGCCTTCCCCAGTCATCTCCACTTTCCCCCCAGCAAGCTGGGGACTCATTTGACCGACCTCAGAAGGATGGGAAGCTGAGTCAACCTTGAGCCGGCGACCTGAATCCAGCTTCCGCCGGGATCGAACTCAGGTCGTGAGCAGAGACGTCGGACTGCAGCTTTACCACTCTGTGCCATGGGCCTCTTTATATCTCTGCTACCTCATCTTAAATAGGGACACACATGGCCCAGCCCAACATGGCCCGGCTGGACAAGGTCTCATTTAGGTCAGATCCGGCCCTCATGATAAATGATTTTGACACCCCTGGCCTAGTGCATCCCTGAAAAAGCAAAGCAAAGGAAAGAGGAGCAAGGGGCAGTGTTTGGGTTGCTAACCTGCAGGTGGGGCCTTGAAATCTCCTGGAATCTAGGGTTGCCAGCCTCCAGATGGGGGCTGGAGATCTCCCGGAATTCCAACCAATCTCCAGATGACCGAGATCAGTTCCCCCGGAGCAAAAATGGCTGCTTTGGAGGAGGGCCCTGTGGCGTTATATCCCAGTGAGATCCCTCCCCAAACTTTAGGATTGCCAGGTCCAGTTCAAGAAATATTTGGGGACTCTGGGGGTGGAGTCAGGAGACTTTGAGGGTGGAGCCAAGAGACATTGGGGTGGAGCCAGGAGACTTTGAGGGTGGAGCCAAAAGACATTGGGGTGGAGCCAGGAGACTTTGAGGGTGGAGCCAAGAGACATTGGGGTGGAGCCAGGAGACTTTGAGGGTGGAGCCAAGAGACATTGGGGGTGGAGCCATGAGCAAGGTTGTGACAAGCATCATTGAACTCCAAAGGGAATCCCGGCCATCACATTTAAAGGAACCACACACTTTCAAATACCTTCCCTCCATTGGAAATAATGGAGAGGGGCACCTTCTTTGGGGGCTCATAGAATTAGATTCCCTGGGCCAATTCTATTCTCCATTATACCCTATGGAAGTGGAGTGCCCAGCAGACATTTCACTCCCCCCCCCCCGCTTTCTGATGACCATGAGGTGAGGGAAGGGCCTCCAAACCAGGGGATCCCCTGCCCTCAACTGAGGATTGATAAGAAAAAGAAAGAACACTGTGAAATTAACAGGCTTTAGATAAATGCACACTGTCCTTTGAAATGCTTAATTCATTGGAAATTTCCAGAATATCTTTTAAACACAATTCAAGTGATTCAACCAAGCGCAATGTCTAGAAATCATTTCACTGGTTCCAAAAAAGTCCACATTCAACGCTATAATTTGGTAACATATTCTGCTGTCTGTATATCCCGTTTCCGGATAGACAAAGGTGTACCGTATATTCAAACGGTGTAGAGGCAGCAGTCCTCCATCCAACAGGTGCGGCTACACGAGTCCAAGGTTCAATTTGTGTTTCGTTTGCCACTTCGACTGGCCGCCTGCATTTTTACCACAAACCTGTGCTAAGGCACCAGCTCACATACACTAGGCTGACACCTCTTGTTTGCACGTTCAGTTCTCTGTCCAAGTTCCAATGAATTAAGCATTTCAAAGGACAGTGGGCATTTTTTTAAAGAAGCGACGTCACCCCAGAGTCAGAAACGACTGGCGCTTGCACAGGGGACTGCCTTTGCCTTTAATTTCACAGTGTTCTTTCTTTTGCTTATCAATCTATACACTGCGGCTTCCGGTTTGGTCTCAAGTGAGGATTGGCAACGCTACCAAACCTGCTGTCTACAGACGCCACCCCTCAATTTCCAGTTATTTCCCAAAGCGGTGCTGGTATCCCTTGGCCAACCAAACCCAGCAAAGGGTTATGAAATGGAACAGGGTGGTGTGGGGTAAATCCATTCACCTCTAATTGGAATCAGTTCCTTTTCTAGTATTCCCCGTTTGCTTAAAGCCATAATCTTTTTAAGGGGGAGAAATGCTTAAAACCCAGCAGAAACACAGTCGACGTAATTAAACCCTGTGAGATTTAGCAAAAGGCCCAAACGGGGGGGCGGGGGGGGGAGTCTTCCTTTTTTATAATTCAGACCGCTCCTTATTTAAGCGCCTTTATCTTGCTGAGCATGACAGAGACACTGGTTCCGAGCATGTGTAGAGAAACGAACAGAGGGATTAGCGAGCATTAAAATGCTTCTAATTTGCTTTGGAACAGGGATTTCTGAATTTCCCAGCAAGACACAGCAACTATAAATGATGTACGTTGGTATTTATGAACCAGGGCATAAATGTGCGAGTCTCTCACACAGCAAGCAGAGTTCTTCTTTCTCCGGAACAAAATCCTCCTCCTGTTCTGCAAAGACAACTTTGGAGCTGATTCTAGGGTTAGATTTATTTAAGAACTACCCTTGCTATATGTATTAAAATCCTGTGATTGTGGACGCTTCTGTACCCTATAAGTTTGTATCTTTAAGGAACGCTAATTAGTTACACCTGTATGTATACATTGGCTCAAGGTAGTATGTACAATTCCGCAGGGCCTGTAAGACAGTCCTCTTCCGGTCGGCCTATAACTGACCGGCACCAAAACCACCAAAACTACCAAAATACTGAAGGAAGTTGATAGATAGCGTAGTGCTGGGTTGATGTACTGATTTTTAATGTATTTTAATGTTTTAATCTCTTAATTATATAAATGTTATTGTATTTAAAATTTGAATTCTATTGTTAGAATCTCTGTGTTGTAAGCTGCTCTGAGCCCGCTTTGGTGGGGTAGGGCGGGATATAAATCAAATCAAATGAAATGTATCAGCAACACCTATAGGGTTTCCTGCTGTTAAGAACCAACGACAGCGAAATCTGTACCGTGTTGCATTCTGGGCCACTGCTCACCAGCTATGTATGGCTTTGCTCACTTTGCTGGATTCCTCGTCTGATCAAGTGTGCTTAAGAGCACAAGGAAACTTACGTTCTAAATAAAAATTGGTCGGTCTTAAAGGTGCCACTTGACTCCTGCTTTGTTCAACTGCTTCAGACCAACACGGCTGCCCGCTGGGATTAAATCAAAAGAGTTTCCGGCTCAACATTAGGAAGAACTTCCTGACCGTTAGAGCAGTTCCTCAGTAGCTCACAGCGTTCATGCCAGTAGCTCCTGAAGTAGAATTTTTGCTCACAAGACTCCACAGCTTAGAGGGAGTCTTGTTCTGGAGATCTGGGGGTGCAGCCTGGAGAAGACAGGGACCTCAGTGGAGTGCAGTGCCTGTTTCGCCCAAAGCACTCCTTTCCTCCGCACACCTTTTAAATGCATGAAGCATTTTTGGCACCTTCTTTGGGGGCTCATAGAACTGAACCCCCTGGCCCAATCCTTTTGAAATTTGGAGGGTATTTTGAAAAGAGGCGCTGGATGCTATGCTGAAAATTTAGTGCCTCTGTCTCAAAAAACAGGCCACCCTAGAACACCAGATACCTGTGGATCAATTCTCCATTATACCCTAAAGCAGGGGTCCTCAAACTATGGCCCGCGGGCCAGATGCGGCCCGCTGAGGACGTTTATGCGGCCCGCCGGGTTATGGCAAAATCAGACCGGAAGTGACATTCGACCTAAACTCGCGTTAGCAATACACACCTCCGGCACTGGGCTGAGGCGGCAGAGACAGAGTGTGAGGTGATACCGAGGTGAGGGGAGTTTCCAGGCCGGGGTGTGTGGTGTGGGGAAGGGAGAGAGATGCAGAAGACGGAGAACTGACGGCCCACGGCCTTGTACAGTAAAGGCAGTCCGGCCCTCCAACAGTCTGAGGGACAGTGAACTGGCCCCCTATTTAAAAAATTTGAGGACCACTGCCCTAAAGGAATCAATCTGCCTAGGGAATCATGATGTGCCCAGCATACATTTCCCTCCCCCTGCTGTCTGATGACCCTGAAGCGGGGGGAGGGCCTCCAAACTGGGGGATCTCCAGCCCCCACCTGGGGATTGGCAACCCTATTGCCATCCCTGGATGACTGGCTACATGATATTATGGGAAAACGAATAAAGCCCTGGGTGGGGACGGCATTGTAAAAGAAAGCAACGAACGAAAGACCGGAAGGCCACGAGCCAACTGCTTGCCACAAGTTGTTTTGTCACAAGATTCTCACCCAGCTCTAAAGTCAGTCCCAGAGGGAGAAAGACGCCTTTTGCAAATTCTCCCCCTGCCCCAAGAGACCTGACACCTTAATTCATTTCCCTGGCTTTATTTTTTTTTTCCCCGGGAGGGCAGGTGACATTCGTAATAGATGCAGCCTTTTATTTATGGCCCTGCTCGTGCCAAGAATGGCTCTACTAGCCGGAGCCTGTGTTTCCCCGCTGCTTGTTTATTCCTTCCAGATCAAATTAAGAGCCCCGACATGGCGTGCTGGCTGGCTGTGTGCTCGTGGACAAGCCGTGCCGTCCTCATTTCCACGTTCGTCTGCCACATCGCCGAGCTCTTTCTCATTAGCGAAAATGAGGCATAAACCAACTCCGGCGCAAACCGCAGTCGGCGTTCATTAATAAGGAAATTAAACATGGAGCCCGAGCGGCAGCGTCTCGGAATTCAGGGAACTCTCGCAAAAAAAAAAAAAAAATACATACGCCGGGGCTCTGTAGTGGACGGAACATCCTGTTCTTTGGCCTTCGTTTTTGTTTCAATGAAGCGTATTCTTTGCTCTTGGAAGGTGTTCAAGCAGCTACTTTAGCACCAGGGGGAGAAGGGGGGCAGCCCAGCGGAACTCGGCCACAGAGAACAAGCTGTGCCACTCTTTGTACCCTTTGTTTTTAAACGCAGCACCCTGGGAAGAGGTTGAAGGGAGTGGATACGGAGACCTGGGCCATTGGTGCAAAAGGAAAGGGATCTGGGACGTTTCTCTCCGTGCAAGCAGGAGAGAATTGCAGATTTATACCCCGCCCCTCTCTCTGAATCAGAGACTCAGAGTGGCTTACAATCTCCTATATCTTCTTCCCCCACAACAGACACCCTGTGAGGTGGGTGGGGCTGAGAGAGCTCTGACAGAAGCTGCCATTTCAAGGACAACTCCTATGAGAGCTATGGCTAACCTGAGGCCATTTCAACAGCTGCAAGTGGAGAAGTGGGGAATCAAACCCGGTTCTTCCAGATAAGAGTCCGCACACTTAACCACTACACCAAACAGGGAAGCGCAGAACAAGCCGTGCCACTCTTCCTAGCCTTTTTCTTCAAACGCAGCACCCTGGGAAGAGGTTGAAGGGAGTGGATATGGAGACCTTGGCCATTGGCGCAGAAGGAAATGGGGCTGCAACGTTTCTCTCCGTGCAAGCAGGAACGTGGGGCAAAGGGGAGCGCTCCTGTGAATTCATGATGTGGGGTGGGGCATCGGGATGCGTCCTGGGCCAGGGTTGCCTCCAGGTGGGCATTGAGCAGAACACGAAACTACAGTGTAAAGAAGGGGTGGCCAAACTGCGTTCGGGAGCCACATGTGGCTCTTTCACACGTATTGTGCGGCTCTCGAAGCCCCCACCGCCCCATCAGCCAGCTTGAAGATGGCATTTGTCTAGTGTTTTATAAGTTTTATTGATTTTAACTACCGAGAGAAAAAGCGTAAGTGTAGATACAGAAACATTAAAGAGGGGGAGGGTGGATACAAAGTGGGCAATCAAAAACAAAGTAAAATGCAAATATATCAGTTACGTTCCTACCTCCAAATGACAGACCCGGTTCTTTCTACCCGCAAGTATTAAGTTTTTCCCCTTATATTTTACCATCTTTATCTTTCATTATAAACTTTTTACTGAACTATTACTTAAGACACAAGTCTAAACTATTCTTCTTCGGCGCATAGAAGTATAAAAAAGTCAGAGAAGTCTCAACGCAAAACTGACCGGCTAAGCTTAACCATATTGAAAATACAGACTAACTTGTTAGTTTAACAGTATCATCATTAAAATGAGCATAAGAAACCAATACCTTTATCCGTCTAACTAACTTAATTCAAACAGAAAAAAAAAGTTTTAAAATATCATAAAACAGAGAGAGAGAAAAAGTAATAAGCAGGAAAAAAAAAACATAGTCATTTTTCTGTTTCAGTATAAACAACTTCTCCAAACAAACATATTAAGAGCAAATCTACCAGGTTAGAAAATAATTGTGTTGTCTGCCTTCTTAAAAATTGATCCAAGTTAACCATAGCTCTCGTAGGAGTTGCCCTTGAAAGGGCAGCTTCTGGGAGAGCTCTCTCAGGCCCACCCGTCTCACAGGGTGTCTGTTGTGGGGGAGGAAGGTAAAGGAAATTGTTACCACTCTGAGATTCAGAGTATAGGGCGGGATATAAATCCAATATCTTCTTCTTCTTCTTCTTCCACTTTTCCCTCCCATCTGATTTGCTTTCCTTCCTGCCTGCCTGATGGCTCTCAAACATCTGATGTTTGGGTCTTGTGGCTCTCAGACATCTGATGTTTATTCTTTGTGGCTCTTGCATCAAGCAAGTTTGGCCGCCCCTGGTGTAAAGGCTGAGCAACCACAAAATCTCAATGCACAGCAGCCAAGAAGGTCAGAGCGCCTGCTCCGGCTGCAACGCCACTGAGGATGTTCTCCGCAGCTAAGAACGAAACGTCTGGAAGAAAAACTTTCTCCAGTAGAACACGGCACTTGAGCCCAAAAGATTCTACAAACCCTAACCACAAAATAAACAACATTGTATCTTACTTAAATCAACGTGTCATAATTGTTATTCACACACTTGTGCACTCAACAATACAAAGTTACATATCCAGAGCCATAAGTCATGTCTAGAATGCAAAAAAAAGTCCATGTAGAAGTCTCTAGTCAGTTTCCAAAACTCTGATCAGTTTCCAGTAGTGTTCCTCTGAGCTCTTGACTTTAAATTTTAGGATGGACTCGGGCCTCTGTGGAATTGTATTTTGAGCAGTGGGAAATGTTATACCAGCATTCAAAACTGAATCTTTGTATGATATATGACACTAGTGTTGCATGGTGATTGTTTCCTGGCAACCCTACACACTACAGAAGAAGAAGAAGAAGAAATTGGATTTATATCCTGCTTTTTACTCTGAATCTCAGACTCTCAGAGCAGCTCATAATCTCCTTTACCTTCCTCCCCCACAACAGACCCCCTGTGAGGTGGGTGGGGCTGAGGGAACTCTCCCAGAAGCTGCCCTTTCAACTGCAAGTGGAAGAATGGGGCATCAAAGCTGGTTCTCCCAGATAAGAGTCCGTGCACTGAACCACTACACTAAACTGGCTCTCAAAACCCCATTATTCCTTATTGCTACAACAAAACAAGCACCAGTTCTTCAGAGATAGTATCACCAGTTCTTTGGATTTACTCCTCCGCGATAAAGATCACCTTGAAAAGCACCTTCTACCTTTCAAGTTTGGAGCTTGGACTATATTCATTTCCATGGGCTTTTCTACTTATGTATTTTTGAATGTGTTTTGAGTGTGTATTTATGAAGTGGTATACTGTAGGTTATATTGTAAACTAGGCTGGAAAAATTAATATATAAGATGCTCATAATTTTATAAAAGGTGGTATTGTTGTTCAGTCACGGTAGTGTTTTGTTGCTTGGTCTTCTGTCTGGGTCTCTCCTTACTGGTTGTTTAATTTGTAAGTTACATCTAACCTGGGCAAACAATGGCTTGCACAAACCCTACTCTGCCTGTTTCCTGCTACTAGCAAACATGGTTTCCCAGAACCTAAGAAGCATAGGAAGGAGTGGGGGGAGTGTAGCTCATATACTTTGTTCAGTCCCCGGCATCACCAGTTAAAGGATCACTGAGGCAGCATGTGCTCAGAAAATATGCACACCTGAGGGCCATACATATAAAGCCAAAACAACTGACCGAATCAGCGGTCCTCTGTGCACAAGCCTGAGCCCATTTTGCCACATAAGGATTCAGCACTTTATTCGGCACTTTATTTGGTACTTTATTCGGCACTGTGTGAACTGCCCTGCTGGCATCCTTGATTCCATTCAGATTCCTAAAAGAGAGACATCCAGGTGTTCTCATCTATGTTTTAGAATATACATGTCGTGGATAACTGGTTGCTACATTAAATGTCTCACTTGCTAATGGCATGGAGACCTCCCCCACCCCAGTCCTGGGAATACTTGACTTTGGATCAGCTCAAGAAAAAAAGATTCACAGAGGAAAGTTAAAGGGCTTTATTCTTTTTCTTTGGGAAAAAAGGTCGAAGCAGGAACATATAAAAATGTAATTTAAAGGGACCCGTCAGGTGGCTTAAGCTCCATTTGTGACCTACTTTTAAATGTTATAATGTAGGACAAGCTATCTTTGCAGATCTTCAGTAGTTCTTTGCAAAGAGTTAAGAAAGAACACCACAGATGATGCAAAAGTCGCAACAGAACCCTAATTTTTCCAGGTTTCTCAAGTGGCATCCAAGTGTGAATTACGTGATTCTTCATTTTGAAAGAGGGATTGCATGCCTGTATGGGCCCTTATGTCAAGCCTCACGTCACAGAACAGGGGCCTAGTAGGGCCTTCCATTGGCTGCCACCACTCTAGTAAGGGTCTGCATAGGGGGGTCCAGAGTACCTAAACACCCCTGTTTTCCTTATTAGTAAATACCTCTTAACTGTGACCAAGGAGATGTAAGGACCCAAGCAGTATAACAACAGTTTATTTACAGTGGTCAAATAATAAGTGGGTAAAAACAGTGAACTATACATCTACAATAAAGGTGGGTGTAAATAAACAAAAGCCCTGACGCAACTAACTAGACATTCCCTGCTCTAATACCAAAACTCACCACCTCCCTTGGGTGAGAGATCTTCCTACTGCCTGTTCCAGAGATTACTCCTTCTCCGTCTGCAATCTCTCCAGACAGAGAACTTCCCTGCCTGCAGCCTCTTCAGGAAAGAACACACCCTGTCTGTGCCGTGGCCCTTCTATGTTTTCCTCCCAGGTACCACCCCTCTCCGGAAAGGGAAAGCACTCTTTAGAGTAGGCTTCTTTTGACTGCCACCTGAATGTGAACTGGATCTAGAATCACAGAATCATAGAGTTGGAAGGTCCCCCAGGGTCATCTAATCCCACCCCCTGCACAATGCAGGAACTTCATAAGCACCTAAGGTCACGGGATCTTCATTGCTGTCAGATGGCCATCTAGCCTCTGTTGAAAAACCTCCAAGGAAGGAGAGCCCACCACCTCCTGAGGAAGCCTGTTCCACTGAGGAACCGCTCTAACGGTCAGGAAGTTCTTCCTAATGTTGAGCTGGAAACTTGTCTGATTTAATTTCAACCCTTTAGTCCTGGTCCCGAATGCCAGCTGCACAGGTGGATGCCAGGTCTCCTGCTTTGGTTGATGACTTCCTGCCCCTGGCATCCGGCTCCCACTGCTGTTCAATGGATAGGGGGAATTGGTATCACCAGGACACTGCAGTGTCACTTCCAGGGCGAATTTCGGAAGTGATGTCATTGTGTGTGCGTGATGCTCTAGGATTCACCTAAAACTCAGTGGTTAAACCCTATGGCTCCAGGGGATTCCTTCTCTGCTCTTTCCCCTTCAGTTGCCAGCACTGGTCCTGGAGGATTGTCAACTCTCCCTTTGTCTTCTCACTCACACACGGCCTTCCATGGAGATACATTTTGCTGGCAATCCCAGCCAAGGAAACAGGAGCAGGTGGAGCATCAGCGATTCCTACGTGATGATCCCACTCCTCCCCAGGAAAAGCAATTCACAATCTTCAATGAAATTATACAAACAAAATAAAAACGGGAGCCATTTCCCCCCCAAGTTGCCAATTAGAAAAAAGGCAGCCTCAAAGGGACCCTCTTTTAATACATTCCGAGCGTGTAATCTGAAAGGGCTCATTTCGGGGATGTTATCGGAGAGAAATTGTTATTCTGCCCACAGCAATCAGCATTACGAGAGGCATTAAAATCCACTGAGCTAAGGAATACAGGAGGCACCCATAAAATAATCTCCAAATGCCATCAAAGCGGCACTGCAGATATGAAGGGAAGGGAAGAATGGGTACGGAATAGCATTTTGCAAATGCTGCCGAAACCGAGGTGTGAACTTCTCGTGAACCTTGGTTTTATTGCTTCCCGATTAATAATTTGCAAAGTGGGAGGGTTTTTTTTAGTGGGTTGATGCTGCTTTAACTTCGGTGTTTCTCCCCCGCAGTGATACCCTAAAGGCACTTCCCGATTTTAAGGCAGGCCTCTTCTGAATTGCAGTCTAGTTAACGTCGACGCTAACAAAATATCTCGAGGAGATCGCCGTGTGCCTACCTGAGCGCCATCCGACAAGTCTCAGTTTCTGAGTACACAAACGGAGGGTCGGATCCAGCTGGCTTTTCAGCTGGTGAGAAAGGAAGGGAAAATCCGCAGGGGCAGGGCCAGCTTGCCCACTAGGCAAACTAGGCATCTGCCTAGGGTGTCAGCAGGGTGGGGGCGCCAAAATCGGCCCTCGCCCCTGACATGCCCCCTAGGCAAATCCCTATTTGCCTCTCCCTCCCTCCCAATTTGGATGCCTGGGAATGGGTAGTGAAGTGCCACGCTCCTGGGGCTCTTTCAAGGCCACCCCCCGCCAATCAGATGATCAGTGGGTAAAGCCGCATGGAGGCTGGTGGCTCCTATGCCCTTTCTCCGGTGCACTCACGATCAGTGCTGGGGCATTGGCGGCAGGAAGGGTGAACCAAGTGAGCAGCTGAAAGAGCAGTGGCCGCCACTGACTCCTCACCACTTCCTCCCTGGATCGCATGGGAAGGAAGTGGGGAGGAGTCATCGGCTGTCGTTGCTTTTTCCATGGCTCACTCGGCTCATCCTTCCTGTTGCCACTGCCCCATTACTGACAGTGAGTGTGTCAGAGGGAGGACATAGGAGCTATTGGCCTCCATGTGGCTTTACCCGCTGATTGACAGGGAGGCGGCTTTGAAAGAACCCAGAGAGCGCAAAGCTTCACCGCCTGTTCCTAGGCATTAAAATCGAGGGAGAAGTGCCGTGGAGGGAGAGGTGCCGTGGAGGGGGGCAGTGGGGTACGGTGCAGGGGGGGGGACAGTGGGCACTGAAGCTGGCTGGGGTGCCATGCATCCTAGGGCTGGCCCTGCCCTGTGGACTCCCCCCCCCCCAAAATAAGCTATGCTGGGGATCCTAGGACCTGCATGGACAAAAGGCAACATGGGATGGAGCTTGGGCGGTAAGGAGGGGAACTGGGCAAAAACGACTACAGACCTAGCTGAAGCAACTGACTATCACTTGGATCCAATACCCCCCCCCCCCCAACCAAGGAGACTTCCTTTAGCAGTGGAAGGCTGCTTTCACGCATGTTGTTTAGTGCACCTTTCAATGCACTTTAGCAATCATTTGCAACTGAATTTTCCTGTGCGTCCACCCCAGGTCCCAACCCCAAATCTCCAGGAGTTTCCCGACTTGGATCATGTAACTAGGGTTGCCAATCCCCAGGTGGGGGCAGGGGATACCCCGGTTTGGAGGCCCTCCCCCCGCTTCAGGGTTGTCAGAAAGCGGGGGGAGGGGAGGGAAATGTCTGCTGGGAACTCTGTTATTCCCTATGGAGAAAACTGCCTCGTAAGCTCTTGGAGGATTGGCTACATCAGGGGTGTGTGGCCTAATATGCAAAGGAGCTCCTGCTAGAATTCCACCCCTGATGCAGCCGATCCTCCAAGAGCTTACAGAGCTCTTCTTACAGGGGCCTACTGTAAGCTCCAGGAGGATTGGCTACATCGGAGTGTGTGTGTGTGTGTGGGGCCTAATATGCAAAGGAGTTCCCGCTACAAAAGAAGCCCTGCAGCAACATCTCCAAGCACTTTTTCACCCAGAGCTGGCAACCCTACAATTCCAAGCTCCTTCTCTGCATAGAGGACTGCCTTTATGTTTATGCACAATGACTGCACATCTATTTTAAGTGCAGGGTAACGGTCTTCAGAAAAGAGCCCCGTGGCACAGAGCGGTAAAGCTGCAGTCCTGCAGTCCTAAGCACTGCTCACGACCTGAGTTCGATCCTGGCGGAAGCTGGGTTTTCAGGTCGCTGGCTCGAGGTTGACTCAGCCTTTGTTTTGGGAGACTGGATCAGCCGCAGCTTTTGGAGCTGACTGCGTTTGGATGTTCCAGGGGAAGCTTTTTTGAATGGACTCTTTGCATTCTCCTTGGAACCTTCTTGAAATTCATTGTGGAATCCATCCCCTCATAGAAACTTCCTGTATATTTGTGGTATCTTTATAAACCATTTGGACAATGTACTCACTTATTGTTTATTTATTTCTGTGTGCGCAGTGGTTTTGCTTTGTCTCAATCTTACTGTGTAGCCACTTTCTTTCCTCTACTGAAAATTGTGGCAGAGTAGGCAGTTTCGTGGGTTTCTGCTCACTTCTTCAGATAGGTCCTCCCCTGCTACAAATTTTGTTGGTCTTTATGGTGCTGCTTAGAGCCCCGTGGAGCAGAGTGGTAAAGCTGCAATTCTGCAGTCCTAAGCTCTGCTCACGACCTGAGTTCGATCCCGGAGGAAGCTGGGTTCAGTTAGCCGGCTCCAGGTTGACTCAGCCTTCCATCCTTCCAAGGTCGGTCAAATGAGTCCCCAGCTTGCTGGGGGGAAAGGGTAGATGACTGGGGAAGGCCATGGCAAACCACCCCGTAAAAAGCCTGCCGTGAAAGCAACGTCACCCCACAGTTGGAAATGACTGGTGCTTGCACAAGGGACTTTTTTTTTTTAACGGTCTTCAGAGCATGTGTTAAGATGTTTATGTCTGCACACAGCTTATTGTCTATTCACACCATGTCTAACAGGCAGGCGGGAAAGCACCACACTGCCTTACAGCGGAATCTTTATAAGTGAAACATCAAGACGTGCCAACCAATGGGGGTAAGTCTATCCTGTTTCATTGTTCATCGTGTCAGGGGCAAAAGCCAAGTGCTTCGCTTCAAAACCTGTTCTGCGGTGAAAAGAGTTCCTTTCCACAAAAGCACCCTTTCTGCGGCACGAGAAAAGAAATTGCAGGCTGCAGCAATTATATGGTCCCTCGCCGTGTTTTTATAGGATCACCGTCCGAGTATTCCCATTCACCCTTCTCAAGTCAAGCTGTGAAAATTTGCACAAGCAATTTTTTTTTTTACGGGTTTCCCAGAATGTTTCATTGGAAAGGATTTCTAAATCTTCGCAAATCAATCCTTTCGGGAAAAGATATAAAAATTAAAGATTCCTTCCGGAAAAAAAAAACCCAAAACATTTGGTAAACCTTAAATAACATTTACGTATCTATTCTGTTTCAAAATGCTACATTAAGCTTGAACCAAGACGATGTTTCATTGGCGTTTCTAAATAAATTAAAGCCATTTATCATTTCCAAGGGAGGGGGGGGGGAAATCTGTTCTTAAAATATCTCATTAACTTTGCATTCTAGCACAGGCTTGCTTTAACACTCACTTCAGCTAGGTCTGAAGACACAAACAACCTGAAAAGTAGAGAAAGAGTCCAGTAGCTCTACCAAAATTTGTCACAAAGCACAACCACTGTGTTCGCAGAAATTAATAAACAATAAGGGAGTACAGTGTCCAAATAGTTTATAAAGATACCACAAATATACAGGAAGTTTCTATGAGGGGATGGATTCCACCATGAATTTTAAGAAGGTCCCAAGGAGATTGCAAAGAGTCCATTTGAAAAAGCTTCCCCTGGAACATTCAAACGCAGTCAGTTCCAAAAGCTGTGGTTGATCCAATCTCCCAAAACAAAGGCTCCAAAGCTACTGGGTTCCGTTTACGTGTCTGTCGACTTCGTATCCCACATTTCGCAAATGAGCTTCATCCAAGAGCCATCCCTCTAACCAAACATCAATGACGTCAAACTAAGACATATTCCGTTTCCAAAAGGCACAAGCTCATCTTTTGGAAATTGAATATGACTTAGTTTGACATCATTGATGTTTGGTTACAGGATGGCTCTTGGATGAAGTTCATTTGCGAAACGTGGGATACGAAGGTGTGTGGTCCCTTTCAATATGATGGCCAGAACTCCCTGTGGAGTTCAATTACACTTGTCACCACCTTGCTCCTGGCTCCACCCCCAGAGTCTCCTGGCTATGCCCCCAAAGTCAGCTGGCTCCACCCCCAAAGTCCCCAGATATTTCTTGAATTGGACTTGGCAACCCAAATGCTACGGGACTCTTGCTCTTTTCCACTGCTACAGACAGATGGACACAGCTACCCTGATGCTGGGAAAGACATCACCCTGCCAACAAAAATCCGTATAGTTAAGGTGATGGTATTCCCAGTAGTAATGTATGGCTGCGAGAGCTAGACCATAAGGAAGGCCGAGCGCAGAAGAATAGATGCTTTTGAGCTGTGGTGCTGGAGAAGTCTCTTGAGAGTCTCTTGGACTGCAAGAAGATCAGATCAGTCAGTCCTAAGGGAAATCAACCCTGACTGTTCCTTGGAAGGACAGATGCTGCAACTGAAGCTCAGATCCTTTGGCCACCAAATGAGAAGGGAGCACTCACTGGAGAAGACCCCGATGCTGGGAAAGACAGAAGGCAAAAGGAGAGGAAAAGGAAAGGAAAGGTCCCCTGTGCAAGCACCATTCGTTTCCGACCCTGGGGTGACGTTGCTTTCACAACATTTTCACAGCAGACTTTTTACGGGATGGTTTGCCATTGCTTTCCCCAGTCTCTTACACTCCCCCCCCCCGCAAGGTGGGGACTCATTTGACCGACCTCAGAAGGATGGAAGGCTGAGTCAACCTTGGACCGGTTACCTGAACCAGCTTCCGCTGGGATAGAACTCAGGTCGTGAGCAGAGAGTTCAGACCACAGTACTGCAGTACTGCTGCTTTACCACTCTGCGCCACGGCAAAAGAGGAGATGGCTGGACAGCGTTACTGATACAACCAACATGAATTTGAGCAGGCTTCGGAGGATGGTGGAAGACAGGAGGGCCTGGCGTGACTTGGTCCATGGGGTCGCAAGGAGTTGGACTCGTCTGTGCGACTGAACAACAACAAGAACCCATCTTGATCTACTGGCTTGAAAAGCACAATAGGAAAGCACCGATTCCAGCTTTATGGCATGCTAATCTCTCAGTCTCTGTCTCTCTCAAAAATCTAGTTTCTGAAACTGTTTGGATGCTGCACGGATTAACCTGCATCCCTGCAAAGTTGGCATGGCTCACTTGTTTCCACTGAAAGCGGCATGAGATTTAAAGGAAGCGCTTGTTGAAAGACAAATGGATTTTTAATCTCTGATTGCTCTTGCTATTAACTGATTATGTTGATGCCCTTGAAACGACTCCATGGAAATCTTGCAGACTCTCTAGCATGACATTTCTGGATCTCTTGAAGAGAGGAAACGGGGATAATTCACAATGTAAGGGTGGAAAAAAAAAAGCGACCACTCATGGATAAGAACATAAGAGAAGCCATGTTGGATCAGGCCAGTGGCCCATCCAGTCCAACACTCTGTGTCACATTAGAACATAAGAGAAGCCATGTTGGATCAGGCCAATGGCCCATCCAGTCCAACATTCTGTGTCACATAAGAACATAAGAGAAGCCATGTTGGATCAGGCCAGTGGCCCATCCTGTCCAACCCTCTGTGTCACACAGTGGACAAAAACCCAGGTGCCATTAGGAGGTCCACCAGTGGGGCCAGGACACTAGAAGCCATCCCACTGTTGCCCCCGCCCAAGCACCAAGGATACAGAGTATCGCTGCCCCAGACATAAGAGAAGCCATGTTGGTTCAGGCCAATGGGCCATCCAGTCCAACACTCTGTGCCACACAGTGGCTAAAATACCCAGGTGTCATCAGGAGGTCCACCAGTGGGACCAGGACACTAGAAGCCCTCACTTTGTTGCCCCCCACCAAGCACCCAGGATACAGAGCATCACTGCCCAGACATAAGAACATAAGAGAAGCCATGTTGGATCAGGCCCAATGGCCCATCCAGTCCAACGCTCTGTCACACAGTGGCCAAAAAACCCAGGTGCCATCAGGAGGTCCACCAGTGGGGCTAGAAGCCCTCCCATTGTGCCCCCCCCCCAAGCATCAAGAATACAGAGCATTACTTGCCCCAGACAGAGAACTCCATTATACCCTGTGGCTAACAGCCACTGATGGACTTCTGCTCCAGATGCTCAATAAGGGATAGCTACATAAGGGATAGCCATCATTAACATTTCTCATTTTATCGTATTTGCCGAAACTATTGGTCAGCACAACTGGAAATCACAGGGCAAATAGCATCGTATAAGAAACAAGTCGAAAGACCCTCAGTATCATGGGATAATGGAGAATTGGAGAAACGAAAGCAACCACTGGATAATAGCCGTTGTTAATATTTCTCATTCTGGCACAGTTGCAATCTATATCTATGTTCATGTATCTATCGGCCAGTGCCAGTCACAACCCAAAGAGCTTCATAAAACAAAACAAGTTCAAAGCCCATCAGTGTCGTATCACAATTTACAAAACAACCGTGACGACTCACGAATAAGGGATATGCCAGCCTCAACATTTCTCTTTTTGTCACATTCGCAAATGGAAAAACCTTTGCTCGCACGACCGCAAATCGCAGTCCAAACAATTCGGTCGACCAAACAAGTTCAATCCCCATCAGTACCATGGAGGAGCCAGGTTTAAAAGTCTTTCAGAGGATGGCTTCAAACAAGGCACTTTTTCTAGCCGGAGCGCCTTTGCATATTAGGCCACGCCCCCTGATGTAGCCAATCCTCCAAGAGCTTACAGGGCTCTTCTTACAGGGCTTACTGTAAGCTCCAAAAGGATTGGCTACATCGGGGGGCATGGCCTAATATGTAGAGGAGCTCCTGCTAAAAAAAGAGCCCTGAAACACCGACAGCTTCAGTGTCCTGCAGTTCCTCTTACCATGGGGAAGCAATAATGCGGGGGGGGGGGGGGGGAGATGTACTCTTCATCAGCTTCCCCCCCCCCCCTCAGTTTGGTGCCATGGCAATGCAAGCGAAATAATGCCATTAATTAAACTAAAGCTGAAAGTTATCCAATACCAACTGTTTGTCGTACAGTAACTCGACAGAAACACCAGTTTTAAGGTTCCTTTCAATCTCATTTATTCGGGTTAATAACATTCAAATGCTCCGGTCTTTGCTTTATAGGATTCAGCCACTAACCAGAATGAACCGGGAAGAGAACTCTAATCCACAACGGTTAATTGCAGCGGCTCATTAATTAAAGCTCTAAATCCTACGTAAAACAAGGACATTTATCTTTTCATACAGAGAATGAAAGACACACCTACTTGGGGGTTCCAATTTTTGCAAATATGGTCAAAATGCAGGGGTGGAATTCTAGCAGGAGCTCCTTTGCATATTAAGCCACGCCCCCTGATGTAGCCAATTCTCCAAGAGCTTACAAAAAAGAACCTTATAAGCTCTTGGAGGATTGGCTACAGCAGGGGGTGTGTGGCCTAATATGCAAAGGAGCTCCTGCTAGAATTCCACCCCTACCAAAGTGAATGAGGCCACCCTGCCCCTCCTCCCCCCGCTGCACCTTGACCTTTTCCTCTGCATTGGTTATACCGTGGAGAGGAAGTTTACCTGCATAATCTGTTCTTGCATAATGTCCGTCTTCTGTCTTTGTGGTCGTAGTTGCATTGTCTGAAAGGAATGAAGAAACACATGCCATTTCATCGGGTTTTCTCTCCACCTGCTGTGCCCTGTTAAATCCTTTGGTAAATCTTGAACTTTTACATCTTGACAGCCCTCCCATTAAATACATGAATGTCAGATGTTTGAGAGCCACAAGGAAGAGAGGAAGGCAGGTTATAATATGAAGGGGAAGACTTTTGGGAGAACTATACCACATGTCTTGTTGAATGGACTCAGCCTTCCATCCTTCCGAGGTCGGTCGAATGAGTCCTCAGCTTGCTGGGGGGAAAGTGTAAAAGACCGGGGAAGGCAATGGCAAACCACCCCGTAAAAAGTCTGCCGTGAAAACGTTCTGAAAGCAACGTCACCCCAGAGTCGGAAGCGACTGGTGCTTGCACAGGGGACCTTTCCTTTTTCCTTGTTGAATGCTCGGGTGAGCCCAAAGACAAAAAACTACTGGTCTGCAGTCTCTCAGTGGGGCTCTTTCCTGGGATTTCCTATGCAAGGGTTTTGCAGAATTGCTCCAGCTACCCGGTGACAGCACTTGACTGCTGAAATAATATTAATTATTTCATCAACAAAATATATGCTGTTTGAGCAACAATCTGACAAAATTGAGAAATTACATATTTTGCGTTGCCTTGGATTTAAAAAAAAAAATTAAAAAGACCTATGAAAACAACCCCAATTCCTGATTAAAATAATTATACAGAAGAATAAAACCGAATTGAGCACACAGGTAACGCTAGATGTCACTGGATGAATGCATGCAGAACTGGAGGAGGAAGCAAAACTTACCCGGAGCCTCAGTTCAACATTAGAGAAAATCATTAAAAAGCTGATTGCTGGAGTTTTGTCAAGGCGCGAATCTTCTCCAGTGCTGAATGGCAGTTTATGTACTTTTGAGTATAGGAGCCTGAATTTTAACATGGGGAGGGCAGGGGTGGGTGAGTGAGTGGGAAACCCAGAATTCCACTGTGACAAAATGACTTTCCAAAAATCCGATCCCCCAAGTGAATATTTTCTTAATTCAAGTGAATGTTTTCTCAATTTAAGCGAATATATTTCTTGATCTAAGCGAATATTTTTCTTGATTTGAGCGAATATTTTTCTTGATTTAAGTGAATATTTTCTTAATTTCTTAATTTAAGAGGCCATCTGGGAGCTTATCAGATTGCTAAGGATTGCTATGTATTTAGAAGAGATTGCATGGGGGGAAATGGCAGCCATGGACTCTCCAGTGCAGATAATATACAAGGAAGATTAAGAAGGAAGACTGGAACATAACATCTTGGAAATCCAGAGGCTTTCTGTGGTGTAGTGGACTCAACTGAGCACTGGATTAAGTGTTCCTGCCTGGCTTCTTGGAGCTATACGAACCAAGCTTGGGAACTTGGGAGCAATGGCAGCGGGATCCAAATCCCTGCTGCCCTGCACCAATCATGCCCCCCCTGCTGGTCTGAATGATCCAATCATGTGCTTGTGCGGGAACCCAGAGTTGTATATAGTTGGCCCCGATTGGCCCAGTTCTCCAGTCTTGTTAGTGAAGCCACCTACCATGCTGCATGCAATCAAGAGCTGATTATCACTACCATCTCGCCTCTTCAATGCATCGAACCCACTATATTATACTTTCCTTGTGTTTGTCAGAATTTCCGTCCAGTCAGTGAGACAACATTGCCCAGTCTGATTCAAGAAATATCTGGGGACTTTGGAGGGTGGAGCCAGGAGACTTTAGGGGTGAAGCCGGGTGTAAGATTGTGACTAGCATGGTTAAACTCTGAAGGGAGTTCTGGAAGGAAGGAAGGAAGGAAGGAAGGAAGGAAGGAAGGAAGGAAGGAAGGAAGGAAGGAAGGAAGGAAGGAAGGAAGGAAGGAAGGAAGGAAGGAAGGAAGGAAGGAAGGAAGGAAGGAAGGAAGGAGGAAGGAGGATGGGTGGAAGGAGGGAGGGAGGAGGATGGGTGGAAGGAGGGAGGTAGGTAGGAAGGAAGGAGGGTGGAAGGAAGGAAGAAGGGTGGAAGGAAGGAGGGAGGGAGGGGGACAGAGGGGAGGGAGGGAGGAAGGGAGGGAGGAAGGAAGGAAGAAAGGAAGGACAAGTCTCTGAATTTAATTCTTCCAGAAGCATTACCTTGGCATCTTCCCAAAGACATGACTTCAATCTTCTCCTGTTTCTGGCAGGAGGCTTCTTTGATCTGACATGCGTTGTCGTAAGATTTCCCATCGGAAGCACAGAGAGGATTGAAGTTGGTTTGAGAACAGTCGATGTTGCACACACACCTGAAAAGAAGAGAATGAGGGTGAGTGTAAACATTTCAAAAATCCAGAAATGACCAATGAAAAGGAAAGTCCTCCCCCTTCTGCACAGTATAAACACCCTGAAAAGAGGGGAAACAGAATGCTTGAAACTCTGTCCTGTGTTTACCATATACAGTAAAATTACCGTGGAGATATATGATAAGCATGTACCCACATGGACATATATATATAGGTGAAACTAGGGCTTTTTTTGTAGCAGTAACTCCTTTGCATCTTAGGCCACACACGCCTGATGTAGCCAATCCACCTGGAGCTTCCAGCAGGCCCTGTAAGAAGAACCCTGTAAACTCGAAGAGGATTGGTTATATCAGAGGTGTGTGGCCTAATATGCAAAGGAGTTCCTGCTGCAAAAGGAGCCCTCTGTGAAACTGTCACTGGTGTATAAAGGTTGGCAGGACTTTTTTTAGAGCAGGAATGCACAGGAACACAGTTCTGGTTGGCTGGGACCTTTGGGCTACCACTGAGCCACGCCTTCTCTCCTGCTGACCCTACCTGCCATGTGTTCCGACCAGTCCTGGCTGGGACTCTTCCCCTGCCCCTTGCCACCAGCCCCCGGGGCCCCCGTGCCCACGCATGTCGTGGCTCAGCCGGCCAACAGCGCCGCACGGCCCCATCCCGGGCCGCCACACCCCTGAAGCTCCCGCAATCACCTGGCTGCCGGCTCGACTGGCCGAAGATGCCCCTCCACCCCACAGTCCGGGGCGCAACGTGAAAGTGTCCCCATGCTGTCAGGCCCGCCCACAGGTGCAGGCGACCCACAGAGGTCAGCCCTGCCTGACCTCCGCCAGCAGCTGCCAGCCCCCAAAGGCCCCAACAGCCTCCCGATGAGGCTGCCAGCCCACACGCCAGCCGCTTCATGCAAGGCAGGAAAAAGGGCCAGCCCCACCTTGGAGACAGTCTGGGTGTCTCCCCCTTTAACCAGGGGTGGGGTAGAAGGGAGGAGGAAGGAATGGGCACCCAGGGAGCTGGGGAAGGATAAAGGGAGGGAAGGCAGCACAGGAGGGGGCAGAGACCAGGAGGTGACAGAGAGACCGAAAGCAAAGCCAGCCACCAGTACTGCTGAAGCCGTTAACCTATGCAAAAGAACAGTGGCAGCACAATATATGAAATCCAAAAATACAACAATACAAACTATTGTGCACAAACAAACACTCTTAACTGGTGTATATAAAGTTCTATTATAATGAAATGAACAGCCTACAACAGTGGGCATACATTCATACAGTATAAATAGAAAACAACAGTCTCAAAACAATATACCAAGGAGGACCCCACACAGTCACTGAGTTTTCCAAAATGAGTACACAGACTCAAAAATAATGTTCCTCAGGAGTCCCTCCGTTGTTTGTTGACTTCTGAAGGACAAATTCTAGCCTTCACGCAAACCCCGGATTTGATTGCGTTCCGCTGCTCCTGCAGCTTCCTCGTAAGTCAACTGAAAACTTCAGCCAAGTTCTTTCTCAAATGCCCAAATTAAGATATGAAAATGGGCATTTGAGAAAGAACTTGGCTGAAGTTTTCAGTTGACTTACGAGGAAGCTGCAGGAGCAGCGGAACGCAATCAAATCCGGGGTTTGCGTGAAGGCTAGAATTTGTCCTTCAGAAGTCAACAAACAACGGAGGGACTCCTGAGGAACATTATTTTTGAGTCTGTGTACTCATTTTGGAAAACTCAGTGACTGTGTGGGGTCCTCCTTGGTATATTGTTTTGAGACTGTTGTTTTCTATTTATACTGTATGAATGTATGCCCACTGTTGTAGGCTGTTCATTTCATTATAATAGAACTTTATATACACCAGTTAAGAGTGTTTGTTTGTGCACAATAGTTTGTATTGTTGTATTTTTGAAGCCGTTAACCTGGCACCTGACCTAGACTGAGGCCCCCTCACTGCCAAAGGGCCGCCTGTGGGGCAGGGCTGGGGGTGGAGCCAGGGCGCCACACCATGTATTATTCAGCTATGGTTTTTGTTGTGCTAGTAGCAACCTTGGGCATCCACTGTTCCGCAGGGCCTACAAGACTGAACTGTTTCGGATGGCATATGACACCCAATGGGAGACGGTTGCCACCGCATCTGGATCTATTGCGCTTTAGTACTAACTGCCTAGGATCTGCACACATTGAAGAAGAAGAAGAATTGCAGATTTATATCCCGCCCTTCTCTCTGAATCAGCAACTCAGAGTGGCTTACAATCTCCTCTATCTTCTCCCCCCACAACAGACACCCTGTGAGGTGGGTGGGGCTGAGAGGTCTCTCATAGCAGCTGCCCTTTCAAGGACAGAGCCTCAGAGCGGCTTACAATCTCCTATATTTTCTTCCCCCACAACAGACACCGGTGAGGTGTGTGGGGCTGAGAGGGCTTTCACAGCAGCTGCCCTTTCAAGGACAGAGACTCAGAGAGGCCTACGATCTCCTTTATCGTCTTCCCCCACAACAGACACCCTGTGAGGTGGGTGGGGCTGAGAGAGCTCTCCCAGAAGCTGCCCTTTCAAGGACAGTGTCTCAGAGTGGCCTACAATCTCCTTTATCTTCTTCCCCCACAACAGACACCCTGTGTGGGGCTGAGAGGGCTATCACAGCAGCTGCCTTTTCAAGGACAACCTCTGCCAGAGCTCTGGCTGACCCAAGGCCATTCCAGCAGCCACAAGCAGATGAGTGGGGAATCAAACCCGGTTCTCCCAGAGTCCACACACTTCACCACTACACCCAACTGGCTCTTGAGAAAGGAAATATTATATGCCTGAAGTAACGGCATTGCAACTTATCTGATTGTTTTAATATTGCTCATTGTTTACTGCGCATTTTATGTTGTTAGCCGCCTTGAGTCTGCACAGAAGAGGCAGGATATATATATATATATATATATATATATATATATATATATAACGTAAATAAAAATGAATGAATGAATTTCCTTTTCTTGACCAACAAAAGGTCTTCAGCGTGCAATTCCTCAGGAATCTACTACGCCAGGGATCATCCATTAAAGCCCTAGCAATAAAATTTATTGCCAACAACAGCACTGCGATATTGTACGTCCTCAAAAACTTGCCGTAAATGATAAAACTTTAATGGCAGAATGCCTGTAAATGTAAAAAAAAAAATACTGTTCTGGGGGCGGGGGAGAGTGGGCCATTCGCTTTGATTGTGACGGGGCACGGTTTGTTTGATGAGTGTCGTTGGTGGGATCTCATACAAAAGGATGAGAAAACAACTCTACAGAATACAGAAAAATGGACTACCAGGCATGACAATTTGGCAAAAACAGATGACATCTAAGAGAGTCATTTGTAACAGAGGACTACAGTTCTGTTCCATGATAAGACTACAATATATGTTTCCATTGCAAGTATATTATGGATTCTTTCTCCCAGAAGAGAAAAGGTAACAGTTCCCTGTGTCCTCTATGACTGAGAACTTGGGTAGGGGGAGATTGAGCAGACAACGAACTGGCTTGGAAAGAAGAAAGTTGGCGTCCAGCGGCACCTTTCAGCCCAACGAAGTCTTATTTTGGGTATCAGCTTTCATGTGCGTGCACACTTATTCCTCTAATCCACAGGGCTTAATGAGGGGGTAATCAATGTTCCCTCTAAGCTGAGAGTCTTGTGAGCAAAATTTCTATTTAGTGAACTACTGGCATTAAAGTTGTGAGCTACTGCCATTAAAATTGTGAGCTACTGCATAACTTTCCTGAGCTAAGACAAAACTATGTGAGCTGGAGGCTAAAAATCTGCGAGCTAGCTCTCACTAACTCATAAGAACATAAGAGAAGCCATGTTGGATCAGGCCAGTGGTCCATCCAGTCCAACACTCTGTGTCACATAAGAACATAAGAGAAGCCATGTTGGATCAGGCCAGTGGCCCATCCAGTCCAACACTCTGTGTCACATAAGAACATAAGAGAAGCCATGTTGGATCAGGCCAGTGGCCCATGCAGTCCATCACTCTGTGTCACATAAGAACATAAGAGAAGCCATGTTGGATCAGGCCAGTGGCCCATCCAGTCCAACACTCTGTGTCACACAGTGGCCAAAAATCCCCAAGTGCTGTCAAGAGGTCCACCGGTGGAGCTAGAGTCCCTGTCACTGTGCACCCACCCCAAGCACAAGATTACAGAGCATCACTGCCCCAGAAAGAGAGTTCCAACAATAAGCTGTGGCTAATAGCCACTGATGGACCGCTGCTCCATATGCTTATCCATTCCCCTATTGAAGCTGTCTATGCTTGTAGCCACCGCCACCTGCTGTGGCAGTGAATTCCTCATCTTAGAGGGAACACTAGTAGTAATCGATGGAAGTTCATGGTGGCAACAACTTAACTTCAGTTACACAGTGTAGATCCTTGTGCTGTGTTGGCAGCTGCCGTCAAAACAACATTTTTTTTAAAAAAATCAGCACTTCCAATCAAATTTCTGCTATCAGAAGAAGAGGAAGATGATATTGGATTTATATCCTGCCCTCCACTCCGAAGAGTCTCAGAGAGGCTCACAATCTCCTTTTACCTTCCTCCCCCACAACAGACACCCTTTGAGGTGGGTGGGGCTGGAGAGGGCTCTCCCAGCAGCTGCCCTTTCAAGGACAACCTCTGCCAGAGCTGTGGCTGACCCAAGGCCATTCCAGCAGGTGCAAGTGGAGGAGTGGGGAATCAAACCCGGTTCGCCCAGGTAAGAGTCCACACACATAACCACTACACCAAATTGGCTCTCTATGGCTGACCCAAGGCCATTCCAGCTGGTGCAAGTGGAGGAGTGGGGAATCAAACCCGATTCTCCCAGATAAGAGAGCTACGGCTGACCCAAGGCCATTTCAGCAGGTGCAAGTGGAGGAGGGGGGAATCAAACCCGATTCTCCCAGATAAGAGAGCTACGGCTGACCCAAGGCCATTTCAGCAGGTGCAAGTGGAGGAGGGGGGAATCAAACCCGATTCTCCCAGATAAGAGAGCTACAGCTGACCCAAGGCCATTTCAGCAGGTGCAAGTGGAGGAGGGGGGAATCAAACCCGATTCTCCCAGATAAGAGAGCTACGGCTGACCCAAGGCCATTCCAGCTGGTGCAAGTGGAGGAGTGGGGAATCAAACCCGATTCTCCCAGATAAGAGCTACGGCTGACCCAAGGCCATTTCAGCAGGTGCAAGTGGAGGAGTGGGGAATCAAACCCGGTTCTCCCAGATAAGAGAGCTCTGGCTGACCCAAGGCCATTTCAGCAGGTGCAAGTGGAGGAGGGGGGAATCAAACCCGATTCTCCCAGATAAGAGAGCTACGGCTGACCCAAGGCCATTCCAGCTGGTGCAAGTGGAGGAGTGGGGAATCAAACCCGATTCTCCCAGATAAGAGCTACGGCTGACCCAAGGCCATTTCAGCAGGTGCAAGTGGAGGAGTGGGGAATCAAACCCGGTTCTCCCAGATAAGAGAGCTCTGGCTGACCCAAGGCCATTTCAGCAGGTGCAAGTGGAGGAGGGGGGAATCAAACCCGATTCTCCCAGATAAGAGAGCTACGGCTGACCCAAGGCCATTCCAGCTGGTGCAAGTGGAGGAGTGGGGAATCAAACCCGATTCTCCCAGATAAGAGCTACGGCTGACCCAAGGCCATTTCAGCAGGTGCAAGTGGAGGAGTGGGGAATCAAACCCGGTTCTCCCAGATAAGAGAGCTCTGGCTGACCCAAGGCCATTTCAGCAGGTGCAAGTGGAGGAGGGGGGAATCAAACCCGATTCTCCCAGATAAGAGAGCTACGGCTGACCCAAGGCCATTCCAGCTGGTGCAAGTGGAGGAGTGGGGAATCAAACCCGATTCTCCCAGATAAGAGCTACGGCTGACCCAAGGCCATTTCAGCAGGTGCAAGTGGAGGAGTGGGGAATCAAACCCGGTTCTCCCAGATAAGAGAGCTCTGGCTGACCCAAGGCCATTTCAGCAGGTGCAAGTGGAGGAGTGGGGAATCAAACCCGGTTCTCCCAGATAAGAGTCCGCACACTTAACCACTACACAAAACTGGCTCTCCGGGCTATCAGAAACCTCTCTAGACAAAAGCCCTCCCTGGTTCCTCTCACTTCCTGAAAATACTTGGTGGGCATGAGAAAAGGCATCAGCGGGCATCATAATGCCCATGCACATCAACCAGGGGACCCATCCAAAGGTTTTGTACATGTGCTGCTGTTCTATGCACCGAGTTCCCTTCATATGTTCCTGGGCACAGCACAGTCCCCTTAACTTACACACAGGCAAGGAAATTGGTATCACAATTAAAGGAGCAGACAGCTTCTTTGTCTTGTTGTCCACTGCTGGCATGCTGTACTTTGTGGGGGGAAAAATATTTCTCAGATGTTGCTGTCAGGGGCTCTGTCTCTGTGAACACGCGGGATTATTTTAAATCTCCGCAAGGCTGAGTTAAAGAAGTACCAGGGAATGCTAAATCAGGAGCAATATTAACTTCACCCATTTACAAATCCTGTATAATTTACGGAGTTCATTTTGGAGCATAAATAGTAGCAAATTAAGGAACCGGAAGAGGCAGTAGGAATCGCATCCATTTGCTCCTTGAGCGGGGAAACCGAGGGTTCTTGGAATGTCGAGATAAAGCCTGCTATTCCAGAAGGAATCTCTCCTTCTACCCCACATACCAAGGTGGTGAGAAATGTCCATTGAACCCAATCCATATGAAGGTTGTTTCATACAACCACTGGGTGCACTAGAGAAGACGGGAAAGGGAGAGGGTGAAGATTCAAGCCATTGTTGGGCATTTAAAAAGGCTCCAAAAAGAAAAGAAAAGGTAAAGGTAGCCCCCTGTCCAAGCACCAGTCATTTCCGACTTTTCATGGGGTGGTTTGCCATTGCCTTCCCCAGTCATCTACACTTTCTCCCCAGAAAGCTGGGGACTCATTTTGCCAACCTCGGAAGGATGGAAGGCTGAGTCGACTTCGAGCTGGATACCTGAAACCAGCTTCCGCTGGGATCAAACTCAGGTTGTGAGCAGAGGGCTCCGACTGCAGTACTGCAGCTTTACCACTCTGCGCCACGGGGCTCTTATCTGGCACCCTAGGTAAAGGCTAACGTCTTGCGCCCCCCCCTCCCCACGCCCTGATAACCAATTTTCAAAAACAGATGAATTGTGGGGAAAATGAAAAGCACAAAGCTTGAAATTGCACCTTGACCTGGATAGCCCAAATCATTGAGTCACGCGGGGGCACCCAATTTGGTGCCTCCAGAAGGCCAGCACCCTAGGCTATTAAAAACATTTCTCTCCTGTTAAAGGGAAAGGTCCCCTGTGCAAGCACCAGTTGTTTCCGACTCTGGGGTGACGTTTTCATGGCAGACTTTTTACGGGGTGGTTTGAAATGAAATGTATGGCTTGCTGTCCTTCATGGGTGGCACCAATCAGATGTTTAGAATCTTTGAGAATAACTCCTGAATCCATTCTGCTCAACTTTTGGCCTGACCACTCATTTTCTCCTCCACGAAGGGATCTCATCTCTCTCCTGTTAAAGGTAAAAGGTAGTCCCCTGTGCAAGCACCAGTTGTTTCTGACTTTGGGGTGACGTTGTTCTCACAATGTTTTCACGGCAGACTTTTTAAGGGGTGGTTTGCAGGGGATGGAATGTCTGCTGGGCACTCCATTATTCCCTAGGGAGACTGAGTCCCATAGTGTATAACGGTGAATTGATCCACAGGTATCTGGGGCTCCGGGGGTTGTGTTTTTTGAGGTAGAGGCACCAGATTTGCACCATAGCACCCGGGGCCGCTCCTTAAAATACCCTCCAAGTTGCCAAAATATTGGACCGGGGGTCCAATTCTATGAGCCCCCAAAGAAGGTGACCCTATCCCTCATTATTTCCAATGGAAGGAAGGCATTTAAAGGGTGCACAGTCTCTTTAAATATTATGGTCAGAACTTCCTTTGAAGTTCAATTTTGTTTGCCACAACCTTGCTCCTGGCTCCGCCCCAAAGTCTCCTGGCTCTACCTCCAAAGTCTCCTGGCTCCACCCCCAAAGTCCCCAGAAATTTCTTGAATTGGAACTGACAACCCCAGTAGACCATCACAAAGAAAAATGAGTGGGTCCTAGTCCCGTTCAAGCCTAGAATTTTAAATGACCCAATTGAGGCTATGGTACTTTGGTCACAGTATGAGAAGACAAATGTCATTGGAATAATCATGCCAGGAAAAGCTGGAGGCAGTAGAAAAAGAGGAACACCAATTTCACACTAGCCCTTTAATCCTGGTTCACCCCTGTCCCCAAACCGACATTCTACACATGAGACATGGAATCACAGAGACGAACTCTATGAGTTTATGACTGTGTGATTCTAGTGTAGAGAATCAGTTTGGGGACAGGGCTGAACCAGAATTAAAGGGCTACTGCAGAATTGGCCGAAGACCCAACAGGAGATGGGTTGACTCAATAGTCACAAAGCAAGGCTATTAAAAAGAGGACAATCTGGAGGACATTCATAGAATCATAGAACTGGAAGGGACCTCCAGGGTCATCTAGTCCTGCACGATGCAGGAAATTCAGAAATACCTAGCCCTAAATTCACAGGATCTTCATTGCTGTCAGATGGCCATCTAGCCTCTGTTGAAAAACCTCCAAGGAAGGACAGCCCATCATCTCCTGAGGAAGCCTGTTCCACTGGGGAACTGCTCTAACAATCAGGAAGTTCTTCCTAATGTTGAGGTGGAAACTATGTTTACAAGCCTCCAAGGAAGGAGAGCCCACCACCTCCTGAGGAAGTCTGTTGCACTGAGGAACCGCTCTAACTGTCAGGAAGTTCTTCCTCATGTTGAGCCGGAAACTCTTTTCATTCATTCATAGAGTCACCATAAGTCAGAGACAACAGCACTTAACACCCACAAAGCCATCTGAAGGCAAAGGCCTGTTCACGCAGGTATCGCTGCCGGGTTATACTGTAAAACACTGCTTGTTTCTCATGACTTATTTTAATGGCTTTGTTCTGTTTTGTTGTTTTGGCTGTAAGCTGCCTTGAGCGGGTCTCCGGAGACCCGGCATACGAATTTGCGAAATAAACAGAAATAAACCTGTCCTCGGGTTGTATACATTTGCCGCCGCAAACCCTGATGTGACAAGGGGTATACAGAGCAAACATGCTCGACGCATAACAAACGGCGCACATCTCGTGACAATCAGGCTCAACTGGCTGACTTCTGTGACTCTCCCCCCCGCACTGATAACATCACCGAGTCACAACCAATCGCCTAGTTTGCCTAGCAGCAGGGCCAGCCCTGTCCAGGCGGGCCGAAAATTATTAATAACAATTAGGCTTCCCATCCCCAGGTCCCAGCGGGGGATCCCCCAGTTTTACAGGAAGCCCCGCCCCCACAGCCACCATGCAGCTCTAGATCTTGGGTAGGTTTAGAAACCTGCAAACAGGTCCGTTTCAAAATGTGTGTGCATGTGCCTTTAAAGTTGAGCAGGAAGTACTTCATGGGAAGGGTCAGCAACACAGTCCCTCGGCTTGTTTTGCTTTCGTTTCAGAGCAACTAAGTGTGTGTGTGTGTGTGTGAGAGAGAGAGAGAGAGAGAGAGAGAGAGAGAGAGGGAGAGAGAGAGGGAGCAGAGCGGCCCCTGTTCTTTTCATTCAGGCGTCGTTGTGGAAGAACCAGACCCAGTAAGTGTGTGTGAGTGTGTGTGAGAGAGAGAGGGTTGGCAATTCCCAGGTTTGGAGCCCCCCCCCCCACTTTAGGGTCATTAGAAAGCACTGGGTGGGGGGAGGGAAATGTCTACCGGGCAATTATTCCCTATGGAGAACGGTTCCCATAGGGAAAATGGGGAATTGATCTGCGGGTATCGGGGGCTCAGGGGGGGGCTGTTTTTTGAGGCAGAGGCACCAAATTTTCAGTATAGCATCTAGTGCCTCTCCCCAAAATACCCCCCTCCCCCAAAGTTTCAAAACGATTGGACCAGGGGGTCCAATTCTATCAGCCCCAAAGGAAGGTGCCCCATCCTTCATTATTTCCTATGGAAGGTGTGCTGACCTTTTAAATGTGATGGCCAGAACTTCCTTGGAGTTCACTTATGCTTGTCACACCCTTGCTCCTGGCTCCGCCCCCAATGTCTCCTGGCTCCACCCCCAAAGTCCCCAGGGATATTTCTTAAATAGGACTTGGCAACCCTAGTAACAACCAGAGCTCTTTTTTTTTTTTTTTGCAGCAGGAGCTCCTTTGCCTATTAGGCCACACCCCCTGATGTAGCCAATCCTCCGAGAGCTTCCAGGGCTCTTTGTACAGGGCCTACTGTGAGCTCCAAGAAGATTGGCTACATCAGGGGTGTGCGGCCTAACATGCAAAGGAGTTCCTGCTACAAAAAAAAAGCCCTGGTAACAACCATGATATATCTACTAAACACTATGTAAATTTGAAAAGTATCTGATAAATATTAATACGTTGCTGCGTAATCACATAGGCATAAACATCAAGGAGTGACTCTACAATGTTAACAGGCACAATCCGGTCAATCTGAAGCTCCTCTCTGTTGCATCTCAAGAATCCAGTGCAAATAAAGCGCAACAGCGAATAAACATTTTTTGCATCTTTCTTGTGGGTTGTAGATAAGCACCGTAAGAGGCCATGATTCCGCAGACTGGCTTGCCCTATGCCCCTTTCAGTAGGCCTCCTGAGAGCAGAACATGGGTAGGCTCTGCGAAATCTTTTCTTGTTCAGCTTCTTCTCTGCCTGTTCTCTTTCAAAGGCTTGGATACTTAGATAATTGGACTGCGCTTGTTAACACTGTAGAGTCATTCTGTGATGTACTTGAAGGGCTGTCATACAGAGGATGGGGTGGAATTGTTTTCGGTGGCCCCAGAAGGTTGGACCAGAACCAATGTGTCGAAATTAAATCCAAAGAGTTTCCAGCTCAACATTAGGAAGAACTTCCTGACCGTTAGAGCGATTCCTCAGTGGAACAAGTTTCCGCCTTGGGAGGTGGTGGGCTCTCCTTCCTTGGAGGTTTTTAAACAGAGGCTAGATGGCCATCTGACAGCAATGAAGATCCTGTGAATTTAGGGGGAGGTGTTTGTGAGTTTAGAGTGGTTCCTCAGTGGAACAGGCTTTCTCCTTGGGAAGTGGTGGGCTCTCCTTCCTTGGACGTTTTTCAACAGAGGCTGGATGGCCATCTGACAGCAATGTGGATCGTGTGAATTTAGGGGGAGGTGTTTGTGAATTTCCTGCCTTGTGCAGGGGGTTGGACTAGATGACCCTGGAGGTCCCTTCCAACACTATGATTCTATGTTTAGATCTATGTAATTATACAATAACGGACAGGGCTTCCTTTACTGATCTTCGGGTAACAGAGATTGGTTCACCTGAGAAAATGGCAATCTGGAAGAGGGGGCGCTTGCCCCGTGTGCAGCTGGAGGTGGGCCAAATTGGGTATGGAGTCCATTCTATTCTACGGATCCATAAAATAGAATGGGCCCAAAAGAGGATGTCATTTTTTAATTTGCCCCCCCCCCCCAAATAAAACAAAAACATGTAGATCCATTCCTGGCTGTATGGCACTATACCCCATTTAAGTCCCACCCCTCCCCAAACCTTGTAATCCTAAGGTTCTACCCCAAAAAATCTCCAGGTATTTCCCAACTCAGAGCTGGCTACCAGTTTGGTGTAGTGGTAAAGTGTGCGAACTCTTATCTGGGAGAACCGGGTTTGATTCCCCACTCCTCCACTTGCAGCTGCTGGAATGGCCTTGGGTCAGTCATAGCTCTCGCAAGAGTTGTCCTTGAAAGGGCAGCTTCTGAGAGAGCTCTCTCAGCCAACCTACCTTGCAGGATTTCTGTTGTGGGGGAGGAAGGTAAAGGAGATTGTGAGCCACTCTGAAACTCTGTCCTTGAAAGGGCAGCTTCTGGGAGAGCTCTCTCACCCCTACCTACCTTATAGGGTGTTTGTTGTGGAGGGAAGAAGGTAAAGGAGATTGTGAGCTGCTCTGAGACTCTGATTCAGAGTGAAGGGTGGGATATAAATCCAATGTCATCTTCTTCTATCCACAAGTGACATCGCATCCCCCCTAGGCACCGTCCACCAAATATTCCAGCATTTGCTGAGGAAGCATTGGGAAGTGCAGAGAAACACGGCTGCAACATTAACTGCTGCTGCAACATCAACGGCTTGACAAAGTGACTGCACTTGTAAGATGAACCAGAAACGTCTCAACATGCTAGGGTTGCCAATCCGCAAGTGGGGGCAGGAGATTCCCCTGGTTCGGAAGCCCTCTCCCCGCTTCAAGGGCATCAATGTCTGCTGGGCAGTCCATTATTCCCTATGGAGATTGATTGCTATAGGGAATAATAGAGAATTGATCCGTGGGTATCTTGAGCCCTGTGGGGGGTGTTTGTTGAGGTAGAGGCACCAAATTTGCAGCATAGCTGCCAGTGCCTCTCCTCAAAACGCCCTCCAAGTTTCAAAAGTATTGCACCAGGGGGTCCAATTCTGTGAGCCTCAAAAGAAGGTGCCCCTGTCCATTATTTCCAATGGAGAGAAGGCATTTAAAAGGTGTGCGGTCCCTTTAAATGTGATGGCCCAAACTCCCTTTGGAGTTCAATTCTGCTTGTCACAACCTTGCTCCTGGCTCCACCTCTATGTCTCTTGGCTCCACCCCCCAAATCCCCAGCTATTTCTTGAATTGGACTTTGGAACCCTATGCACAGAAAGAGTGAATGTACTCCATATTTGCAGTTGAAGATATGGCCAATCCAAAGTCCTGAAACATATCCAAAGTAGTGCAAAAGAGATCTGCCTGTCACTAATTGCAGCATTTGAGGCCAAACTCTTTGATATTTTTAATGGGTTCTTCGTCCCCCGCGTCTTTAGAACTGCAAAGGCTATACATCTTAACCAATGAAATCTCAAGGTTCACTTCCCATTCAGGTGAAGAATTATTCTTATTGCCGCATGAGAAAGTGAGCAAACGACTGTTCGCCTGATTGCTGGTAGTGCTCAAATAGGAGTTTCTCAACTCCCAGAGGCACTTCAGCGTGTCTCCATTTTTAAGTAATATGATCCCTTGACCGTTTTATCACCTTGGTGATGACAGGTGATGATCGTTTTATCAATAAATCTGCTTCGTATCTGCACCGCTCCGAATGGCATTTCATAAAGTCGATAACAGAAGGGCCATCAGTGCCTTCCTCAGGGTCGAGAAACGATGAGAACGTCAAAATGGCTTCTCGCGGGGTCACGCACAAAGGCAAAGGTATATCCATCACGAACCCTGACAACTGATTCTTGGTTGCTTTTTTTGGAGAACAGGTGAGACTTTTTCGGACTGCTGTGTTCCAAAGCCTCTCCCGTTAGTCTTCTTGTGCTCATCAATGCATGGAACCAGAGGCACAAAATTGGATTAAACGCTGCTAGTAACTGGAAATGGGGTTCCTCACGAAGATAGCAAGCAGCAGACCAGGGGCCCCACATTCCCTTTAATGAGAACAGAAGAACAGCCCCATTGGATCAGATCAGTGGTCCATCTAGTCCAGCATCCTGTCTCACACTGTGGCCAACCAGTTATATGGAAGGACAACAACAAGGCATAGAGGCTGAGGCCTTCCTAAGAACATTAGAAGACCTCTACTGGATCAGACTAGTGGTCCATCCTGTCCAGCATCGTGTCTCACACTGTGGCCAACCAGTTCCTCTGGAGGGCCAACAACAGGGCATAGAGGCTGAGGCCTTCCTAAGAACATCAGAAGAGCCCTGCTGGATCAGACCAGTGGTCCTTCTAGTCTAGCCTCCTGTCTCTCACAGTGGCCAACCAGCTCCTCTGGAGGGCCAACAACAGAGCAGAGAGACCGAGGCCTTCCTAAGAACATCAGAAGAGCCCTGCTGGATCAGGCCAGTGGTCCTTCTAGTCCAGCCTCCTGTCTCTCACAGTGGCCAACCAGTTCCTCTGGAGGGCCAACAACAGAGCAGAGAGACCGAGGCCTTCCTAAGAACATCAGAAGAGCCCTGCTGGATCAGGCCAGTGGTCCTTCTAGTCCAGCATTCTGTCTCACACAGGGGCCAGCCAGTTCCTCTGGAGGGCCAACAACAGGGCAGAGAGGCCGAGGCCTTCCTAAGAACATCAGAAGAGCCCTGCTGGATCAGGCCGGTGGTCCATCTAGTCCAGCCTCCTGTCCCACACAATGGCCAACCAGTTCCTCTGGAGGGCCAACAACAGGGTACAGAGGCCGAGGCCTTCCTAAGAACATGAGAAGATCCCTGCTGGATCAGACTAGTGGTCCATCCCGTCCAGCATCGTGTCTCACACTGTGGCCAACCAGTTCCTCTGGACAGTCAACAAAAGGGCAGAGAGGCCGAGGCCTTCCTAAGAACATTTAAAAAGTAATAAATGAAAGTGAGGATGAACGCTCCTTCTTTTCCTAATGTATAACTGGCTCTGATCATACCATCCAGAACCGACTCACCAGTCTCCAAGACTCAAATCAAACTCAGCTGACTGTCAGCTTCCCCAGACAACTTTCCACTGCCTGTTTACCTCCAAAAACCTCTAATATAAAGCCCCGTTTCTGCCCAGGAACTGGTTTTCCCTCCTGCAGCCTTCTGGGAGACCAGCCTCAAAAACTTCCTGTCTCTCTAGGAGGCCTCCTCAGAAGTGCTGCTTCCAGACAGGAGGGGAGAGGGGAGGAAGGACCAGGCCAAAGCCTTGCCTAGAGTTTAAGACTTCTCTAGCCAACTCCCAGACAAGCACAGGCCTAAAATGGTCTTTCTCCACAGGGGTTCCACCACCAGGGATCTACTGCCCATCCATGGATACCCTCAAGGGTACAGGGGTGGCCAAACTGCAGCTCGGGAGGCACATGTGGCTCTTTCACACATATGGTGAGGCTCCAGAAGCCCCCACTGCCCCATCAGCCAGCTTGGAGAAGGCATTTAAAGTCTCTTTAAAGCATTTCTCCAAGCCAAGCTAGTTGGTGGCTTGGAGAATGCATTTAAAATTAAAGTTGCTTTCTTTCTTCCTTCCCAATGATTTGCTTTCCTTCCTTCCTTCTAGCTCCAGACATCTGACATACATGTCTTGCGGCTCTCAGAGCCAGTTTGGGGTAGTGACTAAGTGCACAGACTCTCATCTGGGAGAACCGGGTTTGATTCCCCACTCCTCCACTTGCACCTGCTGGAATGGCCTTGGGTCAGCCATAGCTCTCTCAGAATTGTCCTTGAAAGGGCAGCTGCTGTGAGAGCCCTCTCAGCCCCACCTGCCTCACAGGGTGCCTGTTGAGGGAGGAGAAGATATAGGAGATTGTAAGCCGCTCTGAGTCTCTGATTCAGAGAGAAGGGCGGGGTATAAATCTGCAATTCTTCCTCTTCAAACATCAGATGTTTATTCTGTGTGGCTCTTCCATTAAGCAAGTTGGGCCACCTCGGTCTAGTATTTTTGAAGAGGGAGAAAATTTTTCTTTTCACCCTATCCACAATTTTATAAACCCTTTTTTCTTTTCTAAACTGAAAAGTCCCATTCTTTCCTCATAGGGAAAGTGCCCCATCTTTCTAGGAGGAAATATTTCCCCTGTACACAGAACCTCTTTCATAATTATGCCTCAGACATTTTTCCTTATGACCTACATTCTCTTCTTTTCTTCATTTCTTAGCCTCATGGCTTATAGCCAATCATAAGATGGTTAATCAGTACAGTGGATCAAACCTGTTGCATTCACTAGGGAATGCAGATGACCACCTACCCCATTTTCCAGCACAACTAAGATAAAATGAAAATGTTGAGACAGTGTGCGATTGCAATAAAAAAGGCCAACTCTATGGTGGGAATTATTAGGAAGGGAATTGAAAACAAACCAGCCAGTATCATAATGCCCCTGTATAAATTGATGGTGCGGCCTCATTTGGAATACTATGTATAATTCTGGTCACCGCATCACAAAAAAAATATTATAGCATTGGAAAAAGTGCAGCAAAGGGCAGCTAGAATGATTAAAGAGTTGGAACACTTTCCCTATGAAGAAAGGTTAAAACGGTTGGGGCTCTTTAGCTTGGAGAAACATCGACTGAGGCGTGACATGATAGAGGTTTACAAGATTATGCATGGGATAGAGAAGGTAGAGAAAGAAGTACTTTTTTCCCTTTCTCACAATACAAGAACTTGCGGGCATTCAATGAAATTGCTGAGCAGTCGGGTTAGAACGGATAAAAGCAAGTATTTCTTCACCCAAAGGGTGATTAACATGTGGAATTCACTGCTACAGGAGGTGGTGGCAGCTACAAGCATAGCCAGCTTCAAGAGGGGATTGGATCAACATCTGGAGCAGACGTCCATCAGTGGCTATTAGCCACAGCTTATTGTTGGAACTCTTTGTCTAGGGCAGTGAATCTCTGTATTCTTGTGCTTGGGGGGGGCACAGTGGAAGGGCTTCAAGCTCCATTGGTGGACCTCTTGATGGCACTTGGGTTTTTTGGCTACTGTGTGACACAGAGTGTTGGACTGGATGGATCATTGGCCTGATCCAACATGGCTTCTCTTATGTTCTTATGTTTTTATAATTCATATTCAGAAATTTAAAGTATTCAAGGGTGTAACAGCCTCTTCCCAAGCTAAACTCTGGCCCAATGAAGAATCAAGGCAAAATGTAAGGGGCCTGAATAATCCACGGTAAAGCCAAATGAGTATGTTTAAAGCACTAGTTATTCCGGAGAGATTTCCCCTCAGACATGGACACCATTTTTGACTCTGAAGTCTGCCGTGGAAATAATGGGGTGTGTGAACCAAATTGAAACCCAATGACCTCATTCTGTTGTTTGAACTTCCCTGTGAGGGAATAACAGTCTATGGGCTAACTTATAGCCTCTCCCCTTCTCTACTCCATCAACTATATCATTATTTATTGAGAGTGTTTTCACTTGTATGAAACAGGAAGAATGAGAGACGGACATATTAGAAAGCATGAGTGGCTACAGAAGATTGCCCCTGCGAGGCATTGTTGAAAAAGGGTGCTTAAAAAGAAAAAAATGAAAGGATTTTTTTTTTTAAAAAGGTGGCTGTTTGGAAATGAAAGAATGGAAGATTGCCCTATTTATATTCCACGGATAATTGCACAGAAGCAGAACAATTGGCAGCATACAGAAGATGATAAAATGGAATTCTTCTTTACAATTTCCAATTGAACGGCACTCTGAAACAAATGTTTGGACCTTTCTCTTCAGCAATATAATAATCAAGGCTTAATCAGAAACGACTGGATGGTTTCTATGCATGACGCAAACGAGGCTCTTGTCCTTCACTATTGATGGGGCAGTGGCAAAATAAATGAAGGAACGTTTCAGAAATGGGCCTCTTCATCGATCTGCCTTGTGCCAATGTGATGATTTGCGCATCTCAAATATATACCCCGTCGTAGTTATTCCATTGTGTGGAAACACTCACTGATTAATCCAAGGATGCATTCACTGGGTCTCCCCCCCCTGATCTCAGATACTTCTTGTAATCCTGACAAGATAATTTATTCGAGACATTTATATCCTGCTTTTCCAAGCCTTGGTTAAGAACATAAGAACACAAGAGAAGCCATGTTGGATCAGGCCAGTGGCCCATCCAGTCCAAACACTCTGTGTCACATAAGAACAGAAGAGAAGCCATGTTAGACCAGGCCAATGGCCCATCCAGTCCAACACTCTGTGACACACAGTGGTAAAAAAACACAGGTGCCATCAGGAGGTCTACCAGTGGGGCCAGGACACTAGAAGTCCTCCCACTGTTGCCCCTCCCAAGAACCAAGAATACAGAGCATCACTTGCACCAGAAAGAAAGTTTCAACGCTGTGGCTAATAGCCACTGATGGACCTCTGCTCCATATGTTTATCCAATCCCCTCTTGAAGCTCGCTATGCTTGTAGCTGCCACCACCTCCTGTGGCAGTGAATTCCACGTGTTAATAATACATTAGGAATAAAATTACAATAAATTAGGAATAAAATTGAGTGTTGACATTTAAATGGTGGTGCTGGTGGAAAGGGCCCTTCAAGTTGAAGCCAATTTAGGGTGACCTCCCAGACAAGAGATGAACAGAGATGGTTTGCATAACAACCCTGAACTTCCTTGGTGGCCTCCCATCCAAGTGCTAACCAGGGCTGGCCCTCCGTAGCTTTTGAGATCTATTGAGTCTGAGCTACTTTAAGCCATCCAAGGCAGTGCACTTGAATGGTAATCCCCATTAAAACCAATGGCAGTGAGTTTACAGAACAGAATATATCACATCACCAGGACTTCTTTTGAGCAGGAGTGCACAGGAACACAGTTCCAGCTGGCTTGGTGTCAGGGGGTGTGGCCTAATATGCAAAAAGCCCTGTACAAAACAATGGTGACATCAGGTCCTCAATATGCAAATGAATTCCTGCTGGGCTTTTTCTAGGGTGGGGGGGAAGCCCTGCATATCATCATGACAAACCTCCATTTGTGAGACCTCCATTGGCCTCACCCAATTCCCCTCCTCGTTGCAGTCCCTGTCTTTTATGGCTTCTGTAGTCTTCATCTTCATCACCACCACAACCACCATCATCACCACCACTATCATCATCATCACCACAATCATCATCATCACCACTATCACTACAATCATCATCATCTCGGAGAGAACTGCTCTTGAGCAGAACAGCTCTGAGAGAACTGTGATTGACCTAAGTTCACCTGGCTGGCTGCATGTGAAGGAGTGCATGTGAAGGAGTGCGTGTGGAGGAGTGGGGGCTGCATGTGAAGGAGTGCATGTGAAGGAGTGATTGTGGAGGAGTGGGGGCTGCATGTGAAGGAGTGCATGTGAAGGAGTACGTGTGGAGGAGTGGGGGCTGCATGTGAAGGAGTGCGTGTGGAGGAGTGGGGGCTGCATGTGAAGGAGTGCATGTGGAGGAGTGGGGGCTGCATCTGAAGGAGTGCATGTGGAGGAGTAGGGGCTGCATCTGAAGGAGTGCATGTGCAGGAGTGGGGGCTGCATGTGAAGGAGTGCATGTGAAGGAGTGGGGGCTGCATCTGAAGGAGTGCATGTGGAGGAGTGGGGGCTGCATGTGAAGGAGTGCATGTGGAGGAGTGGGGGCTGCATGTGAAGGAGTGCATGGCCCTGCTGGTGGACCTCCTGAAGACCCCTGGATTTTGGCCAATGTGTGACCCAGACTGTTGGACTGGATGGGCCATTGGCCTGATCCAAAATGGCTTCTCTTATGTTCTTATGTCTGGGCAGTGATGCTCTGTATTCTTGGTGCTTGGGGGGCAACAGTGGGAGGGCTTTTGGAGTTCTGGCTCAACTGGTGGACCTCCTGATGGCCCCTGGGTTTTAGCCACTGTGTGACACAGAGTGTTGGACTGGATGGGCCAGTGGCCTGATCCAACATGGCTTCTCTTATGTTCTTATGTCTGGGGCAGTGATGCTCTGTATTCTTGGTGCTTGGCGGGCAACAGTGGGAGGGCTTCTGGAGTTCTGGCCCCACTGGTGGACCTCCTGATAGCCCCTGGGTTTTGGCCACTGTGTGACACAGAGTGTCGGACTGGATGGGCCATTGGCCTGATCCAACATGGCTTCTCTTATGCTCTGATACTGGGGCAGTGATACTCTATATTCTTGGTGCTGGGGAGGTTAAGAATGGGAGGGCTTCTGGAGTTCTGGCCCCACTGGAGGACCTTCTGATGGCACCTGGATTTTGGCTACTGTGTGACAAAGAGTGTTGGAGTGGATGGGTTGTTGGCCTAATCCAACATGGCTTCTCTTATGTTCTTGTGTTTGGGCAGTGATGCTCTGTATTCCTGGTGCTTGGGGGGAAACAGTGAGAGGGCTTCTGGAGTTCTGCCTCCACTGGTGGACCTCCTGATGGCCCCTGGGTTGTGGCCACTGTGTGACACAGAGTGATGGACTGGATAAGCCTTATGACATGAGCTACCAGAGCAGGCAGCAAGGATGTTGGGGCAGTATTTGTGAATTGAATTTAGGGGGCAGTATTTGTGAGTTTCCTGCATTGTGCAAGGGGTTGGATTAGATGACCCTGGCGGTCCCTTCCAACTCTATGATTCTATGTCTTCCCTTTTGGAATTCAGGAAGAAACATAAAATGATATTGCTTGCCCAGGTTTTCCATGGAATTTGAATTACGGTAGTTGGTGTTGGGTGAGGGGAACGGTCCTACTCTGGGACACTTTGCCCTCTGCGGATCGGTTGTGAGCTGCCTTGGACTGTTTATGGGGAAAGGCTGAATGAAAATGTTTTGAATAATAGATGCATAAATAAATAAAACTCTCCAGCTTCTAATGCTCTGCTTGTGTTCGGCAACAGTTCCAATTATGCCGAAAAAGCAAAAGGCCATTTGTCTGTTTTATGAAGGCCACTGAAATCCGTTTCAGACATTCCCTCCCATAAAAAACCTCATGAAATGGCCACTGTCAGAAGCTCAGTGGAAATTGTTTAAATGCTGAAGTAAATCCAGTACAAAGAAAGAAGAATATTTGGTGGGTGGTGCCTAGGGAAGATGCGATGTCACTTCTGGATTGAAGAAGATGACACTGGATTTATATCCCTCCCTTCACTCTGAATCAGAGCAGCTCACAATCTCCTTTACCTTCTTCCCCCACAACAAACACCCTGTAAGGTAGGTAGGACTAAGAGAGCTCTCCCAGAAGCTGCCCTTTCAAGGACAGAGTCTCAGAGCAGCTCACAATCTCCATTACCTTCCTCCCCCGCAACAGACACGCTGTGAGGTGGGTGGGGCTGAGAGAGCTCTCACAGAAGCTGGAGAGCCAGTTTGGTGTAGGAGAGCCAGTTTGGTGTAGTGGTTAAGTGTGCGGACTCTTATCTGGGAGAACCGGGTTTGATTCCCCACTCCTCCACTTGCACCTGCTGGAATGGCCTTGGGTCAGCCATAGCTCTGGCAGAAATTGTCCTTGAAAGGGCAGCTGCTGTGAGAGCCCTCTCCAGCCCCACCCACCTCACAGGGTGTCTGTTGTGGGGGAGGAAGGGAAAGGAGATTGTGAGCCGCTCTGAGACTCTTCGGAGTGAAGGGCGGGATATAAATCCAATATTTTCTTCTTCTTCCCTTTCAAGGACAACTCTGAGAGAGCTATGGTTGACCCAAGGCCATTCCAGCAGCTGCCAGTGGAGGAGTGGGGGAATCAAACCCAGTTTTCCCAGATAAGAGTCTGCACACTTAACCACTACACCAAACTGTCGTATAAGTGAAGTGTGAGCATCTGCCTGATATATCGGGAAAGGAGTCAGAAACTCTGAAAGCATCAGTTAACTGTAATGTGGCCATATAGAGACCCTCATCTTTAAAAAATGGGGGACCAGAGTATTTTACAGTAAAAAATGGTAATTCTTTGCCTAAGCACTAAGTCAGGGGCATCAAACATGAAGCCCGGGGGCTGAATCAGGAGGGGTCCTTTCAGGCCCCCGAGCAACTGGCTGTCATCTGCTTCCTTCTCCCTCTCTCTTGCTTCCTTCTGCATCATAGCTTGCTTTCCCAGGCTTGCTCAATGGCACAGGAGCTACAGAGCAAAGACTCTGTTTTCTCCATTGGCTGAGGCTCCTCCCTTGAGAAGGAAGGGAAGAGGAATAGCTTGCTTTGCCAGGCTCTCTCAATCACACAGCAGAGCTACTGAGCCAAGCCTCTCTTCCTTCAATTGACTGAGGCTCCTCCCTCCCTTGTCCCCTGGGGAAGGAAGGAAAGAGCCAGAGCTTCCTTTGCCCAGTTCCCTGAATCCCATGGGAGAAATACAAAGCAAGCACCTTTAAGACCAATGAGTACTAACATCTTAAGCATGTTTTAAGGTTTTTTTTTAAAAAAAATTTTAATTGTGTTTTCTGTGTCCTTTATAAAGTTTATATCTCTGCTACCTGGGATTACATTTTATGACACACGTGGACCAACATGGTCTCATTTATGTATGATCCAGCCCTCATAACAAATTAGTTCAACATCCCTGCACTAAATTCATTCTTTGTACTCTGTTTGCAGACTAGAACTCCCCGCCCCCCAGGAAGCGCTGTTAAGAAAAATCAGAGGTTCATTTTAAATTTGCATACCAGTTATTGGTAGGTACAGTAATTTGTGCATACCTTTTTTGGGGAAGTGCATCTTGCATAGAGAGTTAACCTCATTTGAAGTAAATTCATTTTGTAGATGACTGTATCCATCCATCCACCCTCCACCCCTCCATCCATCCATCCATCCATCCATCCATCCATCCATCCATCCATCCATCCATCCATCCGTCCAATAATTCACCCACCTATCCATCTGTCTGTCTGTCCAATCATCCATCCATCCATCTTCTGTCCACCCACCCATCCATCCATCTGTCCGTCCGTGCAATGATCCATCCATCCACCCACCAATCCGTCTGTCCGTCCGTCCATCCATCCATTCATCTGTCTGTCCAAACATCCACCCACCCGTCTGTCCGTCCGTCCGTCCATCCATCCATCCATCCATCTGTCTGTCCCAACATCCACCCACCCGTCCGTCCATCCATCCATCCATCCATCCATCCATCCATCCATCCATCCATCCATCCATCCATCCATCCATCCGTCTGTCTGTCCAATCATCCATCCATCCCCCTCCCTCCCTCTCCCACTCTCTCTCTCTCGTCTTGCAATGAAGGTATAGAAGAAAACTCATTTGGAGATTGTCTCCTTTGTAAAGAAACATCAAAACCACCTCCAAACGATCTAGTTTGGAGAGCTGCAGGGCTTTTTCTGAGCAGGAATGCAGTTCCGGTTGGCTTGGCATCAGGGGGTGTGGCTTAATATGCAAACGAATTCCTGCTGGACTTTTCTTACCCAAAAGCCCTGTGTGAAAGAATGGTGACGTCGGGTGGGTGGTCTAACATGCAAATGACCTCCTGCTGGATTTGGTCTACAAAAAAAGGGAAAAAAGCACGGGAAAGATGTGATCTTCCTTTTCAAATGTTTTACTTTCTTTGCCATTTCCCCTTCCACGCTGCGTGGCTCAGCGCATCTGATTTCCGCAGCGGCTCCCTGTGAAGTTTCAAACCACTTCCCCTCCTTCCAGTGTTTGCCTTCATGATGAGCAAGAAGGGGAAAGGCCTTCCTCCCCGAGGGGGCAGCTTGCTCATGCACGGCCTCTCCATCGCATGCTGTTCTGCTGACAATTAGAAGCCTTGCAGACTGTGGGAGGAATTATCTGGGCACTGCGCAGAGGTTTTTATTATCACGTGGTGCATAATGAGAATGATTTCAAGTGCCCCAAAGCCTCATAACATAAAGAAGCTTTGAATAAACAGGTAGGGCATGTGCGTGCGTGTGTGTTTAAAAGACCACAATAGATGAAAATGCTGTTGACTGGACATACGTCAAGCTAAAATGCACGAAGGTGAAGAATGTATTTACGGCTGCCCTGTTTTTGCATACGAATTGCAGCGTCAAAGAGAGGGGGCTATGTAGGGTTGGCAGGTTGGCGTTGGAAAAGACCTGGAGATTTTGGGGGGTGGAGCCAGGAAAGGGTGGGATTTGGGGGGGAGGGGCCTCAGCATGAGCTACTTCCACATTCCTCATGTTTTGTGGGGGGAAATATTAGAGAGCTTGTCAAATCTTAGAGTTCAGCAAAATTCTCACGGGGAGGTTGAACAATGGAGCCCAGAAGCAAGTATGGGTGGTGGGGGGAGAAAGAGCACAATAGAAGAAGATGACGACATTGGATTTATATTCCGCCCTCCACTCAGAGCGGCTCACAATCTCCTTTATCTTCCTCCCTCACAACAGACACCCTGTGAGGTGGGTGGGGCTGAGAGGGCTCTCACAGCAGCTGCCCTTTCAAGGACAACTTCTGCCAGAGCTATGGCTGACCCAAGGCCATTCCAGCAGGAGCAAGTGGAGCAGTGGGGATCAAACCCAGTTCTCCCAGATAAGCGTCCGCACACTTAACCACTACACCAAACTGGCTCTGAATAAAATTTAAATCTTCCAGAGCTCCATTCCTGTGAGTTCCTGCCCCAAATGAGGCCTGGATTCAGAGTTGGATTAAACCCTGTAGAGGCCCCTAGGCAGTCAAAATCTCAGGGGGGGGCGGGACTTGCAAATTATCTCAGAGTCAGAGCCGCTGCCCTGCTGCCCCCGCTGCAGCCCGAAGGCACCTTCTCAAAAGTCTCTTTGACAAAGCTGTGGAGAGGCAGAGAGAGGCAGATGACGCCAGCAGTAGGTAAATTGGGCAAAGAGCGGCTCAGTTGCTGGATGCACATGCGGGCTGGAAGGGCTGCAAGCAGGGGGGAAACCGGGGGGGGGGGGGGAGCCAGCCTGTGATGCCTAAAGGCGTGGGGGCCCATAGGCCAGTGCCTATTTGGCCTAATTGTTAATCTGGCCCTGCCTAGATTTTGATATTTTTTTTAATAAGAGTTTCCGGCTCAACATTAGGGAGACCGTTAGAGCGGTTCCTCAGTGGAACAGGCTTCCTTGGTTGGTGGCGGGCTCTCCTTCCTTGGAGGTTTTAAAACAGAGGCTGGATGGCCATCTGACAGCGATGAAGATCCTGTGAATTTAGGGGGAGGGGTTTGTGAGTTTAGAGCGGTTCCTCAGTGGAACAGGCTTCCTCCTTGGGAGGTGGTGGGCTCTCCTTCCTTGGAGGTTTTTAAACAGAGGCTAGATGATCATCTGACAGCGATGAAGATCCTGTGAATTTAGGGGGAGGGGTTTGTGAGTTTAGAGCGGTTCCTCAGTGGAACAGGCTTCCTCAGGAGGTGGTGGGCTCTCCTTCCTTGGAGGTTTCTAAACAGAGGCTAGATGGCCATCTGACAGCCATGAAGATCCTGTGAATTTAGGGGGAGGTGCTTGTGAGTTTAGAGTGGTTCCTCAGTGGAACAGGCTTCCTCCTCGGGAGGCGGTGGGCTCTCCTTCCTTGGAGGTTTTTAAACAGAGGCTAGAGGGCCCTCTGACAGCCATGAAGATCCTGTGAATTTAGGGAGAAGTGTTTGTGAGTTTAGAGCGGTTCCTCGGTGGAACAGGCTTCCTCCTCAGGAGGTGGTGGGCTGTCCTTCCTTGGAGGTTTTGAAACAAAGGATCGATGGCCATCTGACAGCGATGAAGATCCTGTGAATTTAGGGGGAGGTGTTTGTGAGTTTCCAGCATAGTTCAGGGGAGGTTGGACTAGATTACCCTGGAGGTCCCTTCCAACTCTATGATTCTACCTGCTGTAGCTTGACCCATGCAGCAGCATTATCTGCACAGTGGCTCTGAACAGAAACGCATGCTGGGCGTGTGTTACACGTCACACCGAAAGGAGACTCAGCTCCCCGCAGTGCACTATTCTTGAGCACAACACAGCCACTCTCACCTTATTTTTCCATTCCTTCTTTTTTTCACCTGGTATCACCCCTGCTGTGCTGAGCCTGTCTCACTCTCCTACCTCTGTTGCCCTTTTCCTCTGTTACGGCCGCACGGCCGCTCTGCAAAACTTCGCCGCGCTTAGCTTTCCCCTACTCAGTCCCTCCTGGCCCGTAAGCACCTGCTGTTAGTTCTCCGGGCTTTCCCCAAACCAGACGGAATCATAAAGTATAAATGTGAAGGGTACTGAGCATCCCTGAAAAGTGCGCACGTGTGTGTGGGGAAAATGAATCTATAGTGTATGTCAGCGTTTGGCAGATCTGGGACATTCCCTGTAATTCGTACACGGATCCTGCATTTAAATACAAGCGAAGCTTCCTTTCTACAAAAAACCTACACGAGGACTTACCAGGCTGCTTAAACCTCTGCCAGCAGCAGTCCCAATGCTAGATCGCAAAAATCGATACAATGCAAAAGCAGCCAACAGCCTGACTCAGTGATAAAAACTTATCCCCTGCTAAGGCGAACCTTTACATAATCAAAATGGCCTTCTCCTTTGTTCCTCTAGCTTGGTCGAACATGCTCCATGAAGTCAGCCAGTCCTGGAGTGAGATGGATAAACTAACAAGAATTTTAAGAGACTATGATTTGGAAGTGTTTAAGAGGGAATGGAAGAAATTTAGAGGATATATAGAAAAAGAGTGGAATTTGAAAGGACATTGGGCAATCTTTTAACAATGAATTTAAGAAAAAGGGAAATTGAACTTTGATGGGTTAAGGGTACCTTTATAAGTGAACTTAAGTATATAACATCGGCGGAAGTCTAGAAGAGGAGGTAGGGGGGATTAGAAAAATATCATATGGGTTAGGGATTGTAATGATATAATTTGACATTGTTACCATATGTTATTAATAAATTGTTTTAAACACAAAAATGAAGTCAGCCAGTCCTATGCTGTCCTTTACAAGGGCTAGGGACACCAAGTTCCCGAACCAGGTGAGGGTTCTCCCGCCCTGGAGGTTCCCAACCTGCCGGCCCACATTGGGTCGGTGGGGGGATCCTCCTCCGACATCGGTATCGTGATGACATCACTCGGAAGTGATGTCATTGCACTAGCAATGTCACACGCCAGCCGCTCTAGGAGCATCTGGGAAAACTCTATGGTCCTCCCAGACGCTTTAGCAATTTGGGAGGAAAACTCTACGGTACCATATGAAAAACATATGGTATCATAGAGTTTTCATTTCCAAATTACTAAAGCATCTGGGAAAACCACAGAGTTTTCCTGGACACTCCTACAGTGGCCGGCGCACAACATTGCTTGCTCAATGACATCAGTTCCAAGTGACGTCATCCCGCTGCGCGTACAAAGCATGTGTGAAAACAGTCTCCCGCCGGAGGCTGCAGGGGATGTGACAACCCTGAGAAGGGCATATAAGCAGGGCTCTTTTTTGGTAGCAGGAACTCCTTTGCATATTAGGCTACACCCCCTTGATGTAGCCAATCCTCCTGGAGCTTACAGTAGGCCCTGTAAGAAGAGCCCTGTAAGCTCTTAGAGAATTGGCTACATCAGGAAGTGTGGCCTAATATGCAAAGGAGTTCCCAATACAAAAAAAGCCCTGCACACAGTACTTTGCGCAGGCTCCGGATCTCCCCCTTTTTACAGCTGGCAGAGCTCAGATTCCCTGGAGAAAGTGGCTGCTTTGAAGGGCGGACTCTATGGCAGGGGTGGCCAAAGGTAGCTCTCCAGCTGGTTTTTGCCTACAACTCCCATCAGCCCCAGCCACTGGCCAAGCTGGCTAGTGCTGATGGGAGTTGTAGGCAAAAAAAGACCATCTGGAGAGCTACCCCTGGCCACCCCTGCGCTATGGCATTGTGCCCTGCTGAAGCCCCTGCCCAAACCCACCCTCTCCTCTTTCCTGGATCCACCCGCAAAGTCTCCACGTATTTTCCGGCACCACCCTGGCAACCCTAGCTGCCCAGCGCGCTGATTTTCCCATGAAGAGCTGGCAGAACCAGGATCAACAAAGCCATCGGGCCAACTCGATTCAGTTCTCTGTTCCTGCTGTTAAAATCCTTTCCTCACGCAGCACCCAGCTCTAACCCTCCCTTCCTCTTTCCCTTCAATTATAACATAACCTTCATCTCGCTTCCACCTGTCTCGGGAGATCTCGACGCTGTATCGGCTCGCACGCCATAGCACCTTAAGGGCAAAATAAATGTCTATTTTTTGGGAGGAACGGCTTCACTTTAGAGAGCCGGGAAAGCGGAATAACCCCAAGTTCCTACTGAGTAAAGGCAGTAATATTTATTTTTTTTAAGGGGGAGAAACGAGGACACATTGGAAGTTCCAGTAGGGGGGGGGGAGGTTGAAAAAATATTTTCGTAGAGCGGAAAAATCCTCGCAACAAACACAGTCAGACAAATAGACGGAGGCGGGATTCGCACAGTTCTCCGCTCTGAAGCAGCTCCCCCGTGACATTCCTGGAACAGGCGCACAACATGGAAGATAATGCAAGAAAAGCACCACTATTTGCTTTGCTGATGCTTCAGACATCCTTCAAGCTGCTCCAGTCGAAATCCCGACCTGCAGAGGAAATTGCTACCTTTTCTCCAAGTAAAGAGTCGCTCACGTTTTTATCAGTGACTAATAGGGTTGCCAAGTCCAATTCAAGAAATATCTGGGGACTTTAGGGGTGGGGTCGGGAGATTTTGGGGGCGGAGCCAGGAGCAAAGTTGTGACAAGCATTGAACTCCAAGCATCATTGAACTCCAAAGGAAGTTCTGGCCATCACATTTAAAGGGACCGCACGCCTTTAAATGCCTTCCCTCCATTGGAAATAATGAAGGATAGGGGCACCTTCTTTGGGGGCTCATAGAATTGAACCCCCTGGTCCAATCCTTTTGAAACTTAGAGGGTATTTTGGGGAGAGAAACTGGATGCTGTGCTGAAAATTTGGTGCATTTACCTCAAAAAGCAACCTTCCCAGAGCCCCAGATACCTGCAGATCAATTCTCCATTATACCCTGGGAATTGGTCTCCGTAGGGAATAACGAGTGAGCAGCAGACATTCTCCCCCCCACATCACTTTCTGATGACTCTGAAGTGGGGGGAGGGCCCCAAACTGGTGGATCCCCTGCCCCCACCTGGGGATTGGCAACCCTAGCGACTAATCCCCAACCTGGATGACCCAGGCTGGCCCGATAGAATCAAATCTCAGAAGCTAAGCAGGGTCGACCTTGGTTAGAAGTAGGATGGGAGACCATTCAAGACTTGCTACGCAGAGGCAGGCAATAGCAAACCTAGGGTTGCCAGGTCCAATTCAAGAAATAGCTGGGGACTTTGGAGGTGGAGCCAGGAGACTCTGGGGGTGGAGCCAGAGTCATCTAGTCCAACCCCTTGCACAATGCAGGAAATTCACAAATACCTCCCCCTAAATTCACAGGATCAGCATTGCTGCCAGATGGTCATCTAATTTTGTTTAAAAACCTCCAAGGAAGGAGAGCCCACCACCTCCCGAGGAAGCTTGTTCCACTGAGGAACCGCTCTAATGGTCAGGAAGTTCTTCCTAATGTTGAGTTGGAAACTCTTTTGATTTAATTTCAACTGGTTCCGGTCTGACCTTCTGGGGCCACAGAAAACAACTCCACACCATCCTCTATAGGACAGCCCTTCAAGTACTTGAAGATGGTGATTACATCTCCTCTCAGCCACCTCCTCTCCAGGCTAAACATGCCCAGCTCCTTCAACCTTTCTTCGTAGGACTTGGTCTCCAGACCCCTCACCATTTTCATCGCCCTTCTCTGGATCATTCCAGCTTGTCTATAGCCTTCTTAAAATGTGGTGCCTAAAACTGAACATAATACTCCAGGTCCCATGATTTCTCTGCAGACCATTTTTGCCATGGATCCTGGAGGCTTTTTGCCATCTTCTGGGCATGAGACAGGGGTCGCTATGGGTGCTTGTGAGAAGGTACTTGTGAATTTCCTTCATTGTACAGGAGGCTGGACTAGATCCCTTCCAACTTTAGGGTTCTATGATCGTAGAAGGAAGTTGCCATGGCAGCCATGGAGACCACACCCCCTAAGCCGATGAGGAGTCTTTGCAGCCCGTCTGTGGAAGGGCAGTCAATAAAGAGATGGAGGAAAGCGCAGATAAAATGTTAATGCATGGAAGCGTTGTCCCCAGGGCTTTTTTTTTGTAGCAGGAACTCCTTTGCATAATTGGCCACACCCAGGGCTCTTTTGTAGCAGGAACTCCTTTGCACATTATGCCACAGACCCCTGATGTAGCCAATCCTCCCGGAGCTTACAGTAGGCCCTGTAAGAAGAGCCTTGTCAGCTCTTGGAGGATTGGCTACTTCAGGGGTGTGTGGTCTAATATGCAAAGGAGTTCCTGCAACAACACCCCCCCCCCGATATTAGGCTGCACACCCCTGATGTAACCAATCCTCCTGGAGTTTACAGTAGACCCTAGACTAAAAGCCCTGTAAGCTATTAGAGGATTGGCTACCTCAGAAGTGTGGGGCCTAATGTGCAAAGGAGTTCCTGCTACAAACCCCACCCCCACCCTGATATTAGGCCGCACACCCCTGATTTTGCCAATCCTCCTGGAGTTTACAGTAGGCCCTGGACTAAGGTCCCTGTAAGTTCTTTGGGGATTGGCTACATCAGGGGTGTGTGGCCTAACATGCAAAGGAGTTCCGGCTACAAAAAAAGCCCAGTCCACACCCTGATGCAACCAATCCTCCTGGAACTTACAGTAGGCCCTGTATTAAGAGCTTTGTAAGCTCTTGGAGGATTGGCTACATCAGGGGTGTGTGGCCTAATATGCAAAGGAGTTCTGGCTACACACACACACAAAAAGCCTGGCCACACCCCTGATGCAGCCAATCCTCCTGGAGTGTTTACAGCAGGTCCTGTGCTAAGAGCCGTCTAAGCTCTTGGAGGATTGGCTACATCAGGGGTGGGTGGCCTAATAGGCAAAGGAGTTCCTGTAACCCCAACATGGATGCCTCGGCATTTTCGGCAGCACTGCAGCAGTGAAAGCAGCCCAGAGAATCCTCGACATGCAGAAGAAGCAACGTGACCCTCTCTGCCCCTCTCCAGATGCAAAACATAGGAATTAATTCAATGGGAACGATTGCTTGAAAGAATAAAGAGTATGAACAGCTTGCTGGGCAGGGGAATAGAAATGCACATTAGAAGCCAATTTAGCAGCGGTGAGTAATAACACCTGCAAATAATAGCTTTTAAAAAAAAAAAAAAATTACGACTTGTCATACCCAAGGAAGAGGCCATAGGAAGAGAGTAGGTCGGCTCGGGCAGTTTTTGCTGTCGTCAGCAAAATTCCAGGCCAGTGTGAAGGGAACGATTTTAACAACCCATTCATATGGCAGTAATCTCATTTTATGCCAGATTTCTCCCTGCTGGAGAGAACGGCATGCATGTTTCGGAACCGAAGCCTAAACCCAACATTGTGAAGCTACCAGAGACCCAAAAGCACTCATCTCATTCGGACCAGAAGACCTGCCTCTATGAACCTCTCTCACTCTTAAGAACATAAGAGAAGCCTTGTTGGATCAGGCCAATGGCCCATCCAATCCAACACTGTGTCACACAGTGGCCAAAAAACCCCAGGTGCCATCAGGAGGTCTGTCAGTGGGGCCAAAGCTCTAGGAGACCTCCCATTGTTGACCCCAAGCACCAAGAATACAGAGCATCATGGTCCCAGACATAAGAACTTAAGAGAAACCATGTTGGATCAAGCCAATGGCCCATCCAGTCCAAAACTCTGTGTCACATAAGGGAAGCCATGCTGGATCAGGCCAATGGCCCATCCAGTCCAACATTCTATGTCACACAGTGGCCAAAGAAACCAGGTGCCATCAGGACGTCCATCAGTGCAGCCAGGACACTAGAAGCCCTCCCACTGTTGCCCCCCGAAGCACCAAGAATACAGAGCATCACTTGCCCCAGACAGAGAGTTCCAACAATCAAAGCTTCCCTGCAGCTTTGTCAAAAGGGCTTTTGAGAAGGTGCCTGCCGGCTGCAGCAGGACCGTGGACAGTGGGGTGGGCGGGCACTCCAACTCTGAGATAATTTGCAAGGGGCCCCCCAAGATGTCGACTGCGTAGGGGCCTCCGCGAGGTTTAATCTGGCACTGCTCACATTTATTTGGAGAGCCAGTTTGGTGTAGTGGTTAAGTGTGCGGACTCTTATCTGGGAGAACCGGGTTTGATTCCCCACTCCTCCACTTGCACCTGCTAGAATGGCCTTGGGTCAGCCATAGCTCTGGCAGAGGTTGTCCTTGAAAGGGCAGCTGCTGTGAGAGCCCTCTCCAGCCCCACCCACCTCACAGGGTGTCTGTTGTGGAGGAGAAAGGTAAAGGAGATTGTGAGCCGCTCTGAGACTCTTCGAAGTGGAGGGCAGGATATAAATCCAATATCTTCTTCTTCATCATCATCTTATTTCTGGCTTGGGGTAGTCCGGCGTTCCTTTCCCTCCGTTTCCTGATAGCCTTGAAGCAGGGTAGGGGCCTCAACCAGGTGGATGCTTCACCCCCCAGTTGGGGACAGGCAACTCTGTTGTTGGTCTCCATCCAGGTAGGGTTGCCACAATCCCCAGGTGGGCAGAGAGATCCAAAGCGCAAGGCTTTCCGTGAAAACCAGCCTCCGTACAGCCAACAAACTCACCAAACAGTTCAACGATTACAAAAGCGCATATTAGTTCATGATAGACCATCCAATTAGTCCTTTTGGTGAGTTTGTTGTTTGCATGGAGGCTGGTTTTCACGGAAAGCCTTGCGCTTTCGATCTCTCTGCCTACAATTGCTGTGATTCTCTTTGTGGTTTGCACAATCCTCAGGTGGGGGCAGGGGATCCCCCCGGTTTGCAGGCCCTCCCCCCCACTTCAGGGTCATCAGAAAGTGTGGGGAGGATATCTGCTGGACACTTCATTATTCCCTACGGAGACCGATTCCCATTGGGTATAATGGAGAATTGATCTGCAGGTATCTGGGGCTCTGGGAGGCACCTGTTTTTTAAGGTAGAGTTACCAAATTTGTAGCATAGCATCCTGGGCCTCTTCTCAAAGTACCCTCCAAGTTTCTAAAGGATTGGACCGGGGGGTCCAATTCTATGAGTCCCCAAAGAAGGTGCCCCTTCATTATTTCCAATGGAGGGAAGGCATTTAAAAGGTGTGCAGTTCCTTTAAACATGACGGCCAGAACTCCCTTGGAGTTGAATCACGTTGCTCCAGGCTACACCCCCAAAGGCTCCAGATATTTCTCGAATTGGACTTGGCGACCCTACGTCCAAGTCCTAACGAAGCCTGATCTCGCTTAGCTTCCAAAATTGGATAAGAGCGGGCTAGCCATGTTTTGCGCCGCTGCTGATCTGCTTAGCGAACACGCAGATTCCTGACCTGCACAATCCTGTTCTTGTTTTCAAAAGCATACTTACATAAAACTCAATGGCAACACAATCTATTTATTGCTAAAAAGGCCGGTAGGAAATTGGAAAAGGTATAAATAAGATGCACGGCTCGTGATCCCTTGCCCCCCTCCGGGCACCGGGAGGCTCGAAAGCTTGCTCAGTTCATAGCGTCATAAAAACCAAAGCAATAAATGTCACTTTCGTCTTGATTGCACATTAGGCCAATCGGCTTTTTATTGCCGCTAGATAGGCCGTCATGGAGGCACCAGTCATTTTACTACAAGGGCACGACTCCGGCTAAATGTATCAGCCGACAGGGAAGGGGGCGGGATGTGAGTGGGAGGATTTCTTTGTTTTAAAAAAAAATCACTATTTTTTTTTTTACCGAAAGGAAGGGGGAAATGATCAAAGATTGAAAAAAGGTAGCTCAACCCGAGCCCCTGTGTCTGTTCTTTCACGCTGTAATGCCCTGATGTACAGAGAACACCAGGTGTCAATACACACTAATATTTGATGTGCATTATCGAAGATTGCCAGCCTCCAGGTTGTGAGTGGGTGGGAGGATGGAGATCTCCCAGAATTACAACTGATTTCCGGACTACTTTGGAAGGGGGACTGCATGGCACTATACCTTACAGAGGTCTTTCCTCTCCCTAAGCGCTGCCAAGCTCCTGACAGGGATGGGAGATCCCCTCGTCTGGAGGGTTCCAACCCGCTGGCCACTGGGGGGATCCCCGCCCCCGACGATCACCATCACCGTGCACCAGCTCTGGCATGATGACGTCACCCAGAAGTAATGTTATCGCACTGAGGATGTCATGCAGGGGAAGCTCTAGGGCTTGTGGTAAAAACTCTATGGCACCATAGAGTTTATCACGAATCCAAGATCACCCCCAGAGCAACACTCTAGGAATTGCGGTGAAACTCTATGGTACCACAGAGTTTTTACCACAAGTCCTAGAGTGTCCCTGGCGTGATGTCCTTGGCGCGATGACATCGCCTCCAGGTGACATCATCACACTGCACATGCAAAGCACATGCAATAGAACCGTCCCCTGCCAGTGTCAACTCAGGCTCCACTCTCAAATCTCTGGGGATTTCTGAACCAGGATTTGGCAGCCATAGCGTTATCATGTTATCTTGTACGTGTGCTTTCCTGAGAATGTGACGCGAAGGTTTAGAATCATAGAGTTGGAAGGGACCTCCAGGGTCATCTAGTCCCCTGCACAATGCAGGGAACACACAAATACCGCCCCCTAAATTCACAGGATCTTCATTGCTGTCATATGGCCATCTAGCCTCTGTTTAAAAACCTCCAAGGAAGGAGAGCCCACCACCTCCCGAGGAGGAAGCCTGTTCCACTGAGGAACCACTGTCAGGAAGTTCTTAATGTTCAGCCGGAAACGCTTTTGATTTAATTCCAACCCACTGGTTCTCGTCCTACCTTCTGGGGCCACAGAAAACAATTCCACACCATCCTCTATAGGACAGCCCTTCAAGTACTTGAAGGTGGGGATCCTGTCAGCTGCCTCCTCTCCAGGTAAACATCCCCAGCTCCTTCAACCTTTCCTCATAGGACTTGGCCTCCAGACCCCTCACCATATTTGAGGGTTTCTCTGAAACATGGAGTTACATAATAACAGGGCAGTTTTTGTTTGGTAGTAGTCAGTGGATTAATCTTTCCTCCTTTTGTTATTACACTTGAACAAAACATGTCCCTGACATGAGGTCCCAAATATCCAGAATTGTGCGAAATGTACATATCAGAACCCACCCATCCCCAAATCTGTCCTGTTTTCTTAATTATGAACAGGTGTGGAGTGAATAAAGACCTAATTTTACCAGGGAATTTTCCACCTGTCATTGAAGAGCATTAGTCTCCCGTGATTAAGATCTGCATAGAAAAGAAAGGAAACAGAAAGTGGTATTTGGGGCATATTCTGTTCTTGGACGTTGAAGGGATGCCAGCTGCCAGAAAGACTGGCATTTGGTCACAGAAACTATGAAAGAACATGAAGAAGCATTCTCATTTCTTCTCATAATGCCAAACATATACCTGCAGTTATAATGGGTGTAGCTCGTCCGCCAACCCTCATCTATGACAACCCTCATCTACGGCTCCGAATCGTGGGTTTTATACTGTCATCACCTGCGACTCCTTGAGCGCTTTCATCAGCGCTGCCTTCGCACCATCCTCAACATCCACTGGAGTGACTTTGTGACCAACACTGAAGTCCTCAAGAGGGCGGAGGTTACAAGCATCGAAGCATTGCTGTTGAAGATGCAGCTGCGCTGGGCAGGGCATATTTCTAGGATGGAAAACCACCGCCTTCCCAAGATTGCTCTGTATGGCGAACTTTCCACCGGCCATCGAAATAGAGGGGCACCAAAGAAGAGGTACAAGGACTCCTTGAAGAAATCCCTTGGCACCTGTCGCATCAACCACCACCAGTGGTCTGACCTAGCCTCAGATCGCAAAGCATGGAGGCACACCATCCACCAGGCTGTCTCTTCCTTTGAGAACGCACGCGTAGCTGGTCTTGAGGACAAAAGGAGATTGAGGAAGGATCGCACTGCTACAGCACCACCCCCAAATCAGACTTTTCCCTGCAGCCACTGTGGCCGGATCTGCCTGTCCTGCATTGGTCTTGTCAGCCACCAGCGAGCCTGCAGCAGACGTGGACTACTGCACCCTTCTTAAATCTTCGTTCGCAAAGTCAAGCTGAGAGAGAGAGAGCTCGTCCGCCATTTTGGATTGGCTCCAAAACCAAAATATTTATCTCAGCAGAAGTATTAGCCTAACAAGACATCACCTGGCTTTTGGCCACTGTGTGACACAGACTGCTGGACTTCACGGGCCATTGGTCTGATCCAACATGGTTTCTCTTATGTGCTTGGGGGGCAACAGGGGGAGGGATTCTGGAGTTCTGGCCCTAGTGCTGGACCTCTATATCACTCAAATAATGGCTTAGATCAGGGGTCACCGACATGGTGCCCATGAGTGACAGGGTCGCGGCCAACATCTTTCCAAGTATTTTTAGAAAGTGGGAGGAACCAGAAGAGGCTTTCGCCCAGCAAGGCTTCTGATTGGCCATTGGACATGTGATTGGCTGTGCACTATAAGACTGAAGGTAAGCTGTGGCAGCCATTTTGTGGATGGCTCCAACTCCTGGCCCACTGCACTTTTTCTCCTCAGAATTCCAAAATTGCTCACAGGCTCAAAAAGGCTGGAGACCCATGGCTTAGATCCTGAAATGCTGCCCCCCCCCCCCCCCCAGTCCTGTTCCTGCAGGGTCCCCTGATTAGGGGGCATTTCAGTTTAAGAAATAAATTAAGAAATTTAAGAAATATCTGGGGACTTTGGGGGTGGAGTCAGGAGACATTAGGGGTGGAGCCAAGATCAAGGCTGTGACAAGCATAACCGAACTCCAAAGGGAGTTCTGGCCATTACATTTAAAGGGACAGCACACCTTTTCAATGCCTTCCTTCCATAGGAAATAATGAAAGATAGGGGCACCTTCTTTTGGGGCTCATAGAATTGGACCCCCTGGTCCAAATCGTTTTGAAACTTGGGGGATATTTTGGGGAGAGGCACTAGATGCTGTACTAAAAATTTGGTGCCTCCACCCCAAAAAACAGCCCCCCCAGAACCCCAGATACCCGCGGATCAATTCTCCATGATTTTCTATGGGAATAAATCTCCATAGGCAATAACAGAGTTCCCAGCAGACATTTCCCTCCCCTACCCCCGCTTTCTGATGACCCTGAAGCGGGGGGAGGGCCTCCAAACCAGGGGATCCCCTGCCCCTACCTGGGGATTGGCAACCCTATTCAGGCTGCTGCAGGAAAGGGAAGGGAAGAGATTTGCAATCTGGAAGCGCAAATCCCTCCAGCCATAGAAAACCTCCAGTGGATCTAAGTAAGGATCCCAGCCTCCCGCTGGGGGTGGGATTTTCCCCTGGTTTTGAGACCCCAAACCTGCTAGCATGGAGCTGGCCAGCAGGGAGATCCCTCCCCCCAAAGAGCTCTGTCAGCAGCACCTGCCCAGCACGATGATGTCACCCGGAAGTGATGTCATTGCACCAGGCACATTGTGTGGGGGATGCTCTAGCTTCAAGAGGGGATTCATAGAATCATAGAGTTGGAAGTTCTTCCTAATGTTGACCCGGGAACTCTTTTGATTTAATTTCAACCCATTGGTTCTGGTCCTACCTTCAGGATCACAGAAAACAATTCCACACCATCCTCTATATGACAGCCCTTCAAGTACTTGAAGATGGTGATCATATCACCTCTCAGCTGCCTCCTCTCCAGGCTAAACTTCCCCAGCTCCTTCAACCTTTCCTCATAGGGCTTGGTCTCCAGACCCCTCACCATCTTCGTCGCCCTCCTCTGGATCCGTTCCAGCTTGTCTAGATTTTTCTGAAAATGTGGTGCCCAAAACTGAACACAAGACTCCAGGTGAGGTCTTACCAGAGCAGAGTAAAGCGATACCATCACATCACGCGATCTGGACAGTATACTTCTGTTGATACAGCCCAAAATTGCATTTGCCTTTTTAGTCACCGCATCACACTGTTGACTCATGTTCAGCGTATGATCCACTAAGACCCCTAGATCCTTTTCGCACTTACTCCTGCTAAGACAAGTCTCCCCCAACCTATAACCATGCATTGGATTCTTCCTACCTGAATGCAGAACTTTACATTTATCCCTGTTAAAATTCATTTTATTGGTTTTAGCCCAGTTTTCCAGCCTGTCAAGGTCACCCTGTATCCTGCTTCTGTCTTCTTCTGTGTTTGCAACCCCTCTCAATTTAGTATCGTCGGCAAATTTAATAAGCATCCCCTCTATTCCTTCATCCGAATTGTTGATAAAGATGTTGAACGAAGCAGGTCCCAGGACAGATCCCTGAGGCACTCCACTTGTCACTCCTCTCCAGTCTGTCCGACTGTTCTGTTTCAGCAAATGGAATGGCATTATGTTATTCACAAGCACTCTTTGGGTGCTTTCTGGATACATCCAAATTAGGTTTGCCAATCCCCAGGACCCAGCGGGGGTTCTCCCGCTTTCCCAGACTCCTTCCCACTCCCAGGCAGCTGCCCCCACAGCCCCCAGGTGCTTTTCCACCTCTGGAGGCTTGAAAAGGCTTCCTCTTGGAATGGTGTGTCTGTGTCTTTAAGGCTGAATGGGGGCGGGGGGGAGCAGGGGGAGAACAACATGGCTGCTGCCAGTGCCTATGAAAGCAGTCCAGACCCTCCCAAACACTTTGTTGTCAGAGATCGTGGGCATAGGAAAGGTAAACTTGAACCTTTGGTTGCTCTGTGTTACTCTGAAGAAGTTGGAAGTTCAGCAACTCGTGAGCAGAGATGCCAATCCCCTGCTTCAGAGTCATCAGAAAGGGGGGCGGGGGGGCAGGAGGGAAATGTCTGCTGGGCACTTCATTATTCCCTATGGAGATGAATTCTCAGAGGGTATAATGGAGAATTGATCTGGGGCTCTGGAGGGGCTGTTATTTGAGGCAGAGGCACAAGATTTTCAGCTTAGCATCTGATGACGCTCCTCAAAATGCTCTCCAAGTTTCAAAACGTTTGGACCAGGGGGTCCCATTCTATGAGCCCTGAAAGAAGGTGCCCCTATCCTTCATTATTTCTAATGTAGGGGAGGCATTTAAAAGGTGTGCGGTGCCTTTAACTGTGATGGCCAGAACTCCCTTTGGAGTTCAATTGTGCTTGTCACAACTTTGCTTATGGCTCCACCCCCAAAGTCCTCAGATATTTCTTGAATTGGTCTTGGCAACCCAAATCCAAATATGGGGGGGAAACAGGGCATTTGAAGAGGTGGCCCTGTCCAACTGTTCTGTTTCAGCAAATTGAATGGCATTATGTTATTTAATCTTCACTTAGCAAGGGGTCTTTCTCACCTATGTTAAGCATAGCAAGGGGTCTTTCTCACCTATGTTAATCTTCACTTAGCAAGAGGTAAGTCCATTTCTTCATAAGAACATAAGAGAAACCCTGTTGGACCAGGCCAATGGCCCCTCCAGTCCAATACTCTGTGTCACATAAGAACATAAGAGAAGCCTTGTTGGATCAGGCCAATGGCCCCTCCAGTCCAATACTCTGTGTCACATAAGAACATAAGAGAAGCCATGTTGGATCAGGCCAATGGCCCCTCCAGTCCAATACTCTGTGTCACATAAGAACATAAGAGAACCCCTGTTGGATCAGGCCAATGGCCCCTCCAGTCCAACACTCTGTGTCACATAAGAACATGAGAGAAGCTATGCTGAATCAGGTCAGTGGTCCATCCAGTCCAATACTCTGTGTCACACAGTAGCCAAAAAACAAAGCAAAACAAAACCACCAGGCACCATCAGGAGGTCCACCAGTGGCGCCAGGACACTAGAAGCCCTCCCACTGTGCCCCCCCACAAGCACCAAGAATACAGAGCATCACTTGCCCCAGACAGAGAGTTCCAACAATATGCTGTGGCTAATAGCCACTGATGGACCTCTACTCCATATGTTTAAGCTGGCTGTGCTTGTAGCCGCCACCATCTCCTGTGGCAGTGAATTCCACATGTTAATCACCCCTTGGGTGAGGAAGTTCTTCCTTTTACCAGTTCTAACCTGGCTGCTCAGCAATTTCATGGAATGTCCGCGAGTTCTCATATTGTAAGAAAGGGAGAAAAGTACTTCTTTCGCTACGTTCTCTATCCCTTGCATAATCTTGTAAACCTCTATCATGTCACTCCTTCACACTACTTTACAAGTTACATGAGGCAGTAACTGTTTATTTTCTGAATCTCTCACAAGCAGAGGATGTACTGTTATTGCACACAACGCTAAACATTAGCTGTGGGGTGCACATGGGCTTTCCAATTAACTTTTAATATTTTTATATTAAACTGAGTATTACATCATTTTTTTGAGGCAGATCTATGACCTATATACAGATCTAATTGTGAGCTGAGAAACTGTCAAAACCAGAGACCGGTTTTCTTTGTCTGTTTTCCAGTGTTTTGTTTTTGGGCTATATTTGGTCATAATAAAGATGAATATCGATTGTTTGAGCAATATTGATTTGAGATCTAGCTCTTGCTGACACCTCTGTGATTTGTACAAATTTCTACCCTATTATAATGGAGTTTATTTGCATGAGAATTCAGTTTGACTGTATTGATGTGGTTTTTCCGCTCACCGAATTGGCATGCAGTGGAATTTTGCATATAACGAATACCTGGCAATTAGAGAAGAAATATGAGATTAAGGGCTGTCCTTCTGTCTGCATTTCTCCAGACATCTTCGTGTGGCATTATTTTTAAAAGGATGGCGTTATAGTAAGGCTTGGTCTCTAGCTCCTCTTGGACTTGCAGAGGAGATCGTTGGTCACTGTGTGAGACAGGATGCTGGACTAGAGGGACCACTGGTCTGATCCAGCAGGGTTCCTCTTATGTTCTAAGGAAGGCCTCAGCCTCTCTGCCCTGTTGTTGGCCCTCCAGAGGACCTGCTTGGCCATGTGAGAGAGAGGATGCAAGACTGGATAGACTACTGATCTGATCCAGCAGGAGTCTTCTTAATGTGCTTATGAAGATCTTGTCCTCTAGGCTATGTTGTTGGCAGTCCAAAGGAACTGGTTGGCCCCTGTGTGAGACAGGATGCTGGACTAGATGGACCACTGGTCTGATCCAGCAGGGCTCTTCTGATGTTCTTCACAGGGGAAGGCTTCGGCCTCTATGCCCTGTGGTTGGCCATCCAGAGGAACTGGTTTGCCATTGTGCGAGACAGGATGCTGGACTAGATGGACCTCTGATCTGATCCTGAAGGATCTTCAATTCTTACATGTGTTCATGTATATTGATGCCACACAAAAGAATCTTGAGGTCACTGTGGGTAGATGTTGGGATGTGTTGATCTTTTCACCCACTTGAAGGGCTCTTCTGATGTTCTTATCAGGGGAAGGCCTCAGCCTCTATGCCCTGTTCTTGACCATCCAGAGGAACTGGTAGGCACTTGTGTGAGATAGGATGCTGGACTAGATGGACCACTGATCTGATCCAGCAGGGCTCTTATGTTCTTCACAGGGGAAAGCCTCGGCCTCTATGCCCTGTTGTTGGCCATCCAGAAAAACTGGTTGGCTGCTGTGTGGGACAGGAGGCTGGACTAGATGGAATTAAAATGAAGGGTCCACAAACCACTTCTTGCTCTGATGATGTCTAATCAAAGGTAAATCTCCTTCCACAAAGAATCTGTTCTCCCAGGATTTTTCTTTTGTTGCTTTTATTTTTAGCTGAATTAATTACTTCCTGTTCTCTTTCCAAGGTTTCTCTTCTGGCATGCATGATTAAATGGTTAATTATCATCTTCTCTATGTATATGCATGCACAGGATAGCTTTAATAATCTTTTCTTTCTTCTTTGCAGCAAGCCAAAATCACTGCACGCGTTTCCCACCCCCCAAGAAAAATATTTATTATTGTAATAATGTGATTAAAAATAACTGTCATAAAAAAGAAAGGGAAAAAAACCCATCAGCGGCTTGGCTTGCTACAAAGTTTAAAAGAAAAATCCGGCTTCTCTCTAGCAAACTGGGATAATTAACCATTTCTTCATAGGTGCCTTGAGAGAAAAGACCAGGAAACAGGAAGTAACTAATTTCCCTAGAAGGAGAAGGATAAATAACAATTGCTTCGGGAAGACCCTACCGTGTTTGCATTGCTCACTTGGGACAGTCTGGCAGCGCAATCGTGTTTTGAATAATACTAAAAGACAATTATGAATCAGATCTGGAAAAAAATAAAACGTGGAGGTGGAGCTCATATGAACAGTGCAGTGTTTGGTTTGTGAGACTTTAAAATTTGCCATGATCCATATCTTGTGAGTTTCATCAGTACCTAATTTGAAGCAGGGAAACACCTACAGCAAATGTGGCCAAACTGCGGCTCTTTCACACATATTAGAAGAAGATGAAGAAGATATTGGATTTATATCCCGGCTTCCACTCCGAAGAGTCTCAGAGCGGTTCACAATCTCCTTTACCCTCCTCCCCCACAACAGACACCCGTGAGGTGGGTGGGGCTGAGAGGGCTCTCACAGCAGCGGCCCTTTCAAGGACAACTTCTGCCAGAGCTATGGCTGACCCAAGGCCATTCCAGCAGGTGCAAGTGGAGGAGTGGGGAATCAAACCCGGTTCTCCCAGATAAGAATCCGCGCACTTAACCACTACACCAAACTGGCTCTCATATTGTGTGGCTCTCAAAGCCCCCACCGCCTCATCAGCTGGGTTGGTGAAGGCATTTGTCTCTTTAAATCACTTCTACAAGCCAAGCTGGTTTACAGCTTGGAGAATGCATTTAAAGTCACTTCCCCCCCCCCCCCCGCAACTATTTTCCTTCCTTCCTTCCTTCCTTCCTTCCTTCCTTCCTTCCTTCCTTCCTTCCTTCCTTCCTTCCTTCCTTCCTTCCTTCCTTCCTTCCTTCCTTCCTTCCTTCCTTCCTTCCTTCCTTCCTTCCTTCCTTCCTGTGGCTCTCAAACATCTGACGTTTATTTTACATGGCTCTTACATTAAGTTCGATCCCAGGAAAGCTGATTCAGGTAGCCGGCTCCAGGTTGACTCAGCCTTCCATCCTTCCGAGGTTGGTAAAATGAGTACCCAGCTTGCTGGGGGGGAGGCGTAGATGACTGGGGAAGGCAATGGCAAACCACCCCGTAAAGAGTCTGCTGTGAAAACGCTGTGAAAGCAGCGTCATCCCAGAGTCAAAAAACGACTGGTGCTTGCACAGGGGACTACCTTTTACATGAAGCAAGCCTGGCCACACCTGAGCTACAATTTCAGAGGTGGATTGCTTTAATTTCTTTTTGCCACCAAGATACAGGGCCTGCTTTTTTCTGTCCTCACAAACAGTCCCAAAGAAGTACCAAGGAGATGCTGAATCACATTGCAATCATTAGCAAACATTAGGGTTTGTAGAATCTTTCGGGCTCAAGTGCCATGTTCTACTGGAGAAAGTTTTCCTTCCAGACGTTTCGTTCTCCGCTGCGGAGAACATCCTCAGTGGCGTTGCAGCCGGAGCAGGCGCTCAGACCTTCTTGGCTGCTGTGCATTGAGTGGGGCCAGGGCTGCTGGAGAGCTGCTATTTCTAGGCTGGAGGGGGTGTGGTGAAAGGGCAATTGGTTTGTGGATGTGCCCATTGTTTATCCTTATCACTACCCTTCCAGGAAGCCCCACCAAACAATGGGCACATCCACAAACCTATTGCCCTTTCACCACACCCCCTCCAGCCTAGAAATAGCAGCTCTCCAGCAGCCCTGGCCCCACTCAATGCACAGCAGCCAAGAAGGTCAGAGCGCCTGCTCCGGTTGCAACGCCACTGAGGACGTTCTCCACAGCTGAGAACGAAACGTCTGGAAGGAAAACTTTCTCCAGTAGAACATGGCACTTGAGCCCGAAAGATTCTACAAACCCTAAGGATGTTACCAGCTGTGAAAACCTGAAATCTTTCATTAGCAAACAGTTTGACCGACCAAGTACACTGATACGTATGTACACTGTGCATTAATACATAAGTCTGTGCATTGATACAGTTTGCCCGACCAAGTACACTGATACGTATGTACACTGTGCATTGATACATAAGTCTGATACATAAGTCTGTCCCCGGATTCTTATTGCATTCTAAATGGAGGAACTATGTAGATGAAATGGTTATGGATCCATCCCAAGTTGGTGTTACTCTCACTAGGTGCTGGGGGGGGGGTGTTACTGGTTATTGGTAATGCAGTTACTGGTTCCTCCAGGACCCAATTGGTTCCTCCAGGACTTCTTTCTCATACCCACCACCATGTCCTCGTGCTAGAATTCCCCAATCTCTCCGGGCAACCAGTGGAAGACGGAGGGACTTCCTCGGAGAAAGCGAAAGGTCCAGGCCTCCTTGACATCACAAAGGAAATGATGTCATCTAGGTGGCTTTCTAGTACTCGGGCAAAAACTTGATGGTGCAACAAACTTCTACCATAGGGTTTTTGCCAAAATACCAGAGCGTTGCCTGGACATCACTGGCATGATGATGTCACTCCCAGGGCGCTGCTGGTGATGAGGCCAGTTTGGCGTAGAGGTTAAGTGTGCGGACTCTTGTCTGAGAGAACCGGGTTTGATTCCCCACTCCTCCACTTGCACCTGCTGGAATGGCCTTGAGTCAGCCATAGCTCTCTCAGAATTATCCTTGAAAGGGCAGCTTCTGGGGGAGCTTTCTCAGCCCCACCTACCTCACAGGGTGCTTTTTGTGCGGGAGGAAGATAAAGAAGATTGTAAGACGCTCTGAGATTCAGAGGAAAAGGAAAGGTCCCCTGTGCAAGCACCAGTCGTTTCTGACTCTGGGGTGACGTTGCTCTCACGACGTTTTTATGGCAGACTTTTTTACGGGGTGGTTTGCCATTGCCTTCCCCAGTCATCTACGCTTCCCCCCCAGCAAGCTGGGGACTCCTTTGACCGACCTCGGAAGGATGGAAGGCTGAGTCAACCTCGAGCCAGCTACCTGAACCCAGCTTCCGCCGGAATCGAACTCAGGTCGTGAGCAGAGCTTAGGTTTGCAGGACTGCAGCTTTAACACCCTGTGCCACGGGGCTCTTTCAGAGTGGAGAGCGGGGTGTACATTCAATATCTTCTTTCTTTTTCTACTGGTGAGTTCCCTGCTGACCAGGCATCGGGGCCCCCCCGCCTCCACCAAGGGGGTCTGCCAACCCTAACTCACGCCATCCTTCCCTCCTACCCCACCTGCTTGTGTGCCCTTCCCTTGTCTGCTCACTAGCACTCCCACTGCCCATACTCACAGGTGCCTGTATACACCAGGTTGCACGTAGAGTGGATCGGATTGTAGCCTCTTTGAACTTCTATGACATTTTGGTTTTCGTACCATCCGCACGCTCAACTTTTGACAGTTCTTGTAGCCAGGGGTGGAATTCTAGCAGGAGCTCCTTTGCATATTAGGCCACACCTCCCTGATGTAGCCAATCCTCCAAGAGCTTCCAAGGCAGTTTTTTGGGAAGCTCTTGGGAGGATCGATGTCATCAGGGGGGCATGGCCCAATTTGCAAAGGAGCTCCTGCTAGAATTCCACCCCTGCTTGCACCCATGGCTTTTGGACACCAATGCGTCATAAAGGAATTGCGAGTGCTATGGATTTAAATGAGATGTGAGCCTCGGATCCTGATGCATGTAACCAAGCAGAGATTCCACGCTCTGCCACGGTCCCCCCGCCGCCCCCGGTTTGCCTTAATCCAAGAGAACATTTAAGTTCTTTCTCTGACACGTTATCTAAGGAAATTACAATTTTATTAGTTATTTTCGACTCTGCCATTTTCATAGGCTGCAAATAGCCCAGAGTCTCCTCTCGTTGACCTGGAATGCAACGGTTTAGGATATGGGACGTGGCTTTTTGACACTGTCAGGCGCCGACAGTAAGCTACTTTACGAGATGAAAGGGCACTTCCTTTGATGTGTTCTATTTATATAGCCCCTCTGAGCGGCTTTAATATTTCTTTTTTTTTAGCACCATCTCTGAAATTCTTCTCCTTGTCCAAAATGTGAATACTGTGCCCTCCAATTCTGAAAGGGTGTTACAATGAATAGCCCCCTATGCTATCATCCTGAATATGAACATAGGAAGAACATACGAAGCTGCCTTATACTGAATCGGTCCATCAAAGTCAGTATTGTCTACTCAGACTGGCAGCGGCTCTACTCAGACTGGCAGCAGCTCTCCAGGGTCTTAAGCTGAGGTTTCTCATGCCTATTTGCCTGGGCCCTTTTTAGATGGAGATGCTGGGGATTGAACCTGGGACCTTCTGCTTACCAAGTAGATGCTCTACCACTGAGCCACCGTCCCTCCCTAAAGTCAGTATTGTCTACTCAGACTGGCAGCGGCTCTCCAGGGTCTCAAGCTGAGGCTTTTCACGCCTATTTGCCTGGACCCTTTTTGGTTGGAGATGCCGGGGATTGAACCTGGGACCTTCTGCTTCCCAAGCAGATGCTCTACCACTGAGCCACCATCCCTCCTCAAATATTAATCCTGGATTCATGTGAACATATATGAACATATGAAGCTGCCTTCTACTGAATCAGACCCTCCATCCATCAAACTCAGTATGGTCTACTCAGACTGGCAGCGGCTCTCCTGGGTCTCAAGCTGAGGTTTTTCATGCTTACTTGCCTGGACCCTTTTTATTTGGAGATGCCAGCGATTGAACCTGGAACCTTCCACTTACCAAGCAGATGATCTACCACAGAGCCACTGTCCCTTCCTAAAGTCAGTATTTTCTACTCAGACTGGCAGCGGCTCTCCAGAGTCTCAAGCTGAGGCTTTTCATGCCTATTTGCCTGGGCCCTTTTTAACTGGAGATGCTGGAGATTGAACCTGGGACCTTCTGCTTATCAAGCAGATGCTCTACCACTGAGCCACCATCCCTCCCAAAAAGCCCTGTCATTATATTAACATGATATTATAATACATGTGAACACACACATGAAGCTGCCCAGGGCCTTTTTTTCCGAGCAGGGACACAGTTCCGGCTGGCTTGGAATCATGGGGTGTGGCCTAATATGCAAATGATGGACTTTTTCTACCAAAACAATGGTGATGTCAGGGGGTGTAGCCTTATATGCAGGTAAGTTCCTGATGGGCTTTTTCTACCAAAAAAGCCCTGAAGCTGCCTTCTACTGAAATCAGACCCTTGGTCCATCAGGTTCAGTATTGCCTACTCAGACCGGCAGCAGCTCTCCAGGGTCTCAGGCAGAGGTCTTTCCCATCACCTCCTGGCCTGGTTCTTTAACTGGGGATGTGGGGTATTTGGGACCTCCTGCATGCCAAGCAGATGCTCTGCCACTGAGCTACAGGCCCACCCTGCACATAAGAATCATCATGAGCTTATCTGAATATAGATCCAGATGGGCAGCCATGTTGGTCTCAAGCAATAGACAATTGTTTCCTTCGTATGCTCAGCAATAAAGCCCTGAATGGGAAAGAGCGAACACCCAATTTTTGACCAGTAGATTGCCATCCGGCGCTTAAGTAACGAACACAGCCCCCCGGCCTGCTTCAAATATTCATGACGTCTACTTGGGTGCAAAATGCATTAACGACGGGAAGCACGCCAGTAACACAGGGCTCCTCTTGCAGCCAGGGGGCTTGCACAGATTAAAAGGAGCAAGACATTAAAGACGTTTCAACCGAATCGGCTTTGCTTTTGACAGAGCGAGAGACGTTGGCTAATGGAATGTCGGGTCGCGTGGGGTGCGCGCATGCGTATCTGCATTTTTCCAAAGAGAAAATGTGTAGCCTGGGCAGAGTTCTCACTGCGTTATCACGACCAGATTACAGAATAGTGCGCGGGGGAAAATGGTGGAAATTTTTGGGGCCACTGTGTGACACAGAGTGTTGGACTGGATGGGCCATTGGCCTGATCCAACATGGCTCCTCTTATGTTCTTATGTCACACAGTGGCCAAAACCCAGGTGCAATCAGGTGCATCAGTGGGGCCAGGACACTAGAAGCCCTTCCACTGTGCCCCCCCCCCCCACCGCAAGCACAAGAATACAGAGCATCACTGCCCCAGACGGAGAGTTCCAACAATAAGCTGTGGCTAATAGCCACTGATGGACCTCTGTTCCATATGCTTATTCATTCCCCTCTTGAAGCTGGCTATGCTTGGAGCTGCCACCACCTCCTGTGGCAGTGAATTCCATGTGTAAATCAAACAAACACAAATGTGGATCCTCCCCCCCTTCCATGGGGTGTTCCAGGCAGTAGAGTAGCAGAGGTGGTTGGCCGTTGCCTTCCTCTGCATAGCAACCCCAGGCTTCTTCCCCTCCACCTACTGACCATAGCTCCCCTTGGTTCGCTCTCAAGCTCTGCCAAGCACAAGCTGCCTGGGAAGCCGTCCTCCTGGAATCCTGCAGGAATGAACGACGGCTGTCTTCTCCAATCTGCTAAGAGAAGGGTATAAAAGTAAAGCGAGTGGTAAAGCTGCTGAACTGCAGTCCAAGCTCTGCTCACGATCTGAGTTCGATCCCGGCAGAAGCTGGGTTCTGGTCGCCGGCTCCAGGTTGACTCAGCCTTCCAGTTCGCTGGGGGTCAACTGTAGATGACTGGGGAAGGCAATGGCAAACCACCCCATGAAAGTCTGCTGTGAAAATGTCATGATGTGACGTCACCCCAGAGTCAGAAACAACTGATGCTTGCCCAGGGGACTACCTTTACATTTTTTGTTCTACTAGGATAGGGAGCTATCATTGGGGCAATATACTTTTTCCTGAATCTCTTGATAAAAATGGGACTGTAAAAAGACATGCCCAGTTGTCTCTGACCTGATTGGAATGGGCAGAGTGGTATATATGCAGAAATTGAGCACTTTAGAAGAGGATGGTGAGGGATGGTGGCTCAGTGGCAGAGCATCTGCTTGGTAAGCAGAAGGGCCCAGGTTCAATCCCCGGCATCTCCAACTAAAAAAGGTCCAGGAAAATAGGCATGAAAAATCTCAGCTTGAGACCCTGGAGAGCCACTGCCAGTCTGAGACAATACTGACTTTGATGGACCAAGGGTCTGATTCAGTATAAGGCAGCTTCTATGTATTGTGTTCTAGGATCCCTGTGTCGCAGAGTGGTAAAGCTGCAGTACTGCAGTCCAAGCTCTGCTCACAACCTGAGTTTGAACCTGGCGGAAGTTGGGTTCAGGTAGCTGGCTCCGGGTTGACTCAGCCTTCCCTCCTTCCGAGGTGGGTAAAATGAGTCCCCAGCTTGCTGGGGGGAAAGTGTAGAGGACTGGGGAAGGCAATGGCAAACCGCCCCATAGCACAAGGTCTGCCAAGAAAACATCATGATGTGACGTCAGCCCATGGGTCAGTAACGACTCAGTGCTTGCACAGGGGACTCCCTTTACCTTTTGTTAACCCTCGAGAAGGGCAAAAGTAAGGGCATTAAACCAGGCTAAAGTGAAGATTCTTTGGTACTTCAGGAATTCTAATAAGGAAAAAAAATCCTATACGGTCCCCAGTCTGCACGCAGATATAAAGAGTCCGTCGTGCTAAACGACTAATATGGCAAATTACACCTAAGGCTGACAATTATAACGAGCAGTGACAACCGAAAGTACTAATTTGGCTGAGTGGGATTAGGCAGCAATGGCAATCACGAGATCAAACAGGGACAGGAGTCTGCGGCAGAACAGACTGCGGCCCGGCGGAGTAACATTTAATCTTTCTTTCAAAGCGCCACGGGCTCAGCTGCACCTGCCGGCGCACCTGTGTCCTCGTTTTCCCTCCACGTCCTCGAAGTGGGAGGCAAGTAGCCGCACCCCCCTCCCTGCGTTCTGCCAGCAGTTTGTCACAATCGCACACAGTGGTCCCCGCAGCTCTCCTTACCGTCGGGCCTTACTTCTGCAACTCTCTCGCAACGCCGAGAGCAGATGAGCGCATCCTTAAATACAGAGAGTCGCCGCTTAATGCAAGTGTTCTATCGTTCGGCAGCTAGCAATTAACGATGATCAATTTGTTCGCTTCCGTGTAGGCTGATTCACTAAGCGGGCTATTGCGAAGTGAGGTCAGTCGGCTCTTAAGTAAGTATCAACAGTTTATTCAAGAGGAAGCAGTCACAAACATTGCAGGCCAGTTCACTCAATATATATACCCTGCAGCTGAGTAAAACACGCCCCCTTTAGTTGGCGGCAATCCCTCCTATTGGTCTCTCTAGCATCCTTCATTTGCATCTCCTGGAAGAAACGCCTTGTGTCCCTTGCAGCTGATTAAACACACCCCCTTTAGTTGGGGGGTCAAAGAGCCCCATGGCGCAGGGTGTTAAAGCTGCAGTACTGCAGTCCTAAGCTCTGCTCACGACCTGACTTCGATCCCTGGAGGAAGCTGGGTTTTCAGGTAGCTGGCTCGAGGTTGACTCAGCCTTCCATCCTTCCGAGGTCGGTCAAATGAGCTTGCTGGGGGGAAAGTGTAGATGACTGGGGAAGGCAATGGCAAACCACCTTGTAAAAAGTCTGCTGTGAAAACGTCGTGAAAGCAACGTCACCCCAGAGTTGGAAACGACTGGTGCTTGCACAGGGGACCTTTCCTTTCCTTAGGTGGTGGCGATTCTCTCCAGGATCTTTCATTTGCAACTCCTGGAAGAGATGCCTCGTGTCTCAATTGGCAGGTTCTAAGAGAATGGCCAATTGGAATGTAGGCATCAGGATCTTGGGGAGTAATGGTAGCCTGCTTCAAGCTCAGGCCCAGTACAGCAATAGGAACTATAATACATAACACAAGCAAACATGCTTCTTGTCTGACTCTGTAAGCCGCCACCCTGAAGGGTCAGAGATGAAGGAGTAACCTCATATGTCTTAGGCCAGGGGTGGGGAACCTTTTTTCTGCCAAGGGCCATATGGATATTTATAACATCATTTGCGGGCCATAGAAAATTGTCAACTTAAAAAACAGTGCTCCACTGTGCTTAGGGAGAATGATTCAGGCCAGCAAAATTAATGCAAATAATAGTTTTTCTATTTGAAGGCATGTGGGGAGAGCCTAATCTGGCACACACACACACCCGGCCCGCCGCCCTAGGCAAGTGCATAGGTCCAGGGCTTTTTTGTAGAAAAAGCCCAGCAGGAACTCAGTAGCATATTAGGCCACATCCCCTAATATTAGCATATTAGGCCACACCATCTGGGATAATCAAGTACAAACTGAACGGTGACAGTAACTTTTCCAGGCCCTGCAGCAATTCTGGTCTGCCAGCCAGGCCCCAGGGAGGCTGCCGCACAATACATCTGGGCCCTGCAATCCCTGCCTGGCCCTGGGGAGGCTGCTGCACAGCGTGGCTGGGCCCCACGATCCTCGCTGGCCAGCCAGGCCCCAGGGAGGCTGCCACATGGCTCGGTTCGGCCCAGCAATCCCCGCGGGCCACACCAAGTGACCTCGAGGGCGCATACGGCCTTTGGGACGGAGGTTCCCCACCGCTGTCTTAGGCTAATGTGCTTCGGTTGTACGGCGTTGTGGGGCCTTTGGGAAGTTTGTCTCCTTTACTGTCTGCCGCTGCACCCTTGCCTCAGTCCACTGCCCTCACTGATTTGAGAAACAGGAGGAGAGAGGGGAACATTATTTGTTTCATTTATATAAAACCCTTATTAGGCACCTTTCTACCTCGCAGAACTCAAGACGGCTTACGATGTAAATGAAACAACCATTATGAAAACCAGGGCCTTTTTTGCAGCAGGAACTCTGTTGCGTATTAGGCCTCTTATGTAGCCAATCCTCCTGGAGCTTACAGGGCTCTCAGTACAGGGCCTATTGTAAGCTCCAGGAGGATTGGCTACATCAGGGGTATGTGGCCTAATATGCAAGGAGTTTCTGCTACAAAAAAAAGCCCTGATGAAAACATATAAAAGACCACAATAGCATCGATGGTGAGATCTAGGAATTCCCCCAAAAATCTATGGTGGAGGCCATAGAGGTTGTAAGGACTCCTAGAGGGTCACCCAGAAGTGACATCACATTCTCTAAACCTCCAACCGGAAATGACATAGTGATGCCACTGAAGTCATGTCCCTCCATGTCTCTCTCCCCCCTCAACCTTTCCGCTTGTTGCCAGGCTTCGACTGGCAGCCCTAGCTGCCCCACTGTACCCCAGAGGCACCGTTCCGCAGAAGCAACAATGGGAGGATAAGTAGCTCATGTTTCTTCTTCTTTCAAGTGCAGAATTCATGCAGGGGCAGGGTTGCTATCCCCGCCCCACCCCTCCGTGGGAGCGGGGATCCCCTCATTTTGTAGATTCTTGCCTGTCACTGGCCAGCTAACCAGTGGGCGAAAGCCTTGCCCCCAACAGCCACCATCCGGAACGATGTTCTTGACATGACAATGTCACACGGAAGTGACATCATCACGCCGGGGACGTCATGCAGCGAGGCTCTAGTATTTGGGGCAAAACTTACCATAGAGTTACTATGTCACTTCTGGAAAAAATTGGACGTGACATCGAGTAGCTCTAGGAATGACTTGAGATTCGGATAAACTCTGTGGTATCTGAAGACGTCTGCATGCACAGGAAAGCTTATACCCTGAATTAAACTTTTTTGGTCTTAAAGGTTCCTCTCTTAAATTTGCTCTTCGTAAATTTAAATTCATGTGCAGAAGAACCTTTGGCATCAGCGAGAGTTTCAGGGTATAAGCTTTCGAGAGTCAAACTCTGCTTTGACTGTAGAAAGCTCATACCCTGAAACTCTTGTTGGTCTCCATGATGCTCTGGATTCAAATCTAGCTACTCTACTGGAGACCAACACAGCCACTCTCTGAAACTATCATTGTAACATTCATAAAAGTTAGTACAGTGACAATGGATGAGAACAGTATTTACAGCAGGGTTGTCAATCCCCAAGTGGGGGCAGTGGATCCCCCACTTTGGAGGCCCTCCCCCCGCTTCAGGGTCATCAGAAAGCGGGGCGAGGGGAGGGAAATGTCTGCTGGACACTCCATTATTCGCTATAGAGGCCTATTCCCCGGTGTGAACTTACTTCTCCTTTTTTGCCTCCTGTATTTTATATTATAAAATTCCCTTTACTAGAATTGTCAAAACTAATAGACAATTTTAACAATAGATTTATGCTATACAATTTTAAAATGTGGATGATGTTTAGTTTAGACATAACAATATGGGACAATTTATGTAAAGTAAGTATTGTAGAACTAAGCTTGTATTTTTGAAAGTATTTTTATGTAGAACAAGGTCAAAATGTCTTGTGCTCTCTACTCCCCCTATTCCCTACCCTCAATCTTTTTGAAATCAATAAAACTTTTGAAAACTGAGACTTATTCCCATAGGAAATAATGGAGAATTGATCCACGGGTATCTGGGGCTCTGGGGGGGCGAGCTGTTTTTTGAGGTAGAGGCACCACATTTTCAGTATAGCATCCAGTAACTCTCCCCAAAACACCCTCCAAGTTTCAAAAGGATTGGACCGGGGGGGGGGGGGGCGATTCAATTCTATGAACCCCCAAAGAAGGCACCCCTATCCTTCATTATTTCCTATGGAAGGAAGGCATTTAGAAAGGTAGGCGGTCCCTTTAAATGTGACGGCCAGAACTCCCTTTGGAGTTCCATTGTGCTTGTCACAACCTTGCTCCTGGTTCCACCCCCAAAGTCTCCTGGCTCTACCCCCCAAAGTCCCCAGATATTTCTTGAAGAGGCAACCCTCATTTACAAAGAATTGTGGTACAAAGCCTGAAATATCAGAATATGCACAAACTCATTAAAGCTCTGCTTTAGAATGCACAGCGAGGTCATTCCACTCCCCCCCTCCCAGCTGCAGGATTTGATTGAGCGCCGTTTAATACCTTGCCAGGTCCCCGCTTGGCTAGAAATTGCCCTTCCCTACTTCCCGCTCCCTTTTAGAAAGAGTGTTCCCCCGCAGGAAAACTGACTTGTCAACAGAGACTGGAGCCCTCATCCTCCCACAGTGATTATGCAGCTCTTCAGAGTACGCTTCAAAGGAGAGGAATCGGAAATCAGCAGAGCTTCCCTGCTGTACGGGGATTAGTGCTCGGCTATAGTAGGTCAGGCTATTCCTCCCCCACCCACCCCCAAACTTCACTTTTATCAAGGACTTTTTTTGTATCAGGAATTACTTTGCATGTTAGGCCGCACCCCCTTGATGTAGCCAATCCTCTGAGAGCTTACAGGGCTCTTAGTACAGGGCCTGCTGTAAGCTCCAGGAGGATTGGCTACATCAGGGGTGTGTGGCCTAATATGCAAAGGAGTTCTTGCTACAAAAAAAGGGATATTGTCAGAAGTAAATAAACAAAATAAGGCATTGTTGATTAAGAACACAAGACCAAATTTCTAAATTTTTTAAAAGAATTCAACAAATAACAGGAAGAATCAAACCTCTCATGTTTGATCATATCTTATTAAATTTCAGAAACGGACTTAAATTATCTCCCCAAGATAAACAAAAGGATTGCATTTTTATTATATGCAGCAAAATTATCAATAGCACAAAGATGGAAGTCAGAAAAACCACTAGATATAAACTTATGGCACTCAAAGTTATGGCACTTATACATAACAGCTAAACTTACAGACAACATGAAAAACCCAGTCTCAACCACAACTTGAGTACACTGATTTTTTTCAGAACATGGAACCCAATACTTGAATATCTGCTAAATCAAAATGAAATTCCTAAAATGGTAACAGATATGCAACTCTGGTAAATATGGAATATAAGTTATCTGAATTGGTAACAGTTAATATTGTAGTTTCTACATACTTAGAAAGTAACTAAACTTTCTCAGTATGTATTTTGTAGATAAACCAAGAAATACTAGATATTATGTTGGATAAGGATGATGAAGAAGAAGATATTGGATTTATATCCTGCCCTCCACTCCGAAGAGTCTCAGAGCGGCTCACAATCTCCTTTATCTTCCTCCCCCACAACAGACACCCTGTGAGGTGGGTGGGGCTGAGAGGGCTCTTACAGCAGCTGCCCTTTCAAGGACAACCTCTGCCAGACCTATGGCTGACCCAAGGCCATGCTAGCAGGTGCAAGTGGAGGAGTGGGGAATCAAACCTGGTTCTCCCAGATAAGAGTCTGCACACTTAACCCCTACACCAAACTGGCTCTCCCTGCTATTGTTATGGCAATAATTAAAATGCTGTTTAAAATAAATAAAAAATGTTAAAAAAAGACCTTCAAGGATAGCATTATAGTACCTCAACAAAGTTGTAAGTATATAAATGTTATTACATTACCTTGCATTAATAATAATAATAATAATAATAATAATAATAATAATAATAATAATAATAATAATAATAAAATTATTTATATCCCGCCCTCCCCGCCTAGGCAGGCTCAGGGCGGCTAACAACATTTATAAATATACATAACGGTAAATATAAGGCTTTAAAATTAACATTATTAAAAACCAGTCAATATACAATTAAAATTTAACTTAATCTGGCAGAGATGATGGTATTTCCGGCGCTAATTTCTGTCAGTTTACATAGTTTACATAATAACATAGGTCCTTAAACAGAACCATTTATATTCTTTTTAGCATATGAATTGCTATATTCACTGATGTTGTTTATTGACACTTATTTGTTCGGAAAAGACTCAGCAATTGTAAATTATGCAAGTACTCTCAATTGGGTTTTTTTCTGTTTAGTTCACTTTATTATATTTCTGTACTCTTGAAGGACTACTGCTATTGTTATGGCAATAATTATAATGCTGGTTAAAATAAATAAAAAATGTTAAAAAAACCCAAGACCCTCAAAAGAGCCTTGCTGGATCAGAGCAGAAGTCCATCTAGTCCAGCCTCCTGTCTTACACAGTGGCCAGTCAGTTCCTCTGGAAGGCCGACAACAGGGCTTAGAAGCCAAGGTCTTCCTAAGGACATAAGAAAGCCCTGCTGGACCAGACCAGTGAGAGTCCATCTAGTTCAGCATCCTGCCTCACACAGTGGCCAACCAATTCCTCTGAAGAGTGAACAAGAGGGCACGGAGGCTGAGACCTTCCTAAGGACATAAGAAAGCCCTGCTTGATCAGACTAGCAAGAGTCCATTTAGTCTAGTGTTCTGCCTCACATAGTGGCCTACCAATTCCTTGGGAGGGCCAACAACAGGGTATAGAGGCTGAAGCCTTCCCTTGATAAGAACATAAGAAGAGCCCTGCTGGATCAGACCAATGGTCCATCTAGTCCACCACCCTGTCTCTCACACAGTGGCCAGCTAGTTCCTCTGGAGGGCCAACAACAGGGCACAGAGGCCAAGGCCTTCCTAAGAACATCAGAAGAGCCCTTTTGGATCAAACCAGTGAGAGTCCATCTAGTCCAGCATCCTGTCTCACACAATGACCAACCAGTTCCTCTCGATGGCCAACAAAAGAGCATAGAGGCTGAGGCCTTCCTAAGGACAGAAGAGCCCTGCTGGATCAGCTCAGTAGTCCATGTAGTTCAGCCTCCTGTCTCATACAGGGGCCAAGCACTTCCTCTGGATGGCCAACAACAGGGCACAGAGGCTAAGGCCTTCTTAAGAACATCAGAAGACCCCTGCTGGATCAGATCAGTGGTCCATCTAGTCAAGCATCCTGACTCACACAGGGGCCAACCACTTGCTCTGGATGGCCAACAATAGGGCAGAGACGCCAAGGCCTTCACAACAACATAAGAAGAGTCCTGCTGGATCAGACCAAAGGCCTCTCTAGCCCAGCATCCCATCTCACACACTAGCCTATCAGCTCCTTGAGATGGTCAATGACAGGCCATAGAGGCTGAGGTCCTCCTAAGAACATAAGAAGAACCCTGTTGGATCAGTCCAGAGGTCCATCTAGTCCACCATGCTGTCTCAATCAGTGGCCAACAGTTCTTCTGGAGGGCCAACAACAAGGCAAAGAGGCCTTTCCCTAATAAGAACATCAGAAGAGCCCTGCTGGATCAGACCAGTGGTCCATCTAGTCCAGCATCCTGTCCACATAGTGGCCAACCAGTTCCTCTGGAGGGCCAACAACAGGACACAGAGGCCTTCATTACAACATAAAAAGAGCCCTGCTGGATCAGACCAGTGGTCCATCGAGTTTAGCATCTTGTCTCACACAGTGGCCAAACAGCCTCTGGAGGGCCAACAAAAGGGCATAGAGGCCGAGGCCTGAGAAGAACATCTGAAGAGCCCTGCTGGATCAGACCAGTGAGGGTCCACCTTAGGCTTCCCAATCCCCAAGTCCCAGCGGGGGATCCCCCGTTTTCACAGCCGTCTCCCCGGCCCCAGCCAGCTGGCTGACGGGGGAAGCCCCACCCCCCATTGTCACCATTTTAGAGCTCCTGCAGGTCCGTTTTTAAAATATGTGCCTTTAAGGCTGAGCAGGAAGCAGGAAACAGGAAGGGCTTTGGAGAACGGCCCCTCCCTTTGTTTTGCTTTCGTTTTCAGATCAAGGAAAGTCCTGCAGGAACAAGACCCAGTAAATATTTGTGTGCAAGAGAGAGGGAAGGGGTAGGGGATTCCCTGGATTGGAGGCCCTCCCCCCGATTTAGAAAGCGTGGGGGGGGAGGGAAATGTCTAATGGGCACTCTATTATTTCCTATGGAGAACGATTTCCATAGGGAATAATGGGGAATTGATCCACGGGTATTGGGGGCTCTGGGGGGGGGGCTATGCTTTGAGGTAGAGGCACCAAATTTTTAGTATAGCATCTAGTGCGTCTCCCCAAAATACCCCCCCAAGTTTCAAAACGATTGGACCAGGGGGTCCAATTCTATGAGCCCCAAGAGATGGTGCCCCTATCCTTCATTATTTCCTATGGAAGAAAGGCATTTAAAAAGGTGTGCTGTCCCTTTAAATGTGATGGCCAGAACTCCCTTGGAGTTCAATAATGCTTGTCACACCCTTGTTCCTGGCTCCACCCCCAATGTCTCCTGGCTCCACCCCCAAAGTCCACAGATATTTCTTGAATTGGACTTGGCAACCCTAGTCCACCTAGTCCAGCATCCTGTTTCACACAGTGGCCAGCCAGTTCCTCTGTAGGGCCATCAACAGGGCACAGAGGCTGAGGCCTTCCTAAGAACATCAGAAGAGCCCTGATGGACCTCTACTCCATATTTTTATCTAACCCTTTGGGTGAAGAAGTACTTCCTTTTATCCATTTTAACCTGACTGCTCAGCAATTTCATTGAATGCCCACGAGTTCTTTGTATTGTGAGAAAGGGTGAAAAGGACTTCTTTCTCTGCTTTCTCCATCCCATGCATTATCTTGTAAACCTCTATCATGTCACCCCGCAGTCGACGTTTCTCCAAGCTAAAGAGCCCCAAGCGTTTTAACCTTTCTTCATAGGGAAAGTGTTCCAACCCTTTAATCATTCTCGTTGCCCTTCACACACACCCATTACTGTGGCTAATAGCCACTGATGGACCTCTGCTCCATATTTTTATCCAATCCCCTCTTCAAGCTGGCTATGCTTGTAGCTACCACCACCTCCTGTGGCGGTGAATTCCACATGTTAATCACCCTTTCTACTAATTACTAATTGAAGTGCTCTTCAAACCGCAGACCACCTGGAGGGTAGCTTGGAACCAGTCAGTTCCATGACCCGTTTGATCCTTCCTTTCGGATGGACCGAAACGCAGAACAGAAGAGACAGAAACAGTACAGCATGACTTGTGATGCATCAAGACAACAGAAGCACGATAAGTCTATATTACTCTCTCTCTCTTTCAAAAGCTGCTAAAAATGAACGATTGTCTAGAGTCAAGCTAGCTATGACTCAGAACCGGTGGGTGGTGTTTGACTTGGCGGGTCGCAAGTTATGCCGCTCCAGACTGAAATAAACCTGAAAACCGAGCAGTGATACGATAGCATGAAATGTTTGTGGAGTCAGGTGGGTAGCAATGTTGGTCTGAAGCAATAATAGAAAGTTTTGAGTCCAGCGACGCCTTTAAGATCAACAATGTTTAATTCCGGGTATAAGCTTTCGCGCGCGCGTGCACACTTCCTTCTTCAGATAACATTGGAAAAAAGTCTTCCACAAGCCTTACATATAGGTAGAGAGAGCTACTAGGAAGAGCTATTTAGAGTTAAGATGCATAAGTAACGGAACAAGGTCTGTTCTTTAAAATCTAATGGCGTGATAGAGCAGTGATGGCCAAATTGTGGCTTGGGAGTCATGTGTGGCTCTTTCACATATATGTGTGGCTCTCAAAGCCCCCACCGCCCTGTCAGCCGTCTTGGAGAAGGCACTTGTCTCTTTAAATCAGTTCTCCAAGCCAGGTCACCTTGCAGCTTGGAGAATGCATTTATAGTTAAAGTTGCTTTCTTTCCACTTCCTCCTTCCCCCCATCTATTTGCTTTCTTTTCCACTTTTCTTTCCATCTTTCCTTTCTTGTGGCTCTCAAATCTGACATTCGTGTATTGCGGCTCTCAAACATCTGATGTTCATGTTTTGCGGCTCTCAAACATCTGACGGTTATGCGGCTCTTACGTTAAGCAAGTTTGGCCACCCCTGCAATAGAGCAACTGACAGACTGCATTTATTGCCTTGTGACACTCTCGCCATCATTCTCCAATCCTGACATATTCCTCCCATGCAAATGCTATCCAGACCAAATGTTCTTTCAGTTTCTTAATTTCACTATTTTGCCATTGGATTCTAGCTTTATACAGCTTTGCATTCTTAATCACTGCCCATTTGTAGCCATGCTCACTGTACCCCATTTCATTGTCTGATTAACTGTGCATGCACATGGAAGCTTACATTCTGAATAAAACTTGGTTGGTCTTAAAGGCGCTACTGGATCCCTGCTTTGTTCTACTGGAGCAATAAGCCTAGCTAAAATTGGATATAAGCAGTTGGAAAGACCTGTGAATAGCAGCAAATGAGCATACAAATAAACGAGTTAGCAGATAGATGTGAGAACTACATTTGAGCCCAGTAACACATAAGAACATAAGGGAAGCCATGTTAGATCAGGCCAATGGCCCATCCAGTCCAACACTCTGTGTCACACAGTGGCCAAAAAACCCAAGTGCTATCAAGCGGTCCACCAGGGGGGCTAGAAGCCCTCCCACTGTACCCCCCCCCCCAGCACCAAGAATACAGAGCATCGCTGTGCCAGACAGAGAGTTCCAACAATACGCTGTGGCTAATAGCCACTGATTGCCCTCTGGTCCATATGCTTATCTTGAAGCTGTCTATGCGTGTAGCTGCCACCACCTTCTGTGGCAGTGCATTTCACGTGTTAATCACCCTTTGGACTTCCTTTCACCAGTTCTAACCCAACTGCTCAGCAATTTCATTGAATGTCCACGAGTTCTCTTCTTGTGAGAAAGGGAGGAAAGAACTTCTTTCTCACCTTTCAGACCAACACAATTTCATTCTGTGTATAAGTGAGAACTGAGTGACTAAGCATGTATAGACGCACACCTCTTAGATACTTTAAAACAGGCTGACTCAAGCATCGCATATAGGACTCAAAAGCCTATCATTTAAAAAACAAACAAAACCAAACCTTAAAACTACCATTTGAATTTCAGTCCCCCTTTTGCTTTGTAAATTTGGAGACCAGAAAAGGTTTCTTCCAAAGGCTTGTAAGTGCTTTAAAGACCTGTTGGCTGGTTTGAACAGACAAAACAGTGGGGAATACTGTGGAAACTCTGCTCACATCGGCTCTTTCAAAACTATTGTTCATCTACAACTTCATCTCTTTTCATCTTCCCCCCTTGATATCTTTTGCTTGCAGCCTCATTCCGTTAAAACAGACCACAGGGACGATTAACCATCACATTTCAAAGGAGGTGGGTTTTCTCACTATTCTGTTTTCAAAGATTTCAGGTTTTCACGGCTGGTAACATCATTAGGGTTTGTGGAATCTTTCGGACTCAAGTGCCGTGTTCTACTGGAGAAAGTTTTCCTTCCAGACGTTTCGTTCTCAGCTGCGGAGAACATCCTCAGTGGCGTTGCAGCCGGAGCAGGCGCTCTGACCTTCTTGGCTGCTGTGCATTGAGTGGGGCCAGGGCTGCTGGAGAGCTGCTATTTCTAGTCTGGAGGGGGTGTGGTGAAAGGGCAATTGGTTTGTGGATGTGCCTATTGTTTGGTGGGGCTTCCTGGAAGGGTAGTGATAAGGATAAACAATGGGCACATCCACAAACCAATTGCCCTTTCACCACATCCCCTCCAGCCTAGAAATAGCAGTTCTCCAGCAGCCCTGGCCCCACTCAATGCACAGCAGCCAAGAAGGTCAGAGTGCCTGCTCTGGCTGCAACGCCACTGAGGATGTTCTCCGCAGCTGAGAACGAAACGTCTGGAAGGAAAACTTTCTCCAGTAGAACACGGCACTTGAGCCCGAAAGATTCTACAAACCCTAATATTCTGTTCTCATTCTTTAGTATTATTATTTTTAGCTTATTTATCAAAGAGTCGGGTGCAAGATTTTCACTGCCACCACGATGGGCACAACTATAGCAACCAAGAGTGTTTGGGGGTTTATGTCTAGGAAATGATGACTTGAAAGGGGGGGGGGGAAGTATTGTTTTGATTAAGGGTGTGATCACACAAGAGACTTGGCCCGACCTAACCAGATCTCCCATCCGGATTTAATGTGTGCAATCACACACACACAACTTGCCCCCTGAACCCTGCCCATACCTACCTCATTTTAGGATGGGCTGGTACAGAATTAAACAGCTACTGGCAGGGCTTTTGTTGTTGTTGTTGTTGTAGAAAAAGCCCAGCAGGAACGCGTTTGCATGTTAGGCCACCCCTCCTGATGTCAGCATTGTTTCACTCAGGGCTGTTTTATAGAAAAAGCCCAGCAGAAACTCATCTGCTTATTAGGCCACACCCCTGACACCAAGCCACCTGGAACTGCATTCCTGCTCACAAAAACCCTGGCTACTAGGAACTTCAGGAGCCCCGTGGCACAAAGTGTTAAAGCTGCCGCCCTGCGGTCCAAAGCTCTGCTCAAGTTTGATCCCTGGCGGAAGCTGGGTTTTCAGGTCGCCGGCTCGAGGTTGACTCAGCCTTCCATCCTTCCGAGGTGGGTCAATTGAGTCCCCAGCTTGCTGGGGGGAAAGTGTAGAGGACTGGGGAAGGCAATGGCAAACCACTCCGTGAAAAATCTGCCATGAAAACATCGTGATGCAATGTCACCCCAGAGTAGGAAATGACTGGTGCTTGCACAGGGAACTGCCTTTACCTTTTTACCGGGAGCTTCCTGGTAGCAAACCTCTAAAATATATGTAGGGTGCATTTCCTGGGAGTCTGAATGGCCGGGCGTGCACTGCACCCACCCGGCACCCGCATAAGCAGTCTGAATGCTCCTTTTGTGAGTGTGCAGCCATGCCTCTCCCAGTAGCAGAGCAGGAGTGGTGTGAATGGTGCAGCACAGATCAAAGAGAACCAGCTTCTCCAGAACCATGACACTGCCATGCCAAATCTCTCCTGTGATCCCACCGTAAGCAAGGAAATACTTGCAAAACCAATAAAAGCTGGTGAAAGCATAAATGGGTTACCGTACCAGACGTCCTCCGCGTCTTCATCGCATTCAGCTCCAAACTGGCAAATGTCACAGGTGGATGTTTCCTTCTGAATGGTTTCTCCAGAGCCCTCGCTGCCTACAAACGATACAAAGCCAAAGAAAAATGTCAATTAGCGAACCGGAAAACAGTCCTGAGGTCATCGTAAATACAGAAAAAAGCAATTTAATTTAATTTTTAGATTTATACCCTGCCCTATCCCACAAGCGGGCTCAGGGTGGCTCACAAAGTAGTCATATTTGTGTACAAAAAAGGTTTACGTAACATACAGAACATGTCCATGTGGATACAGATTTTTGAACCAACAATACACTGAGGCTGAGAGGCTGTGTAGATCCTGAAAAGCAGGGGTCATTTCGAAGAAAAAGAAGTGCCAGAGCTCATTAGCATAGCTCGTTTGCATATGCCACACACACTCCGACACCACTGGAAGGTGTACTCTTTTGTATCAGCTCAGCATCTACCTCAAAATGCTTCTTGAACTAGAATTGTCATCATCAAACCTTACTCCTGTCATACGTTTTCATTGACTTTCTCCTATGTGGCTCTAGAGGCATGAGGAAGATTTCCATCTGTCTGCTTTATATGTTTTGGTTATTTCCCCTTTTTCTTGTTGTGGGTTAAAATATTAGAAAGTTTGTCAAATCTTAGAGTTCAGCAAAATTCTCATAGGGTGTCCAATTTCATGAGCCCAAAAGAAGGTGCCCCTAGCCTTCATTATTTCCAGTGGAGGGAAGGCATTTCAAAAGTGTGCAGTCCCTTTAAGTGTCATCACATCGGAGTTCAATTGTGCTTGTTGTAACCTTGCTTCTGGCTCCACCCCCAAAGTTCCCGGGCTCCACCCCCAAAATCTCCAGATATTTCTTGAATTGGACCTGGCAACCCTACCTTCAGTGCCTGCTCAACAGGGAGCTGCAGAAAATTCCCAAAAGAGCTCTAAAGCAGTTTTTCAAACTTCTTTTTTCTTTTTTTTATAAAGGAGAGGCTGATTTTAATTCAGTGGTTTCACATTTGTGGCATGAAGTGCGCCTATCTACGTATGCAGCCTAATACAAAGAAAAGAAACACAAAGTTTCCCTCAAGCTGAAATTGTCAGATCAGAAATTCCTTACAATCTGATCAGAGGCTTCAGTCATTAACTAGGGAAATGGGAATGAACGGGATTGTTTCTATACATAAAAGCTCATTCTTCTCAGCTACGGCTGTACAGTCGCCAAAGTTGGACGCACCATTCAGATACCTCCGGGGCGTCAGCTCCCACCAGAATCATAAGAACACGTTTGAAAGATCCACCAGCAGCTTGCTTTACCAAAGGGTTCCTCGTAGCAGGAGAGGGAAACCGATGGCCCAGTATCTCCCGTTTCCCTCAGACAGATTGTCCACAAACTATGTTACCTCAGTTTGGGCTTTGGGCCACTGTGCAGCACAGAGTGTTGGACCAGATGGGCCACTGGCTTAATCCAACATGGCTTCTCTTATGTTCTTAGGTGTTGCCATACTTAACACTCATAATCCTTTCACACATCCCTCTGGCCTCTGGACTGCCAATCATAAGGGTTGACTAGTGTTCCTCAAAAGGTCAGATTTAGCCCTGGGGCCTCTAGTTGCTGATCCCCATGTTGGGTTGGGAACACTTCCTGTGGCAGCCATCTTAACAGGAATTGCCAGTCACTCGGATGGATTAATGAGAGCTGAGCTTAGGTTTTCTCCACCGATAGGGTAGCACTGTCATCCTTCAAACACATGTTGAGGCACACTTCATGATTCCCTATAAAGCATTTAATATTCTCCCAGTGGTGAGCTGCACATAAATGGCAAGAATTACAGGTCTGCAGGACGTTTTTTGAGCAGGAATGCAAAGGAACGCAGTCCTGGCTGACTTGTTATCAGGGGTGTGGCCTAATATGCAGATGAGGTCCTGTTGGGCTTTTTCTGCAACAAAAGCCCTGTGTGAAGCAATGGTGATGTTGGGGGTGCGGCCTAATATGCAGATGAGTTCCTGATGGACTTTTTCTACAAAAAAGCCCTGTGTGAAACAATGGTGATGTCAGGGGATGTGGCCTAATATGCAAATGAGTCCCTGCTGGGCTTTTTCTACAACAAAAGCCCGATGTGAAACACTGGTGATGTCAGGGGGTGTTACCTAATATGCAGATCAGTTCCTGTTGGGCATTTTCTACCACAAAAGCCCTGCAGATCTGAGTGATAACTCCCTGGCAAACCCGCCTGGTTGTTTTGGTTCTGGAAAACAAGGCTCTGAGTTTTTAGCTCAATGTTCCCTCTCAGCCTCTCTGAGAACCACTTGTGGTGTCTTTTATTTTAATTGAAAAGGCCATCCTGGCTTTTCCTGTTTTAGCATTGTCATTAATAACATTCTGATGTTAGGTGGTTCGTTTTTTTTTTCCTTCTTCTTTTGCCACCCTCTGAGCAAATTCTTCAGAACGAGAACTAGAACAGCATTTAAATTTGTAGTCAAAACACTCCGCGCCCATCGGAGGTTTCTGTTTTGAATGGTAAATAGATGTTCCGGAGTGGGAGCACATAACATGTAAGTACAGTATTGCTCTTAATTTCCGTCAGAAACGATCAGGGATCCAATCTCTTCCATGCCGATACCAATGTCTACCGAAGGCTGAAAATAGGAACAGGGTAGATAGAACCAACCCATCCAGCATTACACCCTGGCATTAAATTTAAACAGCAATCCCTTCCTTTTATTTATTTTTTTTAAACCAACATTTTCTTCCTCACAGCAGTCTCTGCAGCGTTGCCGGGTGATAAAAATTTGTTTAAGGTGAATTCTTCCTCCCTCTTTTCCCTACTGTGCAGATGAGTGCCTTGATAAAACCAGACAACCTCCAGAGAGTTATTTTCTCCTTATTTCCTGCTGCTATTTAAGCTTCAGGAAAGGTAAGATGTTCATTTTCTAAGGCGACGGAGGGTTGTCCTCTCCCCCCACACACCGCTTTCTAATTCACACTTGGCCTCCGTAGTTTGACTGAAGAAGTCTTGACAGAGGAAAGTAAATTAGTCATCGGAGGAGAAAAGAAAGGGTGTGAAGTGTTTCTGGCTGCACCCAGAAAACACTACCTAGGTTTTTAGAAGCAAGTTTATTCTGCCATAATTATATGGGCTCTTTGGTGTCACCTGGTTTGCAGAGTTGGTAAGGCTAGAACAGGGGTGGCCAAACCGCAGCTCAGGAGCCACATAGAGCTCTTTCACACGTATGGTGCGGATCTCAAACCCCTCACCACCCTGTTGGCCAGCTTGGAGAAGGCATTTCTCTCTTTAAATTGCTTCACCAAGCCAAGCCAGCTGGCAGCTTGGAGAATGCATTTAAAGTTAAAGTTGCTTTATTTTCAACTCTTCCTCCCCCCCATTCTATTTTCCTTCCTTCCTTCCTTCCTTCCTTCCTTCCTTCCTTCCTTCCTTCCTTCCTTCCTTCCTTCCTTCCTTCCTTCCTTCCTTCCTTCCTTCCTTCCTTCCTTCCTTCCTTCCTTTCCTTCCTTCCTTCCTTCCTTCCTTCCTTCCTTCCTTCCTTCCTTCCTTCCTTCCTTCCTTCCTTCCTTCCTTCCTTCCTCCCTCCCTCCCTCCCTCCCTCCTTCCCTTGTGACAGTTTTTAAGCTGTAAACATGTAGAGGTTAGTCTCTTTTATTTTCAGTCCCAGTGTTCCCTTTCCCTTGCTGGTTTAAGTAAAGCAATATATCTCTTTTAAGTCATACACATGGCCTCTGCCTCCTTCTTATTACTCTGCTGATTTTAAACTCTGCTAAATAATAATTTTTCTCTAAGAATATCCAACAGCAACTCACCTTGGACCTTCTGTGAGAAAGACAAACTGTAAATGCAGCAAATAAATACATCAATTGCGTTGTGAAGGAAGGGTGAAATGTGATGGTACGCTAGTCTTCTTACAGGAATACCAATTAATTCAGAAACCTGACAAACACACACTAAAGTTGACTTTTCACACCGACAGCAAGAGGGGCGATGAACAGTGATCGAGTTTGTCCACCCAACTCTTATCTCTATTGCTTGCCCAACTGCTATAATTCTTGTCCACCTGATGGATCCCTGGAAAGCCCTAATTCCTACTGTGTCAATTCTTTATACTGCCTACAACACTCAGTATACCCATAGCCTTTCCTAGTCCCCATTCACACAATGCGGCTCTTCTAGATGTGGACCTTTCCCGCTTCAATGCAGTCCCTGTACTCTGCACGATGTATAATAAGCAGGCACAATCAATATTCAGGATATACCGTTCACTCCTGTCTGGCTAATCTCACAAGAATACCAATGGGAAACTCTAAATTCCTGATTGGAGCTGATGGTTCTTTGACTAATCTGCAATAGAGATGGGCTCAATGAAAATCACCAGTGATGCAAGCACCACCCTGCTGAAGTCATAAGAACATAAGAGAAGCCATATTGGATCAGGCCAATGGCCCATCCAGTCCAACACTCTGTGCTAAACAGTGGCCACAACCCAGGGGCCATCAGAAGGTCCATCAGCAGAGCCAGAACTCCAGAAGCCCTCCCACTCTTGTCTCCCAAGCACCAAGAATACAGAGCATCACTGCCCCAGATGTAAGAACATAAGAGAAGCCCTGTTGGATCAGGCCAATGGCCCATCCATTCCAACACTCTGTGTCACATAAGAACATAAGAGAAGCCATGTTGGATCAGGCCAATGGCCCATCCAGTCCAACACTGTGTCACATAAGAACATAAGAGAAGCCATGTTGGATCAGGCCATTGGCCCATCCAGTCCAACAATCTGTGTCACATAAGAACATAAGAGAAGCCATGTTGGATCAGGCCAGTGGCCCATCCAGTCCAACACTCTGTGTCACATAAGAACATAAGAGAAGCCATGTTGGATCAGGCCAGTGGCCCATCCAGTCCAACACTCTGTGTCACATAAGAACATAAGAGAAGCCATGTTGGATCAGGCCAATGGCCATCCAGTCCAACCCTCTGTGTCACACAGTGGCCAAAGTCCAGGGACCATTGCATATTAGGCCACACACTCCTGATGTATCCAATCCTTCAAGAGCTTATAGAGCTCTTCATACAGGGCCTACTGTAAAGCTCCAGGAGGACTGACTACACCAGGGATGAGCATCCTAATATGCAAAGGAGTTCCTGCTATTTAAAATAAGCCCTGGTGGCCTATAACCAGGCTCAAGCTACAAATCGGGACAGAAGCGGGAGTATCCCCCTGAACCATTAAGACTGAAATTTTAGGACGGATGGTTTGTCAGATGCTTTTTCCTCCTCAAAAGACCTCCTGCCTATATTTAGTTGGGATTTCCCACCACCCTGCAGTACTAAATATCACAAGACATTGGCTGGAAGTCAGAAACAAAAGACCACTTTACTTCATGACAATCTGGAACATCAGGCTGAGAGGTCCACCACATGCTTTCACGTTATCGTGGGCAGGAAGAAAGAAATCAAAAGGACAACAGAGAAAGCGAGAAGATGCTGAGGAATACGCCGAGAGAGAGGCCAGTGGCACTCGGAAAATGCACCAGATTCACCACCGCAAATGCTTTGTACAAAGCTAATGAGGAAAGGAAAGGTCCCCTGTGCAAGCACCAGTCGTTTCCGACTCTGGTGTGACGTTGCTTTCATAATGTTTTCATGGAAGACTTTTGACGGGGTGGTTTGCCATTGCCTTCCCCAGTCCTCTACACTTTCCCCACAGCAAGCTGGGGACTCATTTTACCGAACTCAGGACGGAAGGCTGAGTCAACCTTGGGCCGGCTACCTGAAATCCAGCTTCTGCTGGAATCAAACTCAGGTCATGAGCAGAGAGTTCAGACCACAGTACTGCTGCTTTACCACTCTGCGCCACAGGGCCGCTAAAACGAATGAGAGAATCTGGTTAAACAGAAGCTTGCGAGAGACTTTCTTCCACTCTGATCAATAATCCCCCCTCCCCTCAGAAAACATTAGCTCGGTTGAAAGCTGCAAAGTGAGAAAAATGAATGGGTTTGATACAAGGGGTCAGCACAGAAGCCAGTATCTTCTCAGATCTCTGGCTCAGGCTCAAAACAACATTAGAGGCAGGATGAACAGAAAATTCTCCCCCGTACCTGCTGTAAATCCCCGAGTTTGACATCGCTTGCTCCTTTGGGCTGCAAGCAGCCTCCTCATTCAGGGGAAAGTGAATTACCTATCCCACGCAAGCATGCACAAAAGGGAATTAGCAACGATTTCCACTGCCAGCTCCAGCAGCCACTGAAGTGTGCTGAAACGCTTTCACTGGGTATCACTGCACTTTCAATCAAGGCCTCGGCGTGAATGGCAGAGATATAACTACACATTATAACATCAAGAGGTCTTTTAATGGGGAGCGTTGGGGTCTTGGCAATGTGGCAAAGACAAGGGTACATGCCAGACCCCTGATTTTTAAGTGGCAAACATCCTTTGTCATTCTGATGGATTGCCAAGCACTGATTCATATGCTAACTTTGGAGGTGGGGTTACCGTTCCTACATAATTACAGGGGGCTGCATCGCTGGAAGAACCGTCCCAGTCCCCACAACATTCTGCCATTCAAACTCTACTGGAATGATGTGTGATCCTAGCCACAGGGAATTGGTAACCGTGCTGTTCCAATAACATGAATGGGGGCTTAGACAGCTAGCAGGCATAGAAATGCCTGTAGCGGCTCTCAAGCATACTCTGCTGCAGTCGACGTGTCAATTCTTTTCATCTTTTGATAGCCGTTATTCTTTGCTTTTGTGAATATGAACCAGGCAGAGATGCAAAAGGCAGCAAAGGTAGTTGTCCTGAAATGAGATGATTGGTGATGGAGGGCAGCTTCTGGGCGAGCTCTCTCACCCCCACCCACCTCACAGGGTGTTGATTGTGGGGAAGAAGGTAAATGAGATTGTAGGCTGCCCTGAGACTCAGAGTGAAGGGCAGGATATAAATCCAATATCATCTTCTTCTTCTTCTTCTTCTTCTTCTTCTTCTTCTTCTTCTTCTTCTTCTTCTTCTTCTTCTTCTAGTTCTTCTTCTTCTTCTTCTTCTTCTTCTTCTTCTTCTCCTCCTCCTCCTCCTCCTCCTCCTCCTTCTCTTCTGAAGGCTTCTGTGCCTTGTTGTTGGCTGTCCAGAGGAACTGGATGGCCACTGTGTGAGGCAGGATGCTGGACTGGATGGGCCACTCGTCTGATCCAGCTAGAGGAACTGGATGGCCACTGTGTGAGGCACGATGCTGGACCCGATGGACCACTCGTCTGATCCAGCTAGGGGAACTGGATGGCCACTGTGTGAGGCACGATGCTGGACCCGATGGACCACTCGTCTGATCCAGCTAGAGGAACTGGATGGCCACTGTGTGAGGCACGATGCTGGACCCGATGGACCACTCGTCTGATCCAGCTAGAGGAACTGGATGGCCACTGTGTGAGGCACGATGCTGGACCCGATGGACTACTCGTCTAATCCAGCTACAGGAACTGGATGGCCACTGTGTGAGGCAGGATGGTGGACTGGATGGACCACTCGTCTGATCCAGCTAGAGGAACTGGATGGCCACTGTGCGAGGCAGGATGCTGGACCGGATGGACCACTCGTCTGATCGAGCTAGAGGAACTGGATGGCCACTGTGTGAGGAAGGATGCTGGACTGGATGGACCATTTGTTTGATCCAGCAGGGCTCTTCTCGGGCCTTTTTTTTTGTAGCAGGAATCCTTTGCATATTAGGCCACACCTCCCGATGTAGCCAATCCTCCAAGGGCTTACAGGGCTCTTCTTACAGGGCCTACTGTAAGCTCTTGGAGGATTGGCTACATCAAGGGGGTACAGCCTAATATGCAAAGGAGTTCCTGCTACAAAAAAACTTGTCTGGATACACATCTTCTGTTTATCTTAACCATAAAGTTTCACTGTTGGTAGCAGCCGTTTCTTATTACAATAGATTGCAGAAGAGATGCCATTTAATCCACAGTCACAGCGGCATTTTGAGATTCAACCATTTCCTCAATTTGGATCCCCTGAAGGTGCAGCAATACTATTTCCCCTCCTCTTAGTTCCCAGACTAAAAGCACTTCTTGATCCCCGATGCTTCAACTGTTGCCATTGTGGGTCAACAAAGCCAGAAGAGTTTGAAGTTGAATGCGTCCTCCGACCAATGACAGACGTGGGAAATACAAAGGCTGATTTAAGCACCACTTGTGAAACCGGGCAGACTCTCTCCTAATTTGCCGCATAATGAAGCCACATTAATGTTTACAGCTGCCGCATATGCTCTTTGCGGGTCCCTCGGCAAAGGCGCGATTTCCTTTTAAAATAAAATCAAGGCAAGAGTTCCCAGTCTGGTACTTGGCTTTTCTCCCCCAAGCATTTTTTATGAGATGCGCCATCTCTTGACAAATGAAAATGAGTCTTTTCTTCTTTAGGTGGACCACTGCTCAATGCTGTCAAGTGGAGATACGGTTATTACGGCAACATGTAAGCATGGGAAATTGACATCACCAAGAGTTACTTCACAGATGATATTTCCTATGTCTAGACGAAGAAGAAGATTGCAGATTTATACCCTGCCCTTCTCTCTGAATCAGAGACTCAGAGTGGCTTACAATCTCCTTTATCTCCTTCCCCCACAACAGACACCCTGTGAGGTGGGTGGGGCTGAGAGGGCTCTCGCAGCAGCTGCCCTTTCAAAGACAACTCTGCGAGAGCTACGGCTGACCCGAGGCCGTTCCAGCAGCTGTAAGTGGAGGAGTGGGGAATCAAACCCGGTTTTCCCAGATAAGAGTCCGTGCACTTAACCACTACACCAAACCGACTGTAGGCCAGAAAGTGTTCAAGAACAGGGGTGTCAAACATGTGGCCTTAGGGCCTGATCAGGTCCCAGAAGACTCCTATCAGGCCCCTGAGCAACTGGCTGTCATCTGCTTCCTTCTCTCTCTTGCTTCCTTCTGCACACAGCTTGTTTTGCTAGACTTGCTCAATCAAGGTACAGAGCAAAGCCTCTATTTTCTCAATTGGCTGACCAGCACATGAAGCAACTTGGGTACAGAAGTTCGCAATGCTCAGCCATTTCATGTTTTCCCCTGGGTCTTAGGTTCAAAGCACTGACCAAGAGATTTCTGTAAAGAATGTCAGTAAATCAAAAGCAGGTTTGCAACTTACAGATACACACCCGAACAACACCTAAACAGCAGGATTGCTACAGCACAGACATTGTTTCCAGAATTTGATGCAATAATTCAGAACAAGAGGGGTCAGTTATCGGAGATAAATAAACAAACTCTTGCAAGATTGCTACTCTTTTAAGCATCTTTTAAGGTTGGGTTTAATTGTGTTTGTGCCTTTTATAAGGTTTTTGTCTCTGCTACCTGGCATTACATTTTATTACAGACAAGGCCTGGCCTTACAAGGTCTCATTTACACAGGCCCGGCACGTGGAAGTAGGCCATGTAGGTGGCTGCCTAGGGCACTGCATAAGAACACAAGAGAAGCCCTGTTGGATCAGGCCAATGGCCCATCCAGTCCAACACTCTGTGTCACATAAGAACATAAGAGAAGCCATGTTGGATCAGGCCAATGGCCCATCCAGTCCAACACTCTGTGTCACTTAAGAACATAAGAAAAGCCATGTTGGATCAGGCCAATGGCCCATCTAGTCCAACACTCTGTGTCACATAAGAACAGAAGAGAAGCCATGTTGGATCAGGCCAATGGCCCATCTAGTCCAACACTCTGTGACACACAGTGGTCAAAAAAACCAGGTGCCATCAGGAGGTCTACCAGTGGGGCCAGGACACTAGAAGCCCTCCCACCATACCACCCCTCCAAGCACCAAGAATACAGAGCATCACTTGCCTCAGACAGAGAGTTCCAACGATAAGCTGCGGCTAATAGCCACTGATGGACCTCTGTTCCAGATGTTTATCCAATCCCCTCTTGAAGCTGTCTTTGCTTGTAGCCGCCACCACCTCCTGTGGCAGTGAATTCCATGTGTTAATCATCCTTTGGGTGAAGAAGGACTTCCTTTTATCAGTTCTAACCCGACTGCTCAGCAATTTCATTGAGTGCCCACGAGTTCTCGTATTGTGAGAAAGGGAGAAAAGTCGTTCTTTCTCTATCTTCTCTGTCCCATGCATAATCTTGTAAACCTCTATCATGTCACCCCGCAGTCGATGTTTCTCCAAGCTAAAGAGCCATTTATAGGACCATTGGCCCTTTCTTCATAGGGCCATTCTTCATAGGGCCATTGGCCTGATCCGACATGGCTTCTCTTATGTTCTTGTGTTAGGTAGTGAAGAGTGGGGTATATAACCAACTCTTCTCGATTCATTTTTGTAATGTACTGAGTGACGAGATGGGTTGAAGGCAACATGCTTTATTCGGTGGTACATTACAAGAGAGAGAACACGCGGGCCGGGTCCCGCTTATATACATTCCCCGGAACTGCCCCCCAGTCTGACCAGTCCAATCCTGGCCAGTCAAACTTCCCGCCACAGATCTTGATGGGTGGAGTGTCTAGCAAGCTACATCCGGGGACCAGTGGGTTTCCCCTGGTCGCCTCTGTAGCGATCGCCATGCGGTACATTAGCTTACGTTTCAAGTCATAACAATTTTAAATTTGGTGTTGGAGGAGAAGATAAGAAGACAAGCCTGAACTCTCCCTAGAAGCTAAAATTGACTAAACTAAGACAATCATACTTTGGTCACATTATGAGAAGACAAGAATAACCGGAAAAAGACAAACGGGAGACGGAGTTGTTAATTAATTTGAGGATTTATAAACCGCTTTTTTGTCTCACACAAGTTCTCATAACAGAAGACGATACTGTTATCTGAGAAGCATAACTGACCGTCATCACAGTGGAAAGCTAACAATGTGCCTGGAAAGAAAACAGTCTGTCTAAATGGGCAAAAGGGTCTCCCGGTCAGCCTCTGTCAGTTCCTGTTACTGGAACTCAGAGAACAAGTCCAGAAATCACGAGAAAGTCCCCGTCAGTCAGAGCAGACAAAACGGAACAAGTGAGACAAATGGTCTTCCTTGGTTTAAGGTGTGCATATACAAACATTTCCCTGGGATGGAGGTAGGGTTGCCAGTCCCCAGGTGGGGACAGGGGATCCCCCAGTTTGGAGGCCCTCCCCCCGCTTCAGAGTCCTCAGAACGCGGGGGGAGGGGAGGGAAATGTCTGCTCAAAATGCTATTATTCCCTATGGAGACTTATTCCCATAGGAAATAATGGAGAATTGATCCATGGGTATCTGGGGCTCTGGGGGGCAGCTGTTTTTTGAACTAGAGCCACCAACGTTTCCGCACAGCATTCAGCGCCTCTCCCCAAAATACCCTCCAGGTTTTAAAAAGATTGGGCCAGGGGATCCAATTCTATGAGCCCCCAAAGAAAGTGCCCCCATCCTTCACTATTTCCAATGGGAGGAAGGCACTTCAAAGATGTGCGATCCCTTTCAATGCGACGGCCAGCATTCCCTTCAGAGTTCAGTTGTGCTTGTCACACCCTTTTCCTGGCTCTGCCCCTAATGTCTCCTGTCCCCACCCCCAAAGTCTCCTGGCTCCACCCCCAAAGTCCCCAGATATTTCTTGAATTGGACTTGGCAACCCTAGGTGAAGCGAAAGCTGGTGGGCCAGATGCTGATGTCTCATGCCTCTGAACTGGGCTTAGTGCCTTTCATTCCCTTAGTTTTGAAATACTGGGCAGTGCACACACTGAGCTGCCTTATAGTGCACCCACCAGTCCACCAAGGGCGATATTGTCCACTCAGACTGACCATGGCTCTCCAGAGGCTCAGATAGAGGACTTCCACGTCAATTGCAGTGTCCCCTCTAAGCTGAGCTCGTGTGAGCTAGCTCACAGTTCTTTAGCCTCTGGCTCACACATTTTTGCTTTAGCCCAGCCTGCTGAAGAAGGATGACACCAGAGCAAACCAATTTTTGCAGGAGCTCACCACTTTAATGCCAGTAGCTCACAAAGTGGAATATTTGCTCACAAGGCTCCACAGCTTAGAGCAGGGGTGGGGGACCTTTTTTCTGCCAAGGGCCATATGGATATTTATAACATCATTCGCGGGCCATAAAAAATTATCAACTTAAAAAAAACAGTGCTCCACCGAGGCCAGCAAAATTAATGCAAATAATTGTTTTTCTATTTGAAGTCATGTGGGGAGAGCCTAATCTGGCACACACACACACACACACACACACACACACACACACACACACACACACACACACCTGGCCCACCGCCCTAGGCAAATGCATAGGTCCAGGGCTTTTTTGCAGAAAAAGCCCAGCAGGAACTCAGTAGCATATTAGACCACATCCCCTAATATTAGGTCACACACTCATTAGCATATTAGGCCACACCCTCTGGGATAATCAAGTGCAAACTGAACTGTGACAGTAACTTTACAAGGCCCTGCAGCAATTCTGGCCAGCCAGCCAGGCCCCAGGGAGGCTGCCTCAGAGTACATCTGGGCCCTGTGATCCCTGGCTGGCCCTGGGGAGGCTGCTGCACTGCGCGGCTTGGCCCCACAATCCTCGCTGGCCAGCTAGGCCCCAGAGAGGCTGCCACATGGCTCAGTTCAGCCCAGCAATCCCCGAGAGCCACACCAAGTGGTTCCCCAGCCCTGGCTTAGAGGGGATATTTGTTTGTTTCACCAGAGCTGCCAGGGATTGAAACTGAGACTATCTTCACGCTAAGCAGATGCTCTACCTATAAGGGTGAGGATGCCTCGTCTACTCCAACTGGCAGCAGCTTCCCAGGGTGTCAGGAAGAGGTATTTCACATCACCTACTACCTGATCCTTTTTATCTGGAGATTCTGGCGACTGAACCTGGGGCCTTTTGTGTACCAAGCAGACACTCTACCACCAAGCCAAAACACCTCCCCAATTGAATGTGAGTGTTTACCCCATATAAATAAAGACCCTTTTGGAAGAAGAAGACTGTAGATTTATACCCTGCTCTTCTCTCTGATTCAGAGTCTCAGAGTGGCTTACAATCTCTCTTGCCTTCCTCCCCCACAACAGACACCCTGTGAGAGCCAGTTTGGTGTAGTGGTAAAGTGCATGGACTCTTATCCGGGAGAATCGGGTTTGATTCCCCACTCCTCCACTTGCAGCTGCTGGAATGGTCTTGGGTCAGCCATAGCTGTCGTAGTAGTTGTCCTTGAAAGGGCAGCTGCTGGGAGAGCTCTCTCAGCCCCACCCATCTCACAGGGTGTCTATTGTGGGGGAAGAAGATAAAGGAGACTGAAAGCCGCTCTGAGGCTTTGATTCAGAGAGAAGGGTGGGGTATAAATCTACAGTCTTCTTCTAAGGTGAGTGGGGCTGAGAGAGCTCTCCCAGAAGCTGCCCTTTCAAGGACAAGTCTGCCAGAGCTATGACTGACCCAAGGCCATTCCAGCAGCTGCAAGTGGAGGAGTGGGGAATCCAACCCGGTTCTCCCAGATAAGAGTCTGCATGCTTAACCACTACACCAAACTGGGCATTCCAGCATAGGAAGGAATTTACCAAGGAGCAGAAGGAGGAGACCATTTCATTTTAGGGATTTCTGTGGTTCTTGTGATGCCCTAGGGTGGAACAAGTTGTCTGGTGCAAATACATAAAAAAAAAGATTTCCATCGTCTGCTCCCCTCCACCACCTCCGCTCTTAACTGTAGATGTATAATGCTATTGCATAAAGATTCCCTGAGAGCACAACATTTTATTGGACAATAAACCATTTCATTGCATAATAAATTACACACAAACAGAACGAATGTGCCCGTAAGGAGTTAAGCATAACGATCAGATCATGGGAGTAAGGGAAAGTGGGACCAGGCGCACGAGGTGACAGAATTTCTGTCAAGATGTGAGGAGAAATCTCTCTTTGACCTTCGATAGCCAAGGAATATTCATATAAAACAGTGGTCTTCCGCCAGGCATTTGACATCTAAAACCCATGACAACAGGCAATTGAACCATCTGGCCCATAACAATAGAAGAAGATGATGAAGAAGATATTGGCTTTATATCCCGCCGTCCACTCCGAAGAGTCTCAGAGCGGCTCACAATCTCCTTTACTTTCATCCCCCACAACAGACACCCTGTGAGGTGGATGGGGCCGGAGAGGGCTCTCACAGCAGCTGCCCCTTCAAGGACAACCTCTGCCAGAGCTCTGGCTGACCCAAGGCCATTTCAGCAGGTGCAAGTGGAGGAGTGGGGAATCAAACCCAGTTCTCCCAGATAAGAGTCTGCACACTTAACCACTACACCAAACTGGCTCTCCTCACCCTAGGGCATCCTAAGAACTATCTGGCCCACCTCAAATATTTAATTGCGACCTCAGGACCTATCTGCCATCACTGGCATATCAACATACTATTTTCTGAGATCGACTAGCACACAATATCGTCTGTGTTTTATTTTATTTTTATATATTCCGTATCTTCATATTTTAAATAAAGCAGGAGTTAAGTTGCACCTTTGAGACCAACCAAGATTTACTTTCGTGTGCTAAAAACACACTTCTTCAGACGAGGGGCTCAGGTATATGCAGAAACCTTAAAATTAAGGTATACACTGATACTGGCTTTATGTGTCTTTACGGAATGTAAGTTGCCCTGAGCCTGATTCAATGTGCAGGGTGGGATATAAAACGAATAAGATTAAAAAAAAAATGCTAGCAGATGGGAAGTCCACTCACTAACCTTCCGTCCGGTCAAAGGATTACAAGGAGAAACCCTGAATTTTGTACCAACGCCTCCGTGACCACTCAACCTTCAGAAAAACTCAGCAAGGGGGGAAAAAAAACACACACACTGCAAGAACATTCTTAACATGCATTCGGAGAATGCGCCGGCTTTAAAGGTCTCTGTCAGGGCGCTATTGATTTATGCCTGTGTATCTTTTTTGGAATATTAGTATGGCGGGCGAGATAACAACACCATACATTAAAACGCGCTTTATTCCAAACCCGACGACACTCCCGGTGGTTAAAGGAAGAAGGGGAAGAGAGCGAGGGAGAAGATTTAGGCATCTCCGAAGATTTCTTATCACTGCGCAACATAACTCTCTAATGGCTCAGTGCCTCAAAGGGTCATTGGAGATCACTTATCATATAAATCAAATGGGTGGCAGGCTCTTAAGAGAGGCGAGCCTATAGCAATTTCATGTCTTTGCTCCTAGACATCAAATCTATCTTTTAGGCAGACTATAGAAAAAGATAATGCGCTGCTACATTTACACCGTCCTGGAGACCCAAATCGAGAGATCAGCTAATCTCAAGATGCCACTATGACTTCTGATTAAATGGCAATTCACTGAGAAAATGGCTGGTTTTTAAACCTTTTAAGGTTTGATTGGACCAAGCTTTCGTTTGCAAAGATGGCTCTCTGCGCCTCACAGAAAGTTTTCCCTGCATGTGCCCTAGGTACGGCTGGTTATGCGGAAACGGCCTAAGGACAATTAATTTGTGCAAATAGCTGTAATTACTGACAGCAGCACAGCTTTATTTGAGAAGGGGATGCTGCTCCGAGCAAACTGGGAGCGTACGGGAATGGCTTACCACTGGGATGTTGGCCGTATTTGTGAACATGTTGTCTTGATGTGGAAAATCCCAGTTTCTGATATGAGTTTTCCATGCTTGTCCATGCAGCTGACCATTTCCCAAATGGTACTGATGAAATTTCAAAGGATTGTTACTGTCAAAACCATTGTCTGGTTTTGCATAAATGCCATACGCATCAGATAAAAATAGCATATGATCATGAGGAAGGAAGGAAGGAAGGAAGGAAGGAAGGAAGGAAGGAAGGAAGGAAGGAAGGAAGGAAGGAAGGAAGGAAGGAAGGAAGGAAGGAAGGGAGGGAGGGAGGGAGGGAGGGAGGGAGGGAGATATTGTAATTATATCCCACTTTATACTCTGAATCTCAGAGTCTCACTGGGAATGTCGTCGGGTTTGGAATAAAGCATGTTTTAATGTATGGTGTTGCTATCTTGCCAGCCATACTAATATTCCAAAAAAGATATACAGACAAAAATCAATACAGCCCTGACAGAGACCTTTAAAGCCAGCGCATTATCTAAGCACATTTTAAGAAGGAAGGAGATATTGGAATTATATCCCGCCCTAAACTCTGAATCTCAGAGTGGTCACAACCTCCTTTACCTCCCCCCCCACACCCATAACAGACACCCTGTGAGGTGGGTGGGGCTAAGAGAGCTCTCACAGCAGCTGCCCTTTCAAGGACAACTCCAACAAGGGTTATGGCTGACCCAAGGCCATTCCAGCAGGCAGGCAGGCAGGAAGATAACCAGCAGTGAGAACACCAGAAATGGCAAGGCTCATGTCAAAAAATAATGAAAAAGGGCACATTGCAATATCCCTGCGTACCATAGTAGAATCACAACAGGTACCATTCGCACAATACTAGTGGCATGATTGCTTCAGTACAGATTTGGGGGTGGAGCCTGGGAAGAACAGGGACCTCCATGGGGTCCAAGGCCACAGAGTCCCCCCTCCAAAGCAGCCATTTTCTCCAGGGGAATTGACCTCTGTAGACCGGAGATGAGCTGTGATTCCAGTGGATCCCCAGGTCCTACCTGGAAGCTAGGATCCTTCCCCCCAAGGGAAATAAAGCAAAACGTATTCCTTCTCTGATGACGTTCACAGCTCCCCAGAACTGTATTCCAATTTAATAAGAAAAGCTCCTGCAACTGCTCCCGGGTTTCCTGTCTCCTGCTCAAATGAATCCTGAGACGGCCCAGTGGAACAAGAGAGTAAGCTGGAATCTCTGCGTACAATTAAGAGTCGAGTCACCTGGGCCAAGCAAAGCCTTCCAAACAGATTCATGTTCCTTGTGCGAGCGACAACCACACTCTAGGAAATGCATTTATTGCGGCACTCCGCAGTGAGCCGGGGATGTGCGTTTCAGCACCCATTAGTGTTCCTACACATTGCAAGGTTTCCCCCCTGCAGCAGTTTATACATTTGGGTTATTTTTTTTTTGTACATTTCATGCCTTTTTATTTTCGATGTCAGGCAAGATATTGCACCGTTGAAAGGTAAAGGTAGTCCCCTGTGCAAGCACCAGTCGTTTCCGACTCTGGGGAGACGTTGCATCATGACGTTTTCATGGCAGATCTTTTGAGGGGGTGGTTTGCCATTGCCTTCCCCAGTCATCTACGCTTCCCCCCCAGCAAGCTGGGTTCTCGTTTTCCCAAACTCGGAAGGATGGAAGGCTGAGTCAACCTTGAGTCAGCTTCCTGAACCCAGCTTCCGCCGGGATTGAACTCAGGTTGTGAGCAGAGAGCTCGGACTGCAGTACTGCAGCTTTACCAGTCTGTGCCACGGGGCTCTTGAGATGGAGTTAGTTGAAGTTCGTATTTTGTCTTCACACAGTCATCCACAGCAAATAAATTCTGGTTCAGATCGAAACGAAAAATCCAGCATACCCATTTGACAAACTACCGGGGGTGTGTGTGTGTCTAATGCAACCCCAGTATTATCATGCTGTTCCCTCTAAGTTGTGGGATCTTGTGACCAAAAATTCTACTTTGTAAGCTACTGATATTGAAGTTGTGGGCTACTGCGTAAATTAGTGTGCTTAGGGGTCATTTTTTCCGGAGCTAAGACAAAACCAACCTCAGAAGGATGGAAGGCTGAGTCAACCTGGAGCCGGCTACCTGACCCCAGCTTCCACCGGGATCGAACTCAGGTCGTGAGCAGAGAGCTCGGACTGCAGTACTGCAGCTTTACCACTCTGCGCCACAGGGGCTGCACTATAAAAAATATTTTTGGTGGTTGTGGAGCAACAGTGAGAGGGGATCTGGAGTTTCGGCCCCACTTGTGGACCTCCAGATGACACCTGGGTTTTTGGCCACTGTGTGACACAGAGGGTTGGACTGGATGGGCCATTGGCGTGATCCAACATGGCTTCTCTTATGTTCTTATGTGACACAGAGTGTTGGACTGGATGGGCCATTGGCTTGATCCAACAGGGCTTCTCTTATGTGACACAGAGGGTTGGACTGGATGGGCCATTGGCCTGATCCAACAGGGCTTCTCTTATGTTCTTATGTGACACAGAGGTTGGACTGGAGGGGCCACTGGCCTGATCCAACATGGCTTCTCTTATGTTCTTATGTGACACAGAGGGTTGGCCTGGATGGGCCATTGGCCTGATCCAACAGGGCTTCTCTTATGTTCTTATGTGACACAGAGGGTTGGACTGGAGGGGCCACTGGCCTGATCCAACAGGGCTTCTCTTATGTTCTTATGTGACACAGAGGGTTGGACTGGATGGGCCATTGGCCTGATCCAACAGGGCTTCTCTTATGTTCTTAATCATTAACAACTGGATGGTCTTGTCCATTCAGGAGAATCCCTGTGCAAGTACTGAGTTGTTAATGACCCATGGGGTGACGTCACATCATGATGTTTTCTTGGCAAACTTTTCCCGGGGTGTTTGCCATTGCCTTCCCCAGCCATTTACACTCCCCCCCCAGCAAGCTGGGTCCTCATTTTACCAACCTTGGAAAGATGGAAGGCTAAGTGACCCCAGGATTCTTTTGTGTGGCATCCAGGGGTCGTTTTGTAGAAAAATAGGTGGCGGAGATTATTACCATAACTCATTAGCATATGCCGCCCCACAGCCAAAATGCTAGAGCATCTGGCAAAACCATAGAGTTTCCCCAGAAACACCTGAGTGGCCGGCGCGTGATGTTGCCGGCGCAATGACGTCACTCACTTTGCACATGCGGAAACAGTTCCCTGCCAAAGGCTGCTGGGGACTTGGCAACCCTATTCCCCAGTCATCTACACTTCCCCCCCAGCAAGCTGGGTACTCATTTGACCGACCTCGGAAGGATGGAAGGCTGAGTCAACCTGGAGCCGGCTACCTGAACCCAGCTTCTGCCGGGATCGAACTCAGGTCACAAGCAGAGAGCTTGCACTGCAGTACTGCAGCTTTACCACTCTGCGCCGTGGGGCTCTTTCATTATACAATGTGCACCTGCTTATTTCATTGGCTCGCCATAAGTGACACCATGCTTTTATTATTTAGAGTCCTTGCTGATGGGGATTCTTTGCTCCTTGTGTGTGTGTAGCCACATCAGTGGTGGGCCATGTTTAGATTCAGGTCAGTGGGAAGGGATTACGCCAGGGAATTTACTGTTGCCTCCAAGATACGACTCGGAGTGCTGATTTTCGACCTATAAAAATCTAAATAGCTGGAGACTGATGTGTGTTATGGACGGTTTCCCTTTATCCCACTGTGATCTCTATGGTGTGCCAGTTTGCCCCCCCCCCATTCATTATTGTCCTCCATGCCTCGGAAATGGCATCCTCTTAATTAGATGTTCACCTGCTGGGAGACTGCTTTTATGTGGTGGTCTTCTCAAAGTCAAAATTTCTTAGAGATGATGTAAAGTATTGTATCTATGGGGAATTGGGGTGTTGAGTCAAGAATAATGAGCACGCACCCAATTTTTTTTTTTAATGAATGAATGATGCAGGGAAATGAATGCCATGTCTGTCTTAATCAGATCTGCTTTGGAGGTTCTTCTCTGTTGTTGTAAAGTGAGTTCAGCCAGCTCTGCATCAACCAAGAACACTTTATTGCAAGAAGAAGAAGAAGAAGATATTGGATTTATATCCCGCCCTCCACTCCGAAGAGTCTCAGAGCGGCTCACAATCTCCTTAATTAATTTTACTCATTTGGGTTTGCACTCACAATAAAAGCAAACCCAAACCCTCTTTGATCCTATTGGTCAAACACATCAGAAAACATTCAAGGGCATAAGGAATGCCCAAAGGAAGACTTTGGCTTTAGATTCTCATTCAGCAGAACCTAGTCTTACTTTGCATGGACCAATCAACACATCAAGAAACTTTTCAGCTTTAAGCAGGCGTCATTTCATAGAAAAAGAAGTGCTGGAGCTCGTTAGTACAACTCATTAGCACAACTCATTTGCATAAGCCATACACCCCTGATATCACCAGAAAGTGTACTAAATTTACATCAGCTCAGCATCTACCTTAAAATGCTTCTTAAATTATAATGGTCATCATAAAACCTTACTCCCATCATACTTTTTCAACTCCTTTCTCCTCTGTGGCTACAGTGGCATGACGGAGATTTCCATCTGTCTGCTTTATATGTTTCAGTTATTTTCCAATTTTGTGTAGGGAATAATATTAGAAAGTTTGTCATATTTTAGGGTTCAGCGAAATTCTCACAGCGGGTTTAAACAATGGAGCCTAGAAGGAAGTATGTATTTTGGGGGGGAGGGGAGGGTAATAAAGAGCACAATAAAATTTGAGAGCTTCTGGAGTTCCGCTCCTGTGAGCTTCCTGCCCAAAATGAGGCGTGGCTTTAAGTAGTTGGATAATCCTCTTGCTTGTGCAGATCAAGAGTGGAATTCCAGCAGGAGCTCCTTTGCATATTAGGCCACACCCCCGATATAGCTAATCCTCCAAGAGCTTAAAAGGTTCTTTTTTGTAAGCTCTTGGAGGGCTGGCTACATCAGGGGGTTGTGGCCTAATATGCAAAGGAGCTCCTGCTAGAATTCCACCCCAGTGCAGATGGCTCGTTAAAGACACCCATTGAACTTCATGGATGTTCAAATCATTAGAGGAACACTGTGGCACTGGCCCTACCAACCTACCCAACATGGTCAAAAGATGGCTTGCATATTTGTTAGGATGACAGTCCAGTAGAATGAATGGGCAACCCAGTGCAGAAATTACTCCCACGGCACTCAGTCATCACAGGATTGCACTCGCTTAGCCTAGCAGTCCATTGTCAAATTTTGTATTACGGTGGGATTCCTTGGCTCATTGTCAAAACCCGGGGAGAAAAACAGTTTGTCAATCCAGAGGTATAATCAAGAAGATGAAGGGGGCGGTATTCCTCCCCTGAGAAGAATAGCAAGGGCATCCGCTCCACCCCCGGTGCTGTGAAACAGCCTCAATGTGTCTGACCGTAACAAATCTCTATAACAAATTTCTCGTGTGAAACCTGGATTTGTAATGGACAGTGTTTCCTCCGAAAACACTCGTCACAGTTTATCAGCCAGAAGCGATGCCTTCTATTTCAACGGAGACTGTCGCAGAGTTTATAGGGTTGGATCGTTGGGAGGAAGAGGCCGACATGAAGACACATTCAAAAAAACAATTATGGGATCACAGTTGAAATACACTACAAGAAACGCAAAACGTAACTGTGATATGTATAGGCTATCATACATTGACTTATGAATTTCACAAAAATCGACAGTAAGAAACGATTTTCAACAGAGCTCGTTGTTTAGTCATAAAAGGGAAAAGGTAGTCCCCTGTGCAAGCACCAGTCGTTTCCGACTCTGGGGTGACGTCACTTTCACAATGTTTTCATGGAAGACTTTTTACGGGGTGGATTGCCATTGCCTTCCCCAGTCATCTACACTTTCCCCCCAGCAAGCTGGGGACTCATTTTACTGACCTCGGAAGGATGGAAGGCTGAGTCAACCTCGAGCCGGCTACCTGATTCGCTTCCGCTGGGATTGAACTCAGGTCATGAGCAGAGGGCTCCGACTGCAGCACTGCAGCTTTTACCACTCTGCGCCACGGGGCTCTTAGTCATACAGCATCCAATTAGCTAGTTACAATAATAGACACGTTTTGTGTTGCCACTTCATCAGTATTGTTAATGTCTTCTTCTTATTGAGCTGTATGTAGTGAAGGAGTAAGCCAGTATCTTTTTTAAAAACACATGTGCAAAGCCTTCCATCTCATTGCTGGCCAAAACACTCTCCATGAAGGAAACACCTTAAAAATGCAGCTAACAATGCTCTGGTAAATGTGTGATTACACCAAATATGGTGCAATACGAAATGCATCTATTAGTGTAACTAGTTCATTGGATGCTGTATGACTAAACAACAATAAGCTCTGTTGAAAATTGTTTCTTACCATCTATATTTGTGAAATTCATAAGTAAAAGTATGGTAGCCTAAACATATCACAGTTATGTTTTGTGTTTCATGAAAACACATTCGGCATACAATTCAGGACTGCAACACAGCAACTATGTTGTTGGGTCTCAGCATTCCCTCTAGGCTGAGTTGGTGTGAGCTAGCTCACAGTTTTTTTGGCCTCCGGCTCACACATTTTTGTCTTAGTGCAGGAAGAATGGCCCCTAAGCACACTAATTTACGCAGTAGCTCACAACTTCAATACCGGTAGCTTACAAAGTAGAATTTTTGCTCACAAGATCCCACAGCTTAGAGAGAACAGCATGATAATACTGGGGTTGCATTAGACCCCCAGTGGTTTGCCAAATTGGTATGCTGAATTTTTCGTTTTGATCTGAACCAGTATTTATTTGCTGTGGATGACTGTGTGAAGACAAAAAACGTACTTCAACTAACTCCAAGAGCCCCATGGCACAGAGTGGTCAGCTGCAGTACTGCAGTCCGAGCTCTCTGTTCATGACCTGAGTTCGATCCCGGTGGAAGCTGGGTTCAGGTAGCTGGCTCAAGGTTGACTCAGCCTTCCATCCTTCCAAGGTCGGAAAAAAGAGTACCCAGCTTGCTGGGGGGAAAGTGGAGATGACTGGGGAAGGCAATGGCAAACCACCTCGTAAAAAAAGTCTGCCACGAAAATGTTGTGAAAGCAACATCACCTCAGAGTCGAAAATGACTGGGTGCTTGCACAGGAGACTACCTTTACCTTTTAACTCCGTTTCTCCACCCAGGGCTTTTGTTGTAGCAGGAACTCCTTTGCATATTAGGCCACACATCCCTGATGTAGCCAATCCTCCAAGAATTTACAGGGCTCTTAGTATGGGGTCTACTGTAAGCTCCAGGAGGATTGGCTACATCAGGGGTGTGTGACCTAATATACAAAGGAGTTCCTGATACAAAACAGTCTTTGTCTCCATCAATATTCTGACTACAGATAAGCCATTCGTTCACCCTGCAGAAGAGTTAAATCAAAATTAAATCAAAAGAGTTTTCGGCTCAACATTAGGAAGAACTTCCTGACCGTTAGAGCGATTCCTCAATGGAACAGGCTTCCTTGGGAGGTGGTGGGCTCTCCTTCCTTGGAGGTTTTTAAACAGAGGCTAGATGGCCATCTGACAGTTTATTTTATTTTTATTTATTTATTTGTGATTTATATCCCGCCCTTCCCACCAGGTGGCTCAGGGCGGCTCAGGGTGGCTCAGTGATGAAGCTCCTGTGAATTTGGGGTAGGTATTTGTGGGTTTCCTGCATTGTGCAGGGGGTTGTACTAGATGACCCTGAAGGTCCCTTCCAACTCTATGATTCTATGCAATGGCAAAACCCAGGGCCAAACGTTGCCAACTCGACAAATAAACAGTCATTTACTTTCCTGCCCTTTCGCTGTGCCGCTCATCCTGACAGAGACACATTTTAAGCCAAGTGCTTTAATCAAAACCAACATGTCCGGATTGATCTGCAAGGGCTGGACTATAAGGGCACGGAACAGACCAAAAGCGACAGATGTTGGAATGGATAATGGATTGTGACTGGAAGCGTCCCATGCCGCCAAGATTAAAGAGGACTTTTGCCAGCTGGAGGTTTTAACCAATCTATTTAAGAAATCTAAATGAGCCTGCAGAAGAGTTAAATCAAAATCTTAATTCATAGCAATTTACATCTCCTTGCTTGTGACTAGTGAATCAGTGGTTAGCATACTTGGTATTAATCTGCAGATATTTACCAATGCCAGAACTTCAATCATGCTAGGTCACAGATCCGGAGGAATTAGCCGTGTTAGCTGCAAAAGAGTGAAAAGTCCAGTAGCCCTTGAAGACTAACACATTTTATTGTAGATAGATCCAAGCGGGCAGCCGTGTTGGTCTGAAGCAGTAGAACAAAGCAGGAGTCAAGTCTGCATGCATACGAAAGATTACATTCTGAATAAAACTTTGTTGGTCTTAAAGGTGCAACTTGACTCTTAAATTTTATTGTAGCTTAAGCTTTCGAGAAACACAGCTCTCTTCATCAGTTGCTGCAATAAAATTTGAAAGCTTATGCTGAAATAAAATGTGTTAGTCTTAAAGGTGCTAGTGGATTCTTTACAATGGTGCTGGGGACAATCTCCAGGCGAGGGCTAGAGACCTGCTAGAATTAAATCCGATTTTCAGAATACAGAGATCGATTCTCCTTAGGATTGCTAGAAGCCATCTGATGAAGAGAGCTGTGTTTCTCAAAAGCTTATGCTGAAATATAATTTTGTTAGTCTTAAAGGTGCTAGTGGACTCTTTACATTGGTGCTGGGGACAATCTCCAGGCAAGGGTTAGAGACCTGCTAGAATTAAATCTGATCTTCAGAATACAGAGATCAATTCTCCTTGGGATTGCTAGAAGCCATCTGATGAAGAGAGCTGTGTTTCTCGAAAGCTTATGCTACAATAAAATTTGTCAGTCTTAAAGGTGCTAGTGGACTCTTTACAATGACGCTGGGGACAACCTCCAGGAGGGGGATGGAGACTTGCTGGAATTACAACTGATCTTCAGACTACAGAGATCAATTCTCCTTCAGATTGCCAGATGTCACCTGAAGGCTGGCATCCCTGGTTCTGCAAGAGAAAATGGCTACCTTGGAGGGTGGGCTCTATGGCATTATACCCTGCTGAGGTCCCGCCCCTTTCCAAGCCCTGCCCTCTCTCGGGGCCATCCCAGAATCTCCAGGAATTTCCCATTTTTTTAAAAAATGGGGTATATCCTCTTTCTATAGGCTGCCAATCCCCAGGTCCTAGCAAAAGATACTGCTATGAACAGTATTGCTGGAAACAATACAAATGCTTCTGAAAGCAATACAAATACTTCAGTTCTCATATCATTTAAACCAGTGTCTACAATGTCATCATACCTTCTCTCCCCCCCAAAAAAATTCAATTATAATTTTAGCCAGTTTGGTGTAGTGGTGAAGTTTGCGGACTCTTATCTGGGGGAACCATTTTTGATTCCCCCTCCTCCACTTGCACCTGCTGGAATGGCTTTGGGTCAGTCATAGTTCCCGTAGGAGTTGTCCTTGAAAGAGCCAGTTTGGTGTAGTGGTTAAGTGCGTGGACTCTTATCTGAGAGAACCGGGTCTGATTCCCCACTCCTCCACTTGCACCTGCTGGAATGGCCTTGGGTCAGCCATAGCTCTGGCAGGGGTTGTCCTTGAAAGGGCGGCTGCTGTGAGAGCCCTCTCCAGCCCCACCCAACTCACAGGGTGTCTGTTGCAGTATATAGATTGGGGGAGGACAATTAAATTAATTAATTTAAGATATAGGAAGTGGGTCTTGCGGTTGGAGTCAGAGGGGTTAGTAAGAGGACAGCTAAAACGACAGACCGGGGACAATCGGTGAGGAAGATCTGAGAATTCTACTTAGTGCAGCCGCAATGTCCGGCCAAGGGATTCCAGTGCTCCTGGGGAGGGGAAGGTATGACGGTGGGAGTAGACAGTTATATAAAGGAAGGAGACAGAGACAAAAAGGGGCTCGGTCGCCTTCCAGTCTACTTCCCATCCCAACGGTGGCAGGTAGTGGGACCAAGAGGAATTGCTCGCCTCTGTCATTGGTGTTATGCAACGCCAGGTCCATAAACAACAAGACCGCGATCCTGAGGGAGTTTTTGCTCCAGCAGGATGTGGACCTGGCTTGCGTGACCGAGACCTGGGTGAGGGACGGGGAGACAGTAGCACTCTCCCAAATGTCCCCCCCGGGATACTCGGTCTTCCACCAATCACGGATTAGCGGGCGGGGGGGGAGGAGTGGCGCTACTCATACGGGAGGATTACTCCTTTCGGGCCCTCCCGGACCCAAGGATTGATGGTATTGAATGTGCCGGTTTGGCGTGGGATGCCGGAGAGGGGTTGGCAGTCTGGTTGGTGTACCGTCCGCCTAACGCACCAACCAGCGCCTTACCATCACTATTGGAGGCAGTGGCGGGCTGGGCGTTGAGGTTCCCGAGGCTTATGGTCCTGGGTGACTTCAACGTCCACGCCGATGACACGGCCTCCACTCAGGCGATGGACCTAGTGTCTTCCATGGCGACACTGGGGCTCTCTCAACTTGTTACGACTCCCACGCATCAAGCTGGTCACACACTAGACCTGATCTTTGCGTCCGGGATTTCGGTGAGCGATATCGCGGTAGAAGCGGTACCATGGTCGGATCACCTAGCCCTTAAGGCCCGTGTGGGGACGCCACACCAACCATGTATGGGCGGAGAGCCTATTTTGGCTCGCCCCCGGGGCCTGATGGACCCGGAACGGTTCCAAACGGCCCTGGGGGATCCTTGGCCCACTAGCAATTCCCTCGATGGCCTTGTGGAAATCTGGCAAGACCGACTAACCAGGGCCATCGACGAAATAGCACCCCGGCGCCCTCTGCGCCCTCGTACGAGACTGGCGCCATGGTACACCTCAGAACTGCGCCAGCTCAAACAAGGGCTCAGACGACTAGAGAGGCAGTGGAGACATACTCGGGACGAAGCAATGAGAACATCCTACAGAACGTTTATGAAGTCTTATGAGATGGCAGTCAAGGTTGCAAAGAAAAACTACTTTGCAACCAAGATTGCATCCGCAGATTCGCGCCCAGCACAATTGTTTAGAATAATTGGGGATCTTATAACATTGCCACAAGGCAAACCAAACATTAGGGAATTGGAGATCGGCTGTGAGGCATTTGCGAAATATTTTGCGGATAAAATCTCACTGCTCCGCCAAGACCTGCCTACCACCTTGGAAACAGTGAGTGAAATTGAGGCTCCGTGCCTGTCTTCGGGCTTGGCCCTGGATCACTTCGATCCGCTCAACCTGGAGGAAGTCGATGGGATCCTCTCCGCTGCTCGCCCAACAACATGCGATTTGGATCCTTGCCCCTCTTGGCTGATTAAATCTTGCCAGAGGGAGCTTAGATGTCCTTTACGGGACATCATAAATAGATCCCTCGTAGAGGGGCACTTCCCAACGCCTTTGAAAGAGGCGTTGGTTCGCCCTCTCTTAAAAAAAAGTACAGCAGACCCGGCCGAATTGGCAAACTACCGTCCGGTGTCTAACTTACCATTTCTAGGTAAAATTATTGAGAGGGCAGTGGCGTTGCAGCTACAGAGGTTCCTAGATGACGCTTCCGTTCTTGACCCGTGCCAGTCTGGGTTCCGACCGGGCCATGGGACGGAGACAGTGCTGGTCGCCTTGGTAGATGACCTCCAGCGGCATCTGGATCGGGGCGGCGCTGCGGTACTGATGTTATTAGACCTGTCGGCGGCATTTGATACAGTCGACCACCAGTTGCTAAAGCGCCGCCTCGCCGACATAGGGGTTGGGGGGTTGGCCTTACAATGGCTTTCCTCCTTCCTCTCTGATCGGGGACAAAGGGTGGCCATTGGGGGTGAGCGATCCCAGAGGCGCACACTTGATTGTGGGGTGCCTCAGGGAGCAGTTCTCTCCCCAATGTTGTTCAACATCTACATGCGCCCCCTTGCCCAGATTGTCCGGAGGTTTGGGCTGGGTTGCCATCAATATGCGGATGACACCCAGCTCTATCTGCTAATGGATGGCCGGCCTGGCTCCGCCCCGGGGAACCTGGATCGGGCCTTACAGGCTGTGGCGACGTGGCTCAGATTGAGTGGGTTGAAGTTGAATCCAGCGAAGACAGAGGTCCTTTGTGTGGGTCGTGGCACTCGGGGAGGGGAAATAGCTCTCCCAACTTTCGATGGCGCACCATTGGAACCAGCGCGCCAGGTAAAAAGTCTGGGTGTTTTACTGGAGCCTTCATTATCAATGGAGGCCCAGATAGCAGCCACTGCCAAGTCAGCATTCTTCCATCTGAAGCGGGCAAGGCAGTTGGCTCCCTTCCTGGAGCGCCGGGACCTCGCAACAGTGATCCATGCAACGGTCACCTCAAGATTGGACTACTGTAATGCCCTCTACTTGGGGCTACCTCTGTGCCGGACTCGGAAGTTACAGCTGGTGCAGAACGCGTCGGCCAGGCTACTGTTAGGGCTCTCGAAATGGGAGCACATACGGCCGGGGCTGCGCGGACTGCACTGGCTACCAATTGTCTACCGAGTCCAGTACAAAGTGTTGGTTATCACCTTTAAAGCCCTATATGGCCGAGGACCAGCCTACCTAAGGGACCGTCTCTCCCCATATGAACCCCAGAGGGCACTGAGGTCAGTGGGTAAAAACAAAATGACCATCCCTGGGCCGAGAGAGGTCAAACTCCAACATACTAGAGTACGGGCCTTTTCAGCGGCTGCACCGGCATTGTGGAACCAGCTTCCGGAGGAGGTGCGGGCCCTGCGGGACCTCGGCCAGTTCCGCAGGGCCTGCAAGACCGCCCTTTTTAGGCAAGCCTATAATGACACTGACTGCTGAGTTGCTTGGTGTAAGAACCGCCATCCATAAGACTACCTAAACTGGCAGAACCAGCGCCATAACAGCTCTATCGCTGCCAGATATACTCATATATATTTAGTCTAATGGAAATCATGTATTTTAATTTAACTGACTGGTTTTTATGTTTAATTTTAATTGTTAAATTTAAAGTTTTATTATTTATGTTAATGTGTAAGTTGTTGTTAACCGCCCTGAGCCGCCTAGGCGGGGAGGGCGGGATAGAAATAAAAGTTGTTATTATTATTATTATTATTATTATTATTATTATTATTATAAGATGTCATTCTCTACTTCCATATCAGTCATTCCAGACTAAAGGCCAGTCAGAATAGTGTCGTTTTACAAGTGTGAGTCTGCAAACTGTTTATTTTGGCTGCTCTGAGTGTGTGTGTGCACGTGTATGTGTGTTCACTTTCATTTAGTGCAAGTGCAGCTGCTGGGGAAGGAGGAAATGAAGACTGTATTCAGGAGAACCACATTGCTGTATTTTTATTTATTTATTTTAGGGAATGGGGAAATCTCCTGGCTCCACCCCCAACGTCCCCAGGTAGTTTCTAAGTTGGAACTGGCAACCCTGTCTTTCTAACAGTTTTGACGAGAAATACCTTTCTTGACTGGAATGCTGAGGTTGCAATAGGCAGCTACAGAAGCACCCAAGGAAATCTGTGAGGCTAATTGGTTTGATGAAATCAATTTATCTGCTCCGCTCCTTTCCAAGAAACACCTTTCCAGGTAATCCAATATTATGAGATATAATAATAATTAGGGATTGATTGTGCTAATATCACTTTCTGGATGGCTTATTAACCATCCAAGATGTGTTTTTCTTCCGCTTCCTTTCATTAGCATTGATAATAATTAGGTCAGGCCAGAACGCCACCACTGATCATATAATATGACCTCAGAGAATGGAAAATGTATCCGGAGCATTTAGTAGAACGCTTTCAAAGCGCTGGGATACATTATATTCAGCAACGCAACTCGTTTTTCCCTTTGACTAAAGGGACCTGGCGCTATGCATAGTTGATAACTATAGGTTTCACTTTAAAGGTTTGCAAGTTCATGCAAGGGATAGAGAAGGTAGAGAAAGAAGTACTTTTCTCCCTTTCTCACAATACGAGAACTCGTAGACATTCAATGAAATTGTTGAGCAATCGGATTAGAATTGATGAAAGGAAGTACTTCGTCACCCGAAGGGTGATTAACACATGGAATTCCCTGCCACAGGAGGTGGTGGAGGCTACAAGCATAGACAGCTTCAAGAGGGGATTGGATAAGCACATGGAGCAGAGGTCCATCAGTGGCTATTAGCCACTGCTTATCCTTGGAACTCTCTGTCTGGGGCAGGGATGCTCTGTATTCTTGGTGCTTGGGGGGGGGGCACAGTGTGAGGGCTTCTAGTGTTCTGGCCCCGCTGATGGACCCCCTGATGGCACTTGGTTTTTGTGGCCGCTGTGTGACACGGAGTGTTGGACTGGATGGGCCATTGGCCTGATCCAACATGGCTTCTCTTATGTTCTTATGTGACACGGAGTGTTGGACTGGATGGGCCATTGGCCTGATCCAACATGACTTCTCTTATGTTCTTATGTTCTAATTTTTCTTTGAAAAATCAAACGCCCCTTCTTAACCTTTGTTGGAGAAAACGAACCAAGCCGCACACACAAAAAAGATTTTCTCAAATATGAATTGCCGATTTATACCCCGCCCTTCTCTCTGAATCAGAGACTCAGAGCAGCTTACAATCTCTTTTATCATCTCCCCCCCGCAACAAACACCCTGTGAGGTAGGTGGGGCTGAGAGGGCTCTCCCAGCAGCTGCCCTTTCAAGGACAACTCCTGCAATAGCTATGGCTGACCCAAGGCCATTCCAGCAGGTGCAAGTGGAGGAGTGGGGAATCAAACCTGGTTCTCCCAGGTAAGAGTCCGTGCACTTAGCCACTACACCAAACTGGCTCTCCAAAACAGTTAAAAACAATCTGGTGCTAATATCAATTGATGATATTACATTTCAGTATATAAGATGTCATTCTCTACTTCCATATCAGTCATTCCAGACTAAAGGCCAGCCGGAATAGTGTCGCTTTACAAGTGTAAGTTTACAAACTGCCCTTTCAAGGGCAACTCCTACGAGAGCTATGGCTGACCCAAGGCCATTCCAGCAGGTGCAAGTGGAGGAGTGGGGAATCGAACCGGTTCTCTCAGATAAGAGTCCGTGCACTTAACCACTACACCAAACTGGCTCTCAGTCCTGTCTTTATCTGTGCGTTGACTACAGTCACTTGGGGAAGGAGCTGCGTTTACAAAAACAGAACCCACCCCGAACGCTGACTCTCAAGCTGAAAAGATATCGTTGTTATTTTGTGTCCCGGCATATGAACATGGTCCTCTGGAGGGCTGTTGGCTAGCATGAAATAAAAATCTAACAAGCGTAATCAATTAGGCAGACATCTGGGTGAAATTTCAAACAGCCTCTTTCCTGCCTCGGCCAGAAGAAAATCAGTCACTATATTTGCAAGGCAATATATTAAAAAATGTTTTATGATTGAATAAAAATGATGGAACAGAAGCTGCATGCAACGGCGGGGGGTGGGGGGGAAATCCTTTACGAACTCAGCCTGTCCCTATTTAATTTGGCTGAATGGAGCAAGAACGTGAGGGGAAGTAGGATCACATCAAGATAGTGAGGCCAGCCTCTACTTGGGGCATTGCCCCCCACCCCAAATTACAACTCATATCCAGATTACAGAGATCAGTTGCCCTGGAGAAAATGGAAGCTTTGGAAGGTGGAGTCTGTACAGGGGCCGTTTCGTAGAGAAATGGGTGGTGGAGCTCATTAGCATAACTCATTAGCATATGCCCCCCCCAGCCAAAAGCAACCTGATGTAAGAAAGGAGAGCCTCGGGTGAGCGAGGCCTGCTTGGACTGGCTAAATATCCAGCCACCCGAAGCAGGCCTCGCTCGTCTGGGGCTCTCCTGGGCCGCCCCCCCCCCCAGTTAGAAGGCCACCAAGCCACCTGCTGCCCCAAATCACATCAAAAGTGGAGAAAGGGTGGTGTGGGCTTATCCAGGGGTTAATGAGGGCTGCTGGGGTGTGGCTAGGGTTACCAAGTACCCAGCTTCCCATGTAATCCAACCCACTGCACAATGTAGGAAACTCACAAATCCCTCCCCCTAAATTCACAGGATCTTCATTGCTGTCAGATGGCCATCTAGTCTCTGTTGAAAAACCTCCAAGGAAGGAGAGCCCACCAGCTCCCGAGGAAGCCTGTTCCACTGAGGAATCGCTCTAACTGTCAGGAAGTTCTTCCTAACAGAATCCTAGAGTTGGACGGAACCTCCAAGGCCATCTAGTCCAACCCTCTGCACAATGCAGGAATCTCACAAACACCTCCCCCTAAATTCACAGGATCTTCATCGCTGTCAGATGGCCATCTACCCTCTGTCGAAAAACCTCCAAGGAAGGAGAGCCCACCACCTCCCCAGGAACCGCTCTAACCATCAGGAAGTTCTAATGATGAGCCGGAAACTCTTTTGATTTAATTTCACTCCATTGGTTCTGGTCCTACCTTCCGGGGCCGCAGAAAACAATTCCACACCATCCTCTAGATGACAGCCCTTCAAGTACTTGAAGATGGTGATCCTATCACCTCTCAGCCGCCTCCTCTCCAGGCTAAACATGCCCAGCTTCTTCAACCTTTCTTCATAGGACTTGGTCTCCAGACCCCTCACCATCTTTGTTGCGCTCCTCTGGACCTGTTCCAGCCTAATATGCAAAGGAGCTCCTGCTACACATAAAGCCCTGGACGACAGCACCAGACAACTGAGAAGAGTTGATGTTTCACAAGGGCAACCCTATATCATTCTGCACGAACCAGGGGGATCTGCCAAAACGAAAGCCAGAAATAGTACAGAAAGCGCAAGGACAAGATATTGACCTTATTTAAGACTTCAAAAGCTTCACGTTATGCTTTAAAAATGACAACAACAACAAAAGTTACTGAAACTTTCCTTGTCCCTCACATTTCTGGAGCTTCCCTTTAAATATTCAATTTCTTTTTATCTACCACTTTCCAGATCAAGCCACTGTATGTAAAGTAATGATTTACATCCATCAGCGCTTAATGTATTCAGCCGTGTCCTTCCTTTTCCCATACATTGTGGCTATTTGCATTTCATTACCCATGATGCCAGGTAGCGGAATGGGTGCTTTCAAAATTAAAGTGCGGTGCTGTATTGTCAATTTTCACTTTGAGTCAGGAAACCTTTATATATATATAAAGGTAAAGGTAGTCCCCTGTGCAAGCACGAGTCATTTTCAACTCTGGGGTGATGTTGCTTTCACAACGTTTTCACGGCAGACTTTTTATGGGATGATTTGTCACTGCCTTCCCCAGTCATCTACACTTTCCCCCCAGCAAGCTGGATACTCATTTTACCGACCTCGGAAGGATGGAAGGCTGAGTCAACCTGGAGCCGGCTACCTGAACCAGCTTTCGCTGGGATCGAACTCAGGTTGTGAGCAGAGGGCTCCGACTGCAATACTGCAGCTTTACCACTCTGCACCACAGGTCGGTCTCTCTCTGTCTGTCTGTCTGTCTGTCTGTCTGTCTATCTATCTATCTATCTATCTATCTATCTATCTATCTATCTATCTATCTATCTATCTATCTATCTATCTATCTATCTATCTATCTATCTATCTATCTATCTATCTATCTATCATCCTTACTTCCCATTTACTCTATTTAATCTGTATTCCTCCCAGCCAATAGACTGAAATATTAACAGGAAGGGGGAAAAAAATAACCTTGGTGTTCATGGCAACTGGTAGAATTAGCAAAAGATCCTACAACAAAGGTAATTACTAAGGGATTTTCTGAACAGTGAAGCGGAAGGAAGACTTAAGGATAAAGCACTCGGGGACCAAAGAAAAACATCTGGAAGTTGAGTAAGAAAAACAGGCAAGTTTTGTTGTTCTGTCAAAGGCAGGGTGTTCTTTCATTTCAGCACTGAACAATATTTATCTAGAATTTTAGTCTGACTCACCCTCCGAGAGCCTCGTATTATTCACTGAAAAATGACTAAGGCTATGCAAGAAAATATTGCTTTTATAGGCCGTACGGAGTTGCCAACCTACAGCTGTTGGCTGGGGATCTCCTGGAACTACAACTTGATTTCCAGGCGACAGAGATCAGTTTCCCTGGAGAACACAGCCGCTTTGGAAGGTGGAAGTCCCTTCCCTATCCAAACCCCACTTTCCTCAGAATCCACCCTCAGAATCTCCAGGTATGTCCCAACCTGTGTTCCCTCTAAGCTGAGTTAGTGTGAGGTAGCTCACAGATTTTTAGCCTCCGGCTCACACATTTTTGTCTTTGCTCAGGAAAAATGGCCCCAGAGCACACCAATTTATGCAGCAGCTTACAACTTTAATGCCGGTAGCTCACAAAGTAGAATTTTTGCTCACAAGACTCCGCAGCTTAGAGGGAACATTGGTTGGAGGTGCCATGGAATGGGTAACCATAAACCCATGTCCCTAACTTACAATCTTTCAATAGCGTTGGGCTGCCCGACATTGCCCGCATGATGACATCATTCGCAAGTGATGTCATTGCACCACCGGCCGCTCTGGGAGCTTCTGGGAAAACTCTACGGTCTCCCCAGATGCTCTAGCAATTTGGGAGGAAAACTCTATGGTACCATGTGGACTTGGCAACCCTACAGAGGTGGGATTTACTTTTGTACACCTTATTGTACCCTCAGTAACCCAAACAACCGGTAGTTTTCCAGAACTCATATATATATGACCAAATTAAGTTTCCAGGCTACACAGATAAACTCTATTACACTTAAGCGTCTTCTCTGGACAAAAGGTTTAGAAATACATACGTAAAAAGGCAAAACAATTAGATAACAATAGTAAAAAGGTAAAGGTAAAGGTAAAGGTAGTCCCCTGTGCAAGCACCAGTCGTTTCCGACTCTGGGGTGATGTTGCTCTCACAACGTTTTCATGGCAGACTTTTTATGGGGTGGTTTGCCATTGCCTTCCCCACTCATCTCCACTTCCCCCCCAGCAAGCTGGGTACTCATTTTACTGACCTCGGAAGGATGGGAGGCTGAGTCAACCTGGAGCTGGCTACCTGAAACCAGCTTCCGGCTCAGACAGAAGGCTTAGAAATACATATGTAAAAAGGCAAAATTATTGGATAACAATTTCAGAAAACAGTTAGAAGGTTATACAGTTAAAATTCAGATGAACTTTCACCCAATTCTTGCAGTCAAACTTTATCCTATACTCTAATACCTGCTAAAGAATTAAATCTATGAAAATCTAAGTCCCATCCTATGTTAGAGGCCTCTAGCCAGAGTTGTTAATTTCATGGCTTGACCAGTATAGAGACCTCCTGTCCCTAGTGCAGTCAGCACCCTTACCCTAAATTCCAGGGTTTATAAAGGCTTCCCTCCCAGAAACTGATATCACAATCTAGATCTTATCTGATTATATGTGATCTACATTCCAGAACTACCAGCTGCAGCAACAGATGGCCATCCATCCTCTGCCAATGGACCAGTTATCTTTACTCTATCCGGTCCCTTCTCATACCTCCCAACATCAACAATTATACTGCCTAATCAAAACATTTAAGGCTAAGATTGTCCTGAGATAGCTTTTACCTTTAACCTACTTTCTTTGTTGTTGTTGCTCAGTCGCACAGTCGAGTCCGACTCTTTGCGACCCCCTGGACCAAGTCACGCCAGGCCCTCCTGTCTTCCACCACCCTCTGAAGACTGCTCAAATTCGCATTTGTTACATCAGGAACGCTGTCCAGCTATCTCCTCTTTTGCCGCCCCCTTTTTCTTCAGCCTTCTGTCTTTCCCAGCATCAGGGTCTTCTCCAGTGAGTGCTCCCTTCTCATTGGGTGGCCAAAGGATTTGAGCTTCAGCTTCAGCATCTGACCTTCCAGGGAACAGTCAGGGTTGATTTCCCTTAGGACTGACTGATTGGATCTTCTTGTAGTCCAAGGGACTCTCAAGATTCTTCTCCAGCACCATATCTCAAAAGCATCTATTCTTCTGTGCTCGGCCTTCCTTATGGTCCAGCTCTCACAGCCATACATTACTACTGGGAATACCATCGCCTTAACTATATGGACTTTTGTTGGCAGGGTGATGTCTCTAATTTTTACTATACTGCCCAGGTTCGCCATAGCTGTCCTCCCAAGGAGCAAACGTCTTTTAATTTCATGGTTACTACTTTCTAGTGACCTATATTTCTAGCAGTTAACTCTCAGCCTAAGCTATTAGCAATATGGATGCTTGGACCATTGATGGCCATTTTCATAAGAGAACCAATCCCAAAAAATTCTGCCACACCTACAATAGCGTGTAAATAAAAAAACCGCTAAGAGACACCATAAATTTTAAACAACAAAACAGTATAATGTAAAGGTCAGTGGTGTCCTGACAGAGCTTGCACAAAGAACTTCAAATACACAAGAGCATGTGGCAAGAAAACATTAACGGATCACCAAGGAGTGACAACTTTCCAGAGAACCTGGAAATCTTACAGACATGTTCTGAACCTTGTTGGTCTCCTGTGAATGTACTGTAAAGATGGGCTTCCAGTGATACATAAGCCTCCAAACTGAAGAAAGACAGATGAAATGTCTTGATATCTAGAACAGACGTCTTTGGAAGGGCTTCGTTTAGTTCCATGAACTAAATACTGGAAAATTGTCACTCCTTGGTGATCGGAAAGACTGCTTTTGAACTGTCTTCCATTAATGTCTTCTTGCTACACGCTCTTGTCTATTTGAAGTTCTTTGTGCAAGCTCTGTCAGGACACCACTGACCTTTACATTACACTGTTTTGTTGTTTAAAATTTGTGGTGTCTCTTAGCGGTTTTTTTATTTACACAGCTGTACGCTAAGATCCTATCGTTTCGCTATACACCTACAATAGTGTCTTAGTAGGTGCAAGTTTAGTGAGTCCTAATAGGCTATTAAATTCTAACAAAAGCACTTTCCCTGGGCAGATTGAATCACATAAGAACATAAGAGAAGCCATGTTGGATCAGGCCAATGGCCCCAGTCCAACACTCTGTGTCACACAGTGGCATATATATATATATATATATATATATATATATATATATATATATATATATACACACACACACACACACACACACACACACACACACTGTGGCTAATGGCCACTGATGAACCTCTGCTCCATATTTTTATCTAACCCCCTCTTGAAGCTGTCTATGCTTGTAGCCGCCACCACCTCCTGTGGCAATGAATTCCACATGTTAATCAGCCTTTGGGTGAAGAAGGACTTCCTTCTATCCTTTTTCACTTGACTGCTCAGCAATTTCATTGAATGCCCATGAGTTCTTGTATTGTGAGAAAGGGAGAAAAGGACTTCTTTCTCTACTTTCTCCATCCCATGCATAATCTTGTAAACCTCTATCATGTCACCCCGCAGAATTTTTGGCATCAGTCTCACATCCGCTGAAGACCACAGGCACACCAGCGATCCACAGTCTATGATGCATCCCCCACACCGTTGGATGTGTAGCTAGCACTGTGCAGTCACGAAGAAATCCATGAAGCAGGACTCACAGTTTGTTCTCTTGCTTTCTTCAATGTGACTTTTAAACTATAAATAAAAGCTAACTCTTGCTTTGGTTTAACCCTATGGGCTTCCTGTCTCAGGGAACGAAACATGCACACAAGTTACTATCTCAGTCTATATATGTATTATAGGATATGAATAAATGGTGGCGGTGTGTGAGCAGAACAGTGTTTGAACCCCAACACTAATAACTCTGTGTGAGTGAGAGGCAGCCTGTTATTAAAGAGGATGGGGCTGTACTGCCTGCTGATGTCAATATGAGTGAGAAGACCTGAGGTGCAAAATGATCCTGGCTCGCTATGTATTTTTAAAGAAGAAGAAGATATTGGATTTATATCCCGCCCTATACTCTGAATCTCAGAGTGGTCACAATCTCCTTTACCTCCCTGCCACACACACAACAGACACCCTGTGAAATAGCTGGGGCTAAGACAGCAGCTGCCCTTTCAAGGACAACTCCCGCAAGAGCTATGGCTGACCCAAGGCCATTCCAGCAGGTGCCAGTGGAGGAGTGGGGAATCAAACCCAGTTCGCCCAGGTAAGAGTCCACACACATAACCACTACACCAAATTGGCTCTCTATGGCTGACCCAAGGCCATTCCAGCAGGTGCCAGTGGAGGAGTGGGGATCAAACCCAATTCTCCCAGATAAGAGTCCGCACACTCAACCACTACACCAAACTGGCTCTCTCAAGGAAGAGGAGGAGGAGGAGGAGAAGAAGATTATGATGATGATGTTGGATTTATATCCTGTCCTATACTCTGAATCTCAGAGTCTCAGAGCAGTCACAATCTCCTTTACCTCCCCCCCCACAACAGACACCATGTGAGGTAGAAGAAGATATTGAATTTATATCCTGCCCTACACTCTGAATCTCAGAGCAGTCAAAATCTCCTTTACCTCCCCCCGCTCCCACACACAACAGACACCCTGTGAGGTAGCTGGGGCTAAGACAGCAGCTGCCCTTTCAAGGACAACTCCTACGAGAGCTATGGTTGATCCAAGGCCATTCCAGCAGCTGGAAGTGGAGGAGTGGGGAATCAAACACTGTTCTCCCAGATAAGAGTCCGCACACTTAACCACTACACCAGACTGGCTCAAAACGTCAAGAGGGCTGATAAACGTGACGTTCTGACCTTGTAACCCAGAACCTGAGAGAGAGGGGCTAAAGAGGGTGTTAGGCACTCTGTGTGAACGAAAGAGGGGCATCACAGAAGCGTGCAAAGATTTCACAAGGATCTCCCTGACCTGCTAAGGCAGGGGTGTCGAACTCATATGTGATGAGGGCTGGACATGATATAAATGAGTCTTTGTCGGCCCAGGGCCGGGCCACGTGTGTACCTATTTAAGATTAGGTAGCCGAGAGATAAACTTTTCAAAGGACACAAACACGACTAAAGATTTTTGTCAACTTAAAGTAAAACATCCTCTAAACATTAGCACTCGGTCTCAAAGGTGCTTCCTTTGTATTTCTCCCAAGGGATCCAGGGAACTGGGCAAAGGAAGCTCTGGCTCTTTCCCTCCCTCCCCAGGGGACCAGGACAGGGAGGAGCCTCAACCAATGGAGAAAATAGAGGCTTTGCTCTGTACCTCCTGTGCGATTGAGCGAGCCTTGCAAAGCAAGTTGAGATGCAGAAGGAAGCAAGAAAGAGGGAGAAGGAAGCCGACAGTTGCTGGGGGGCCTGATAGGAGCCCTCCAGGGGCCTGATTTGGCCCTCAGGCCACGTGTTTGACCCCCCAGTGCTAAGGTTTTCAAGTCCACAATTTTTTTTTTCCCTACAGAAAGTAACACAATGAAAAACCAACCCCCATTTCTCCTCAAACGCTGCACCACTTCATTAAAGCAAATACCATTAGAAAATGATCAACCGTGGAATTCTTTTTAATAGTCTTTAGTCTGAGTTCATGCATTGTAGATCTGGGCATGAGGGAAATGGCCACGGACTGGGGAAAGATGATCGGTGATTGCGTTGTGCGGGGAGCTCATTCCGCTCCTAGGGAAAGTTCCCTTTTCCAGCTAATGGCACCAAGCAATCAGATGAATAGGGACGTGGAGAAAATCTCAACGCGCTTCCTGTCGGCGTTTGATCATTAATAATCATTTCGCTCCCTATTATTGGTTTCTTAACACAATTACACGCTTTATGATGTCACACGTGTGAGCACTTTCAGGTAATGGCGGCGTTCTTAATCAGAAGGCAATGTGGAATAATTTTTTTACAAGGTACGATCAAAATGGAATCAACTGAATTTGCTGTTAAGAGGACAATTAATAATAATAAAAAAAATTAAACTATTACACCCGCAGGGTAATCTAGCCCGTCTCGCGAAATGTGTGTGGTGGCATCAATAACGAGCGAATCTCAGGTTAATCTGTCTTTGCAAAGGCTTCAGAGACGGAATTGCTGCTCATACAAATAGGGAAGGGGATTTTCATTGATTTCTGCTACCTCCTGAAGGTTTCCATGCTAAATTCCATGCTGTTCCCTTTTCCCAAAAGGTGACATCTACAGCAAGTCCAGGGCGACAGCAAAGGGGTGTGTGTGTGTGGGAGGGGGGGGGTTGTGTGTGCACAAAACTCCACTCACAATTCTCTGCATCTGAATCTATATATTCAGAGAAGAGACCAAATGGCGAAACTCTAAACCAGGAGCAGGCCTCGGATTCAGCGGGAGCTCACAGGAGCACAGCTCCTGAACCTTTCTGAGGGTCCCCCCTCCTCTTTCCCTCCTTGCCTATTGAATAGTCGGTGCAGCTGCATAACAACCCCTGGATGAGCTCCACCACCTATTTTTCTATGAAGCGACTCCTGACCAGGGGTGTTGAACTCATGTGTTTTGAGGGCCAGATCTGACATAAACGAGACTTTGTTGGATCGGGCCATGTCGGTGCACCTGAAGAGTGCTTGCGAATGGTTCCTCATCCTCTTGGAGAAGAGTGACAAGTGGAGTGCCTCAAGAATCTGCCTGGGACCTGTTTTGTTCAACATCTTTATCAATGATTTGGATGAAGGAATAGAGGGGATGCTTATTAAATCTGCAGATGATACTAAATTAGGAGGGGTTGCAAACACAGAAGAAGACAGAAACAGGATACAGGATGATCCTGACAGGCTGGAAAACTGGGCTAAAATCAATAAAATGAATTTTAACAGGGATAAATGTAAAGTTCTGCATTTAGGTAGGAAAAATCCAAAGCCTAGTTATAGGATGGGGGAGACTTGTCTTAGCAGCAGTATGTGCGAAAAGGATCTAAGGGTCTTAGTGGACCATACGCTGAACATGAGTCAACAGTGTGATGTGGTGGCTAAAAAGGCAAATGCAACTTTGGGCTGTATCTACAGAAGTATAGTGTCCAGATCACGTGATGTGATGGTATCGCTTTACTCTGCTCTGGTAAGACCTCACCTGGAGTATTGTGTTCAGTTTCAGGCATCACATTTTAAGAAGGATATAGAAAAATTGGAATGGGTCCAGAGGAAGGCAACGAAGATAGTGAGGGGTCTGGAGACCAAGTCCTATGAGGAAAGGTTGAAGGAGCTGGGGATGTTTAGCCTGGAGAGGAGGTGGCTAAGAGGTGAAATGATCACCATCAAGTACTTGAAGGGCTGTCCTATAGAGGATGGTGTGGAATTGTTTTCTGTTGCCCTGGAAGGTAGGACCAGAACCAATGGGTTGAAATTAAATCAAAAGAGTTTCCGGCTCAACATTAGGAAGAACTTCCTGATGGCTAGAGCAATTCCTCAGTGGAACAGGCTTCCTCGGGAGGTGGTGGGCTCTCCTTTCTTGGAGATTTTTCAATAGAAGCTAGATGGCCATCTGACAGCAATGAAGATCCTGTGAATTTAGGGGGAGGTGTTTGTGGGTTTCCTGCATTGTGCAGGGGTTGGACTAGATGACCCTAGAGGTCCCTTCCAACTCTATGATTCTATGTCACATGTGTGATATAAAATGGAATGCCAGGAAGCAGACACAGACATGCACAAACATGCTTACAACATTAGCAGTCTTGCAATATTTTGCTTAACTGTCTCTGATAATTGACATCTCTTGTTCTGAATTACTGCATCAAAAACTGAAGACAATGTCTGTACCGTAGCAATCTTGAGTATGCTATTCAGTGACCGTAACTGTGTACAGTATTCTAAATGAGGTTGGGCCATCCACCTATACAGGGGGCATTATAATATTGGCCATTTATTTTCAATCCCTTTCTTAACAGTTCCCAACACAGAGTTTGCCTTGCGCTGACACTTTAATTGGGCTATCTACTATGACCCCAAGATCTCCCCCCCCTTCTCAGTCTCACTAACGATGTGGAAACAGTGTGTGTGAAAACACAATGCTGTAGCCATTATGTTTGCAAAAGGTGTCCAAATATACAAGTCTATGCTTGATTCTCCAGTCGATGAGTAATTAATAACGTTTGTGTGGACTGGTTGTTTTCCCTTCACATTTTCAGTTGCAGAGGCTGTGAGAAACAACCTGACTGAACAACTCCCTGTCAACAACTAAAAGAGTATCTCACTCTGTTTCCTCTTTCCGTAATGTGACCAGTCCCCTTTCACGGTTGAAAGCCAAACTGTCCATCTTCCCGTTCACCTCATCTTGCTGGTGTTCCACAGCTATTACCCACAATCCCTAGCTGTCTGAGCATGTTAAATCTTCCTTTCCCCTCCTCCCCTTCTTTCGGGGAGTTGTGGAGCCTACAGCGGGATGTCAGTGTATTTGCCCAGCGATGCCACAGCGCGTCAGATGAGAAATGCAAAAGGATGAATCAGAGATCCAGACACCGCCATGTGTCACATCGGATCAGCGTGCATGTGCCATACAAAGCTTCAGTAACTGTTGAAGTAACCAGTTTAAACTGAAAAGCAAATTCCTCTTGGAGAGGCAGAAGTGATCAGTAGAGGCTCTCGTGAAACATGGACTCGCTGTAAATAGTTCAACGTGTGTACCATGAATATTCGGAAAGGTACTACCTTCTCCTTAAAAACAAAAGATCTTAGAATGTAACAAGAGCCCTGCTGGATCAAGCCAGTGGTCCATCTAGTCCAGCACCTTGCCTCACACAGTGGCCATCCAGTTCCTCTGGAGGGCCAACAACAGGGCAGAGAGGCCGAGGCCTTCCTAACAACATCAGAAGAGCCCTGCTGGATCGGACCAGTGGTCCATCTAGTCCAGCATCTCACACACTGGCCATCCAGTTCCTCTGGAGGGCCAACAACAGGGCAGAGAGGCCGAGGCCTTCCTAAGAACATCAGAAGAGCCCTGCTGGATCGGACCAGTGGTCCATCTAGTCCAGCATCTCACACAGTGGCCATCCAGTTCCTCTGGAGGGCCAACAACAGGGCAGAGAGGCCGAGGCCTTCCTAAGAACATCAGAAGAGCCCTGCTGGATCGGACCAGTGGTCCATCTAGTCCAGCATCCTGTCCCACACAGAGGCCAACCAGTTCCTCTGGAGAGCCAAAAACAGAGCATAGAGGCCGAGGCCTTCCTAAGAACATCAGAAGAGCCCTGCTGGATCAAACCAGTGGTCCATCTAGTCCAGCATCCTGTCCCACACAGAGGCCAACCAGTTCCTCTGGAGAGCCAGCAACAGAGCATAGAGGCCGAGGCCTTCCTAAGAACATCAGAAGAGACCTGCTGGATCAGTAGCCAACCAGTTCCTCTGGAAGGCCAAGAATTTATGACTTAATGGGAGGAAAATGCTGCAGTTCAACAAAGCCAGTTCAATGGAGCAAAGGGATTATTTTTTTGCTATTTTACTTAGGCATGTGAAGCAATGATGGATCAGACCAAAGGACCATCTAGGTTTTTTTTTTTCCTTTTTAAAAAAAATCTCTCTCTAACAGAATCAAATCAAGTACCCCACGGCTGGGTCCACACCGCTGGCTCAGGACAGCAGCAAGCCAGCCTGGAAGTGAGCCAGTGTAAACAGGAGTGCCCAGGAGCATCCAGACAATGAGCATTCCACCCAGGGATAGGCTGCGTGCGCCCTGGAGAAGTGCTTCCTGTCCATCCAGGAACCTCAGAGCTATACCAGTAATTAGGTACCACCTTTTTGAGGTGGCTTCCTGTTGGGCCAGGACGGGGTGAGTACGGGACAGGGATGGCAGGTAGATGTGCGCATTTGGAGGCACTTTTTAGATCCACTTGCCTGCCATCCCCAGGCAGCTTAAACCGCCTGTCCATAACCAGCCCAAGACACTCACAAGCAAAACAAAACACAGAAATGCAACAGCAACTCCAGTTTTACTTCACCCTTTCTCAAAGGAACTCAGGAAAGAGTATACAGGTTCTCCACTTCTTGAATTTATCCTTGCAAGACATATTTTTTTCCTCACAAAAGGCTAAAAGTGCCCAGCTCCTCCAACATTTCTTCATAGGACTTGGTCTCCAGACCCCTCACCATCTTCATGGCTTTCCTCTGGACCCGTTCCAGCTTGTCTTTATCCTTCTTAAAATGGGGTGCCCCAAACTGAACACAAGGCTCCAGGTGAGGTCTTACCAGAGCAGAGTAAAACGATACCATCACATCACATGATCTGGACACTATGCTATTGTTGATACAGCCCAAAATTGCATTTGCCTTTTTAGCCACCACATTATGCTGTTGACTCATGTTCAGCGTATGGTCCACTAAAACCCCTAGATTCTTTTTCCACATACTTCTGCCCAAACAGGGCTGATTCCGCACTAACCTTGCTCTGCCCCCTAAATTCACAGGATCCTCATTGCTGTCAGATGGCCATCGAGCCTTTATTTAAAAACCTCCAAGGAAGGAGAGTCCACCACCTCCTGAGGAAGCCTGTTCCACTGAGGAATCGCTCTTCCTAATGTTGAGCTGGAAACTCTTTTGATTTAATTTCAACCCATTGGTTCTGGTCCTACCTTCCGGGGCCACAAAAAACAATTCCACACCATCCTCTAGATGATTATATCACTTCTCAGCCACCTCCTCTCCAGGCTAAACATCCCCAGCTCCTTCATAGGACTTGGTCTCCAGACCCCTCACCATCTTCGTTGCCCTCCTCTGGACCCGTTCCAGCTTGTCTATATCCTTCTTAAAACGTGGTGCCCAAAACTGAACACGATACTCCAGGTGAGGTCTTACCAGAGCAGAGTAAAGTGATACCATCACTTCACGTGATCTGGACACTAGACTTAATTCACATTTCATTAATTACAGAAGTGGACACAGTCTGTAAACAGGGACCACGTAGGATCAGGGTTCAAGGTAGAGCAGCTGCAAACTAGTAACACCAGAGAGCCTTTACGAAAATAAATGCTGTGAGTGGCACATTGCTTGGCAGAGAGTTTTTTCAATACTTGAGCTTTGTGTTTAATTTTATTCCTCGGTTGTGCGGAGTCAAGACTGAACCTCTGAGTAGCCACTTTGCAGATAACACTAATTATTTAGGATGATAAAAACCCAAGCAGAGTGCACGGAGTTCCGAAAGTATCTCTCCAAATTAGAGGGGCAGCACTTTGGTAAAACCATTCAGAGGTTTAAAAGCATTATTTTGTAAATAATAATAATAATAATAATAATAATAAAATAAATCATTTGCTCTTTGAGGCAGTCATTGGCCTTTACCGCTCTGTTTTTCAAAGTTAACACTTAACGCTTTGCTTCAGTTCTGTCTTTTTTGTTTGCTTTATTTCTGGCTGGATCTATAACCCAAAGCATATTTCATTGTTGATGACAGGAATCCTCAGCCTTTTTGAGAAAGCGGGCACATTTGGAATTTTGACAAAGCGTGGTGGATGGAGCAACAAAATGGCTGCCATGGAAGGCAGAGCCAGCCACAAAATGTTTGCCACAGTGACCCAGCGTCGATCCTTCTGGTTTTGTTGCAGCTGCTGCCAAAGCAATTTTTAAAAATAAAATATCTGAAGAAGAAGACGACTGCAGATTTATACCCCGCCCTTATCTCTGAATCAGAAACTCAGAGCGGTTCACAATCTCCTCTATGTTCCCCCCCCCACAACAGACACCCTGTGGGGTGGGTGGGGCTGAGAGGGCTCTCACAGCAGCTGCCCTTTCAAGGACAACCTCTGTGAGAGAGCTATGGCTGACCCAAGGCCATTCCAGCAGGTGCAAGTGGAGGAGGAGAAAGAAGACTGTCGATTTATACCCCGCCCTTCTCTCTGAATCAGACTCAGAGCACCTCACAATCTCCTCTATCTTCTCTCCCCACAACAGACACCCTGTGAGGCGGGTGGGGCTGAGACGGCTCTCCCAGAAGCTGCCCTTTCAAGGACAACTCCTGCAATAGCTATGGCTGACCCAAGGCATGCTAGCAGCTGCAAGCGGAGGAGTGGGGAATCAAACCTGCTTCTCCCAGATAAGACTCCGCACACTTAACCACTGCACCAAACTGCACATCCAATCAAATCTCCAGTGGCCAATCAAAAGCCATGCTGAGCAAAAGCCCCACCTGGCCATGCCCACTTCCTAACAGGTACCAGAAAAGGGGCCAGCGGGGACCATGGTTTACTGAGCGCCCCATCCTGTCGATTGCCTCGACTCACTCTGTGTAACCCACTTCAAGACTCAGGAGGAAAAGCCTGACTCAGATCGGGAGACCTGGGTTCAAACAGAAGATTTGTGGATGCTCTCTCCCCTCATTGGTGGATCTGTATAATATGGGATGTAAAAGGAAGATACAAATGATCTTAAAGGACCCTTCACATCCGGGCCACTTGCTATTTGAGATCTTACCGTCGGGCAGACGATATAGAGTGTTGAAGGCTAAGACAAATAGATTTAAGGGCAGCTTCTATCCAAGTGCTGTGGTTAGGCTAAATGCAGGGCTATGAATGGTTATTTGTTTTAGATGTATTTAAATGGTTTATGTATATGTCTTTTCTTTAGTGTTGATGTGTTGGTATGTTTGTGGAAGAGCACCTCATTTCGTTGCTCTCGTTTTCCTTTTTTGAGAACAATGACAATAAATTTATCATATCATATCATTTCAAACCCCAACTTTGCCCTGGTAGCTTCCTGGGTAACTCGGGCCAGTCATATCTTCCCAGCCTAACCTACCTCACAGGGTTGTTGTGATGAGAAACAGAGGAGAGGAGAGGGAGGGAAGCCGCTTGGGGGGAAAGGCGAGGTATACGTGAAATAAATAAATAAGTATTCATTGTTACCAAGTTACTCTACGGAGGAGACCCAAATTGTTATGACACTTCATTGCAAAGGCCATACTTCTGAAAACGAAGACGCGAAACCAACATATGTGTCAAGCTCCTTTTCCCCTTTAGCAGTGAGGATTCCGAAAAGTTTTTCCTTCTATCAAAAACCTAACAGTAAAGGTATAATTCTTGGGGGGGGGGGGGGGGGATAATCAACTTGAAAGTCACTCCTAACCAGGGGTGGAATTCTAGCAGGAGCTCCTTTGCCTATTAGGCCACACACCCCTGATGCAGCCAATCTTTCAAGAGCTAACGAAAAAGAGCCTTGTAAACTCTTGGAGGATTGGCTACATCACGGGGGTATGGCCTAATATGCAAAGGAGCTCCTGCTAGAATTCCACCCCTGCCCCTAACTGCTCTACCCTGGAGTGTTCCTAAGCAGGTTTATTTAGGAGTAAGACCCATTTTATTCTGTTTACTTAGGAGTAAGACCCTATTTCAGACTAAGACCCATTTATTTCTAGGCATACTCCTAGGATACTGTTCTTATCATTGCAGACTTTTTAAAAATTTGTTTCTTAAAGGTCATATGTTTAAAATCTCTCACTTTCTCACTTTGTCCAGCATCTCAGGAGGAAGAACTGTTTGGAGTTGTAATTGCCGAGGAAGGAGATCCTGGGGATATTGTGGAACGCTCCTCGAAAAGTCAACTCAGCCTGTTGAGACCTTTCAAAGAGCAATTTCAGCATTAGGAGCAGTTACAAAAGAGGACTAAAAAAAAAGAAGAAGTAAAAACAGATCAAAACCAGGCCAATTTTAACAAGCCATTGGTTTAGTATAGCTGCAAGCATAGACAGTTTCAAGAGAGGATTGGATAAAGATAGGGAGCAGAGGTCCATCAGTAGCTATTAGCCACAGCTTATCATTGGAACTCTCTGTGTGGGGCAGTGATGCTCTGCATTTTTGGTGCTTGGAGGGGGCATAGTGGGAGGCCTTCTAGTGTCCTGGCCCCACTGATGGACCTTCTGATGGCGGCTGGTTTTTTGGCCATCGTGTGACACAGAGTGTTGGACTGGCTGGGCCATTGGCCTGATCCAACATGGCTTCTCTTATGTTCTTATGTGACACAGAGTGTTGGACTGGATGGGCCACTGGCCTGATCCAACATGGCTTCTCTTATGTTCTTATGTGACACAGAGTGTTGGACTGGATGGGCCACTGGCCTGATCCAACATGGCTTTTCTTATGTTCTTATGTGACACAGAGTGTTGAACTGGAAGGGCTACTGGCCTGATCCAACATGGCTTCTCTTATGTTCTTATGTGACACAGAGTGTTGGACTGGATGGGCCATGGGCCTGATCCAACATGGGTTCTCTTATGTTCTTATGTGACACAGAGTGTTGGACTGGATGGGCCATTGGCCTGATCCAACATGGTTTCTCTTATGTTCTTATGTGACACAGAGTGTTGGACTGGATGGGCCATGGGCCTGATCCAACATGGGTTCTCTTATGTTCTTATGTGACACAGAGTGTTGGAATGGATGGGCCATGGGCCTGATCCAACATGGGTTCTCTTATGTTCTTATGTGACACAGAGTGTTGGAATGGATTGGCCATTGGCCTGATCCAACATGGCTTCTCTTATGTTCTTATGTGACACAGAGTGTTGGACTGGATGGGCCATGGGCCTGATCCAACATGGCTTCGCTTATGTTCTTATGTGACACAGAGTGTTGGACTGGATGGGCCATTGGCCTGATCCAACATGGCTTCTCTTATGTTCTTATGAGTAGGCATCTTTACAAAGAGAAGTTTTATATGGTTAGGACTTCTCCATTTGGGGAGTGGGGGGGGCAACAATGAAGACCAAGGAGCAACTGAAAGGAGAGCAGGACTTTTTTTGTAGCAGGAACTCCTTTGTATATTAGGCCACACCCCCTGATGTAGCCAATCCTTCAAGAGCCTCCAGGGCTGTAAGCTTCAGGAGGATTGGCTACACTAGGGGGTGTGGCCTAATATGCAAAGGAGTTCCTGCTATAAAAGAAAACCCTGAAGAAGTGCATTCGTTCAGCAAGAGCAGACAAATTCCTAGCTTCTTTAAAAAAACCCATGTCTTGAGCTATGAAACTGTATGAAAAGGGAGTCCCTGTGATTCATTTTTTGTTTCACATACAGCTAACTCTCTGTGGCAATGTGACTAGATATTAGGGTTGCCAAGTCCAATTCAAGAAATATCTGGGGACTTTGGGGGTGGAGCCAGGAGACTTTGAGGGTGGAGCCAGGAGACATTGGGGGTGGAGCCAAGATCAAGGCTGTGACAAGCATAATTGAACTCCAAAGGGAGTTCTGGCCATCACATTTAAAGGGACAGTACACCTTTTCAATTCCTTTCTTCCATAGGAAATAATGAAGGATAAGGACACCTTCTTTTGGGGCTCATAGAATTGGGCCCCCTGGTCCAATCTTTTTGAAACTTGGGGGGTATTTTGGGGAGAGGCACTAGATGCTATACTGAAAATTTGGTGCCTCCACCCCAAAAAACAGCCCCCCCGAGCCCCAGGTCCCCACGGATCAATTCTCCATGATTTTCTATTGGAATAAATCTCCATAGGGAATAATAGAGTTCCCGGCAGACATTTCCCTCCCCTCCCCCCGCTTTCTGACGACCCTGAAGCAGGGCGGGAGGGTCTCCAAACCAGGGGATATCCTGCCCCCACCCGGGGATTGGCAACCCTACTAGATATGTAACGTTTATTTGAAAAGTGATGACAGAAAGGAACTGTGGCAAAAGATAGTTTATGAAGGCATTTTTTAAAAAATATTTTTTTAGCAAAAGGGTAATTTCAGGCCTCAGTCATATAATTTGCTCTCTCAACACAGAAATACAAGCAATTCTGATCTTCGTTTTCCTGAAATACCCCCTTGTCAGGGCTTTTTTTGTAGCAGGAACTCCTTTGCATATTAAGCCACAGCCCCCTGATGTAGCCAGTCCTCCAAGAGCTTATAGTAGGCCCTGTAATAAAAGCACTGTAAACTCTTTGAGCTGACTTCAGAGGATGGTGGAAGACAGGAGGGCCTGGTGTGACTTTTTCCATGGGGTCGCAAAGAGTCGGACTCGACTATGCGACTGAACAACAACAAGAAGCTCTTGGAGGATTGGCTACATCAGGGGGTGTGGCCTAATAGGCAAAGGATTCCTGCTACAAAAAAAGCCCTGGTTTTAGTTGATATTATAGCCAGCAGGAATTATATCTAAGTGCCTATTATCGTTGTCCTGTTGTCATTTTAGTACTGGTTACCTAGCTTGTTGCCAACTCATATTACCTAACTCCAGGGCTTCTTTTATAGCAGGAACTCCTTTGCATAATAGGCCACACCCACTGATGTAGCCAATCCTCTTGGAGCTTCCAGTAGGCCCTGTAAGAAGAGCCCTGTAAGCCCTTGGAGGATTGGCTACATTGGGGGTGTGTGGCCTAATATGCAAAGAAGCTCCTGGTAGAATTCCACCCTTGAGCCACACCCCCTGATGTAGCCAATCCTCTTGGAGTTTCCAGTAGGCCCTGTAAGAAGAGCCCTGTAAGCCTCTGGAGGATTGGCTACATCAGGGGTGTGTGGCCTAATATGCAAAGAAGCTCCTGGTAGAATTCCACCCCTGGGCCACACCCCCGATGTAGCCAATCCTCTTGGAGCTTCCAGTAGGCCCTGTAAGAAGAGCCCTGTAAGCTCTCGGAGGATTGGCTACATCAGGGCCTAACTCAGTGCCTGGAAGAATACCGAATTAAATAGAGGCACGCATAAATCACCTTTCCGGAAAAAAGTTACACAAGCTTTAAAATGTGACTGTAATTTACAGCTCTGATCCCTACTTGGAATTCTCTTCACAGCTGCTGGAAGATTCACAGGGTGCACTTTTCTTTTCTTCACTAAACTGCTTTTATGTGCTTGGGGAAGGAGGTACCGCCGAAGTTTGTAAAACAAGGTTAGAACACAGACGATTTGTATACGAAGAGAAAAGAGGATTGATGAGCTGGGAGCAGAGAACATCTCTCCAGCAGAACAGAGCAGAAAGCTGAACTTAATACACTGGGCTCCTGTGAGCAACGGAGGAATAATAATACTATATATATTTTAAAAAATAGACATCGGTGGGCAGTTCCCATGGCACGTCACTGTAAGGATTTGCAAAAGCACAGCGGGTTTTGGGTGCGGGGGGGGGGGGAAGGCTTCAGATGATTATTTTTGGTACAAGTTGCATCGCATAGCCTCATTGTGAGTTCACAGAGCTTCCTTTTTTTTTTTTTCTTTTTTACACCAGGGGATTTGCTCTCTTTACGGAGACTTTTCATGCTCCATTTAAATCCCAAACAGAGCACGACTGTCCCACGGGGGCAAACTTTTCACTCTCCACTTGTCAAAATAATTTCGTAGCCGAATTAAGACGCGAGCGGATTTCATTAGGGCTCGAAATGTCCACCTTTGTGCGCCTGTTCTCTTTTTATTTTTATTTTTTTCCTGCATCCATTTTGTTTAATTGCTAGCCTGCGCTTTCCATATTTAAAGGCAGAGCATGCTAATAGGATGCTGGGGGTGGGGGGGGGGGAAAGAGAGAGAGAGACAGAAAGAAAGATTGGTATTGTTTGTCATGAGCGAACAATGGTTTTTATGCAAATCCCACACGGCCCTGTTGACATTGCTCATTTAGCAGGAGTCGTGGAAGGCACCTAGGTCTCCTGAACTGTTCAGAACGGCATCTCCCTGGCGTGTAATGGAGACGCATACGCTTTGGAGGGGAGCTTGCATTTATTATATTAACCAGTGCACGGAATGATTGCCGTACAGCTAACCTATCGCCTTGTTTTGTAAATAAGGCCATCTCGGAACCTTTTCTAGCTGGAAGTCCTGATGACAAAGCAGGATGAAGGAATAAGCCATGTCTCCTGCTAAATTACAGCCTCTTGTACTTTAACAATGGTAAAAGTAGTTCCCCTGTGCAAGCACCGGTTGTTTCCGACTCTGGGGTGACGTCGCATCATGACATCTTCATGGCAGACTTTTTACAGGGTGGCTTGCCATTGCCTTCCCCAGTCATCTACACTTTCTCCCCAGCAAGCTGGGTACTCATTTGACCGACCTTGGAAGGATGGAAGGCTGAGTCAACCTTGAGCCGGTTACCTGAACCCAGCTTCTGCTGGGATCGAACTCAGGTCGTGAGCAGAGAGTTTGGACTGCAGTAGTGCAGCTTTGCCACTGCGCCACGGGGCTCTTTCTCATCCTTAACATGTCCTATTAAAGGATCGTTCTATATATAAGGTGAAATAAAGCAATTTCAGCCAGCTCTGAATTAACCAAGAACACTTCATTGCAAGAAGAAACAGTGACAAAAGCTCTTCACTCAGTATATACATTCCGGCCATGGTTAACCACACACCCCTAGCAGCAATGGTTACTCCTATTGGCTCACTCCGGAATCCTCCATTTGCATCTCTTTGTTACAAGTTGTTCCATGCCTAGCATCCTGATTGGCCAGTTCTTCCAGGCTTCAGGATCCTGGTTTGCAAGGAGTGCCTGTCTCAAGCTCAGGCAACAGGGACCGAGTGAGATGGAATACATAACATAAGGGATGGCCTTATAGTGAATCAGGCCATGGAGGGTTGCCAATCTGGGGGCAGAAGATCCTCTGGTTTGAAGGCTGCCCAGCTGGTTTGAAGACCTTGCCCAGCTGGGGGCAGAAGATCCTCTGGTTTGAAGGCTGCCCCCCCCCCCAGCTTCAGGGTTATCAGAACGTGGGGAGGTGTTGAATGTCCACTGGGCACTCCATTATACCCTATGGAGAATGGTCACCTTAGGATATAGTAGAGAATCAATCTGTGGGTATCTGGGGCTCTGGGGGGGCTTGTGTTTTTGGGAGGCTTTCTGAGGCATTGGCACCAAAATTTCAGTATAGCATCTGGAGCCTTTCCTCATTTTTTTTTGCCAGGTTTCAAAAAGATTGGCTAGGGGCTCCAATTCTATGATCCCCAAAAGAAGATGCCCCCATACACCATTACTTCCATTAAAGGAAAATCATGGTCCCTTTAAATGTGATGGCCAGAACTCCCTAGTCTACCACCTTAAGACTCCTTTGCTAGCTCTGGCCCTTCTTGGAATGAGGTGACCTCCAGACCACAGTCATGCGTGCATTTTTGAGATTGGCTCCGGTGACCGCATTGACTTCTGCTTGCGGCTACTTCTGTGAGAGCTCTCTCTCAGCCCCACCTACCTCTCAGGGTGTCTGTTGAGGGGAGGGGAAGGGAAAGGAGATTGTAGGCCACTCTGAGACTCTGAGATTCGGAGTGAAGGGCGGGGTATAAATCCAATAACACGATGATCATCACCACCATCATCATCATCCAAAAAAGAGCCTTGTAAGCTCTTGGAGGATTGGCTACATCAGGGGAGTGTGGCCTAAGATGCAAAGGAGCTCCTGCTAGCATTCCACCCCTGATCATCATCATCATCACTACCACCACCTTCTTCTTCTTCTTCATCATCTCCTCTGAGAGCTCTCACAGCCAGACCTATCTCACAGGGTGTCTGCTGTGGGGAAGGGAAGGGAAAGAAGATTGTAAGCCACTCTGAGAATCCAAGTGAAGAGTGGGGTATAAATCTAATCTCTTCTTTTTCTCTTCTCTTCTTCTCTCACTGTCTCCCAGGGGTGGGATTCTAGCAGGAGCTCCTTTGCATATTAGGCCACGCCCCCCAATGTAGCCAATCCTCCAAGAGCTTCCAAAGAAGAGCCTTGTAAGCTCCTGCTAGAATCCCACCCCTGCTCTCTCCACATGGCCCGTATGAGAGGCAGATGTTTCTGCAAGTCTCTCCTACAGAGACAATGCCCTCATGTTTCCAGACATGTGATGTTGGACAAGCTGACTGTTTGTGATAGGAAGAAGAAGAAGAAGACATTGGATTTATATTCCTCCCTCCACCCTGAAACTCAGAGTCTCAAGAGCGGCTCTCAATCTCCTTTATCTTCCTCCCTGACAACAGACACCCTGTGAGGTGGGTGGGGCTCAGAGAGCTCTCCCAGAAGCTGCCCTTTCAAGGACAGAGTCTCAGAGCGGCCTACAATCTCCTTTCCCTTCCTCCCATACAACAGACACCCTGTGAGGTGGGTGGGGCTGAGAGAGCTCTCCCAGAAGCTGCCCTTTCAAGGACAGAGTTTCAGAGCGGCCTACAATCTCCTTTCCCTTCCTCCCCCACAACAGACATCCTGTGAGGTGGGTGGGGCTGGAGAGGGCTCTCACAGCAGCTGCCCTTTCAAGGACAACCTCTGCCAGAGTTATGGCTGGCTCAAGGCCATTCCAGCAGGTGCAAGTGGAGGAGTGGAGAATCGAACCCCGTTCTCCCAGATAAGAGTCTGCGCACTTAATCACTACACCAAACCGGCTCTCAAAATACTCTTTCAATTAGGCTGCTTTCTTTCCTTTTGCCCGAGACCTGAATGTGAATTGGGACTAACTGAATAAATGCAATGTTTATCTTTTTTTGCAGTATACCTCAGAAATTCATTTACTGTACTCCGTATCACACATCTATGACTGGGCAGAACTCTGCTATATTAACCAAATATCCCAATAATACATGCCTTCAGAACTCTCTTTTGCTCCATTAACAAAATGACCGGTGAAAGATAACAGTTATATAAAAAAAAGAATTTTAACAAGTATGACTCTCTTCCTTGCCATACCCTGCTCTTATTTAAAGGTCTGTACATGACACTTTTAAGAACCACACATTTGCACCGCTGTCACAAGACTCGCCAACTGCACAAAATCCCTGTTGTTAAAAGCTGGGCTTTCTGCCCAGTGGCGAGATAACCACAGCTCTAAGAGGTTCGCCGAGGGGTTTGATCTTCACTACAGTCGAAATCTCTTTCTGTTTTCTAATGTGAACATCAAGATAGCCACACACAAAAGGGAACAAAGTGAAACAGTTCGAGGCAGCTGGGGAAACGACAAAGGGACCAAAGTCGCAGAGGCGGACCCGTGAGGAATATCTGTTTATCAGGGCAATCAAAGCTGGCTAGAAATAATCTTTTAGAGCACTTACTGTGGCCACAGAGAGACAAATGAGGCACCAAAGTAAAAGATCGAAGCACAGATATTTGCAGAAAAAAAAAATAGCGGTCCTTGCCAGTTTACCTCCAACATCAGATAAACTCAACTAAAAGGGGGGGAAACCCTCGAGATTAAATGAAGGCTGAATTCTTTAAAATCTCCAGTTATTGGCTTCAAGAGCTCCCAGTTCTAACTTAGGAAATTTACTGAGATTTGAGGGTGGAGCCGGGGAAAGCTACTGTGTCCTCCTGGGAAATCAATCTCACCTGGAGATCAGTTGGAATTCTGGAAGATCTTCAGCCGCTGCCTAGCTTTGGTTCTGAGGTGCTACAGAATGTTCATGAGCATTCCAATTGCTCTGATGTTTTCACAAACTATCAGTGCAGAAGATCTATGTGAGGAGAAGGAGGAGGAGAAGAGGAGGAGAATCATAGAATCATAGAGTTGGAAGGTACCTCAAAGGTCATCTAGTCCAACCCCCTGCAAAATGCAGGAAACTCACAAATACCACCCCCCCCCAAATTCACAGGATCCTAATTGTTGTCAGATGGTCATCTAGCCTCTGTTAATGATGATATTGGATTTATATCCCGCCCTTCACATTCTGAATCTCAGAGTCTAAGAGTAGCTCACAATCTCCTTTACCTTCCTCCCCTACAACAGACACCCAGTGAGATGGGTGGGGCTGAGAGAGCTCTCCCTGAAGCTGCCCTTTCAAGGACAGCTCTGTGAGAGCGATGGCTGACCCAAGGCCATTCCAGCAGCTACAAGTGGAGGAGTGAGGAAGCAAACCCGGTTCTCCCAGATAAGAGTCTGCACACTAAACGACTACACCAAACAGCAGATCACACAGTAAGAACATAAGAGAAGCCATGTTGGATCAGGCCAATGGCCCATCAAGTCCAACACTCTGTGTCACACAGTGGCAAAAAATTTTATATACACACATACACTGTGGCTAATAGCCACTGATGGACCTGTGCTCCATATTTTTATCTAAACCCTTCTTGAAGGTGGCTATACTTGTGGCCACCACCACCTCCTGTGGCAGTGAATTCCACATGTTAATCACCCTTTGGGTGAAGAAGTACTTCCTTTTATCCGTTTTAACCTGTCTGCTCAGCAATTTCATCGAATGCCCACGAGTTCTTGTATTGTGAGAAAGGGAGAAAAGTACTTCTTTCTCTACTTTCTCCATCCCATGCATTATCTTGTAAACCTCTATCATGTCACCCCGCAGTCGATGTTTCTCCAAGCTAAAGTAGGACTGGAATACTGTTCATACATTAAACTGCGTTGGTGTGCATGTGTGTGCATACTTTGTGTGGGATTGCACATTCATATATATGACTATTGCATAGAAGTTTTGTGAAAACATTTGTGCGTGCTTGAAAATGAAAAGGGAATGTTCTCGAAGGCGATAGCATGCACTAAATCAGGGGTGGCCAACGATAGCTCTCTAGATGTTTTTTGCCTACAACCTCCATCAGCCCCAGCCATTGGCCATGCTGGCTGGGGCTGATGGGAGTTGTAGGCAAAAAAACATCTGGAGAGCTACCATTGGCCACCCCTGCACTAAATCACATTAAATTACCCACTGGATTTTATCCTTAGCAGGTGTAAACATTAAAGATTCTGCCAAGCTATGTAAAATTCAGTGTGTGCAGCTGGCTTCTTCTGGTATAATCTTCCAACATCTCCTTCACGTAAGTCCCACGATTAAGGTGCTTATACCTGCTTAAGAAGAAGAATTGCAGATATATACTCCACCCTTCTCTCTGAATCAGAGACTCAGAGCAGCTTACAATCCCCTATGTCTTCTCCCCACACAACACCCCCTGTGAGGTGGGTGGGGCTGAGAGAGCTCCCACAGCAGTTGCCCTTTCAAGGACAACATCTGTCAGAGCTATGGCTGACCCAAGGCAAGTCCAGCACCTGCAAGGGGAGGAGTGGGGAATCAAACCCGGTTCTCCCAGGTAAGAATCAGAAGAAGATTGCAGATTTATACCCCGCCGTCCTCTCTGAATCTGAGTCTCAGAGCGGCTCACAATCTCCTTTATCTTCCTCCCCCACAACAGACACCCTGGTAGGTGGGTGGGGCTGAGAGGGCTCTCAGAGCAGCTCCCCTTTCAAGGACAGCTCTGCCAGAGCTATGACTGACCCAAGGCCATTCCAGCAGCTGCAAGTGGAGGAGTAGGGAATCAAACCCGGTTCTCCCAGATAAGACTCCACACACTTGACCACTACACGAAACTGGCTCTCTTACATAAAGGACAGACCAGCTTATTACAAAGTTGAGAAATGAGCCCTCTTTCTGCTTGCAGAGGCTAACCAGAAGAGATAGGAATGCCAACTTTGGGTTAGGAAATACCAGTATAAATTTTTGGTGTGGAACCTGGGGAAGGCAGAGAGCTCAGAAGGGTATAATGTCACATAGGCTGAGAACAGACGGCCATTCCGGGGTGGCTGGGAGGCGGTGGAAAGTGTGACAGCTCAAAAAGAGCCATCCTGGAGAGGCGGCCTGTCCATGAGGCGGCTGGGCATCTCCACACAGGAAGGCACTTCAGAAGTGGCTACCCTGTGTTGGTTAAATGGGGGAGAGCGCTCATGTGCAGAAGCACTCTGGCCAGTATTCCCTCTAAGCTGAGTTAGCAGGAGCTAGCTCACAATTTTTTAGCCTCCAGCTCACACCTTCTTCTCCAAGTTCAGGAAAAAACGGCCCTGTTGTTGTTCAGTCACACAGTCCAGTCCGACTCTTTGCGACCCCATGGACAAAGTCACGCCAGGCCCTCGTGTCTTCCACCATCCTCCGAAGTCTGCTCAAATTCGTGTTTGTTACTTCAGTAACAGCCATCTCCTCTTTTGCCGTCCCCTTCTCCTTTTGCCTTCTGTCTTTCCCAGCATCAGGATCTTCCCCAGGGCGTGCTCCCTTCTCATTTGGTGGCCAAAGGATTTGAGCTTCAGCTTCAGCATCTGACCTTCCAGGGAACAGTCTGGGTTGATTTCCCTTAGGACTGACTGATTGGATCTTCTTGCAGTCAGCAATCCATGAGAGGGCCCTAGAGCAAAATAATGTATGCAGCAGATCACAACTTTAATGCCAGTAGCTCACAAAGTAGAATTTTTGCTCACAAGGCTCCACAGCTTAGAGGGAACATTGGCTCTGACCAGCCTGCAAAGGAAACAAAAAATCCGGAAACGGCTCGGGGCGGGTTGGCGCTTCTACGCTGCCAAGTCGCCTTGTGTACACCCTTCCCCTTCCGGATGACAAGGAGGTGATTGGCGGCCGGTGCAAATATTTGCTACACTTTTGACGTAGCTTTTTGGGCCGGGTGGATTGGCCTGGAGGATGGGGTGAATACAGAACAGGGATGGGCGGCCATCTGAAAGGTTTTCTGGCCAACTTCAGAGAAGAAGAGGATGATATTGGATTTATAACCAGCCCTCCACTCTGAAGAGTCTCAGAGCAGCTCACAATCTCCTTTATCTTCCTCCCCCACAACAGACACCCTGTGAGGTGGGTGGGGCTGGAGAGGGCTCTCACAGCAGCTGCCCTTTCAAGGAGAACCTCTGCCAGAGCTATGGCTGACCCAAGGCCATTCCAGCAGGTGCAAGTGGAGGGGTGGGGAATCAGACCCGGTTCTCCCAGATAAGAGTCCTCACTCTTAACCACTACACCAAACTGGCTCTCTCAGAGGCGCCTCTGAGTCAGCCCAAAGTGCCTGTCTCTACTCATCCACAGATTCTACAAGGCCTTTTTTTTGTAGCAGTCACTCTTTTGCATAGTAGGCTGTAGGCCAAAAGGCCAAAAGTTAGCCTTGCCTAGGCTGCCAGACACTCTGGGGCCGGCACTGCTGCCAGTGAAAACACCTCCATAACCTTTTCCTGGGTTTCAACCCTGAGACTTCCAGCGGAGGTGATAGCTCCTTGCCTAACCAAGAACCGACTACCTGTTTCCGGAACCCACACTTCAGAGGCTGCCCCACAACCACGTCTACACACACACCTCCATGGAATCCAAAGGTAATGATTCCCCAGGATATCTTCTTGGAAACACTTGTGCGCGTGTCAAGTTCCCGGCGACCTGGTTTGCAAGGGAAGCGATTAAGCAAAAGTGGTTTGCCACTGCCTTCCTCAGCAAAGTCTTCCTTGGTGGTCTCCCTTTAGGGTGGCCAGCTCTGGGTTGGGAAATACCTAGAGATTTGGGAGTGTTGAGGAGAAGAGGGACCTCGGCAGGGTACAATGCCGTAGAGCCCACCCTCCTAAGCAGCTGTTTTCTCTAGGCTAGGGAAGTGATCTCTATTGTTTGGAGATCAATAGTCAAAGTGGGATATCTCAAGGTCCTGCCTGGAGACTGGCAACTCTGTCTGTCATCCAAGTCCTGACTGTTATGTATTGCATCTCACTGGGTTCTTGTTGCCTGAGCTTGAGACAGGCACTCCTTGCAAACCAGGAGCTTGGAAGAACTGGTCAATCAGGATGCCAGGCATGTCACAACTTGTAACAAAGAGATGCAAATGAAGGATTCTGGAGTGGGCCAATAGGAGCAACTGTTGCCTGCTAGGGGTGCTGACAAGAAACAGGAATACTAGACCATTCTATAACTCTGGATACATCCACCTTCCCTCTTTATTGCACTGATAGCGTAAGCAGTTTTTAAACATTTGTTCACTTCTTATGAATACAAGAACCAACTGGAGGAGAAGAGAGAGATAAGAACAAACTTAATTACAATGCTCAAAAGGGAAAAAAAAAGATATTTATGACCTGTGACTCTTATAGCGCAAGAGAATTAGTTACATAATAGAGCAAATAATTCCTATAGGCTACATTGCCGGACTTTGCAAATGAGAAAGAGAGATCCAGTTTTTATTTTTTTCCCTCACGACTGTAGCAGAGTCATCATATTATACTAATTAAAGCTTGAATAAAAACTGGCCTGTAATGCATAAAAGTTGTGCATGAACTAAAGCTACACTGAAAGAAAAAAAAAAAATACTTGAAACACTCTTTGGAAAAGGCCTAGTCAAACCCATATTTATTATTGCTCCCCCCTGCATCCACCTGAGTCTTCTGAAAGAGCAAGATAATGCATTAAAGATTAAAGATTTAGATAATGCATGGGATAGAGAAGGTAGAGAAAGAAGCACGTTTCTCCCTTTCTCACAATACAAGAACTTGTGGACATTCAATGGAATTGCTAAGCAGTCAGGTTAGAATGGATAAAAGGAAGTCCCTCTTCATCCACAGGGTGATTAACAGACGGAATTCACGGCCACAGGAGGTGGTGGCAGCTACAAGCATAGCCAGCTTCAAGAGGGGATTAGATAAGCATATGGAGCAGAGGTCCATCAGTGGTTATTAGCCACAGCTTATCGTTGGAACTCTCTGTCTGGGGAAGAGATGCTCTGTATTCTTGGTGCTTGCGGAGGGGGCAACAGTGGGAGGGCTTCTAGTGTCCTGGCTGCACTGATGGACCTCCTGATGACACCTGAGTCTTTTTCGCCACTGTGTGACACAGAGTGTTGGACTAGATTGGCCACTGACCTGATCCAACATGGCTTCTCTTATGTTCTTATGACACAGAATGTTCGATTGGAAGGGCCAATGGCCTGATCCAACATGGCTTCTCTTATGCTCTTATGTGAAACAAAGTGTTGGACTGGATGGGCCATTGGCCTGATCTAACATGGCTTCTCTTATGTTCTTATGACACAGAATGTTGGACTGGATGGCCATTGGCCTGATCCAACATGGCTTCTCTTATGTTCTTTATGTGACACAGAGTGTTGGACTGGATGGGCCATTGGCCTGATCCAACATGGCTTCTCTTATATTCTTATGACACAGAATGTTGGACTGGATGGGCCACTGGTCTGATCCAGCATGGCTTCTCTTATGCTCTTTTGTGACACAAAGTGTTGGACTGGATGGGCCATTGGCCTGATCTAACATGGCTTCTCTTATGTTCTTATGACACAGAATGTTGGATTGGATGGCCATTGGCCTGATCCAACATGGCTTCTCTTATGTTCTTATGTGACACAGAGCGTTGGACTGGATGGGCATTGGCCTGATCCAACATGGCTTCTCTTATGTTCTTTATGTGACACAGAGTGTTGTAGAGCCAGTTTGGTGTAGTGGTTAAGTGTGCGGACTCTTATCTGGGAGAACCAGGTTTGATTCCCCACTCCTCCACTTGCACCTGCTGGAATGGCCTTGGGTCAGCCATAGCTCTGGCAGAGGTTGTCCTTGAAAGGGCAGCTGCTGTGAGAGCCTTCTCCAGCCCCACCCACCTCACAGGGTGTCTGTTGTGAGGGGAGAAGACATAGGAGATTGTAAGCCGCTCTGAGTCTCTGATTCAGGGAGAAGGGCGGGATATAAATCTGCAATTCTTCTTCTTCTTCTTCTTCTTCTTCTTCTTCTTCTTCTTCTTATATGTGACACAGAGTGTTGGACTGGATGGGCATTGGCCTGATCCAACATGGCTTCTTTTATGTTCTTATATGTGACACAGAGTGTTGGACTGGATGGGCCATTAGCCTCATCCAACATGGCTTCTGTTATGTTCTTATGTGACACAGAATGTTGGACTGGATGGGCAACTGACCTTATCCAACATGGCTTCTCTTATGCACTTATGTGACACAGAGTGTTGGACTGGATGGGCCATTGGTCTGATCCAACATGGCTTCTCTTATGTTCTTATGTGACACAGAGTGTTGGGCTGGATGGGCCACTGACCTTATCCAACATGGCTTCTCTTATGCACTTATGTGACACAGAGTGTTGGACTGGATGGGCCATTGGTCTGATCCAACATGGCTTCTCTTATGTTCTTATGTGTCACAAAGTGTTGGACTGGATGGGCCATTGGCCTGATCCAACATGGATTCTCTTATGCACTTATGTGACACAGAGGGCGTTTTCGCACTGACCTTAATCGGCAGCGACGCCCCTCTTCGCCGCGCAGGATCTGCGCGGATTTCGCACCAATTGCCGCGGAACACCTGAAAGAGCCGCAAAGTCCCGCGGCTTTTGCGGTGCAAATGGAAACTGGTTTTTGGCGGTTTCCATTTGCGCCGCAAAAGCCGTGGGACTTTGCGGCTCTTCCGGGTGCTCCGCGGCAATTGGTGCGAAATCCGCGCAGATCCTGCGCGGTGATGAGGGGCGTCGCTACCGATTAAGGTCAGTGCGAAAACGCCCAGAGTGTTGGACTGGATGGGCCATTGGCCTGATTCAACATGGCTTCTCTTATGTTCTTCTGTGACACAGAGTGTTGGACTGGATGGGCCACTGGCCTGATTCAACATGGCTTCTGTTATGTTCTTAAGATGGTTTTACCTCTCAAGGCACAAGAAGGGAAAGAAGACAATATCGGCCTAACCTAACTCACAGGGTTGTTGAAAGGACAAAATGTCTGCTGCTTTGGTTTCCCACTGAAATGAAAGGTGGCAAAGAAATGAACTAAGTAATAAATAAATGATAAATTATTCCCATCATACAATGAACATAAGAACATAAGAGAAGCCATGTTAGATCAGGCCAATGGCCCATCCAGTCCAACACTCTGTGTCACACAGTGGCAAAAAAAAATTATATATACACACACACTGTGGCTAATAGCCACTGATGGACCTCTGCTCCATATTTTTATCTAAACCCCTCTTGAAGCTGGCTATGCTTGTGGCTGCCATCACCTCCTGTTGCAGTGAAATGCTAGCACAATGGACCAGATGGTGCTGAGCAGTGCTTTTTTTTGTAGCAGGAACTCCTTTGCATATTAGGCCACACACCCCCTAATGAAGTCAATCCTCCAAGAGGATTATAGTAGGCCCTGTAAGAAAAGCCCTGTAAGCTCTTTCAGGATTGGCTGCATCAGGGGGGAGTGGCCTAATATGCAAAGGAGTTTCTGCTACAAATAAAAGCCCTGGTACTGAGTCACGCAACACAGCAATGAAGCACTTGATTGGGTCACAATTAATGTTGGCATGAACCAGTTAGTACCTGCACCACTGGGCAAGACCTTTAGACTTCCATCTAGTCCATGGGTGTCAAATTCATTTGTTATGAGGGCCTGATGTGACATAAATGAGACCTTGTTGGGCCGGGCCAGGCCATGTATGTACCTATGCCTTGAAAGGGCAGCTGCTGTGAGAGCCCTCTCAGCCCCAACCACCTCACAGGGTGTCTGTTTTTTGGGGAGAAGATATAGGAGATTGTTAGCCCCTCTGTCTGTCCTTGAAAGGGCAGCTGCTGTGAGAGCCCTCTCAGCCCCACCCACCTCACAGGGTGTCTGTTGTGGGAGAGGAAGGGAAAGGAGATTGTGAGCCGCTCTGAGACTCTTTGGAGTGGAGGGCGGGATATAAATCCAATATCTTCATCTACCTCACAGGGTGTCTGTTGTGGGGGAGGAAGGTAAAGGAGATTGTAGACCACTCTGAGACTCTGTCCTTGAAAGGGCAGCTGCTGTGAGAGCCCTCTCAGCCCGACCCACCTCACAGGGTGTCTGTTGTGGGGGGGAGAAGATAAAGGAGATTGTAAGCCGCTCTGAGTCTCTGATTCAGAAAGAAGTGCGGGGTATAAATCCACAGTCTTCTTCTGCTGCTGAAGACTCCCCCCCCCCCCTTCAAATTTTATTACAAGCACATCTGGCATGCTCTGGGGACGCAGGCAATGACTTGAAAAGAACTGCGGGTCTCGGTCTCTCACAGAAGAATATTACTGTGGATTTAGCGCTAATTCCTGCTTTATTCCTTCCCTAATTCCTGTATCACATAACCTCATCTGCAGTGATAAACCCCTTGAAGAGTACAGTCTTTGATGTACGACTTGAGCTGTTTTGTCAAAAAAAAAAAACCCACAGAAAAACAAAAAAAAAGGGGGAAGATTGGCTTGGGAAACAATCGCCGTCGGAATCTGAATCGCCGATCCACCCCAGCCTCCCATAAAAGGATTTTAATTAAAAAGGCAAAACAAAAGGCTCCCTTGATTGACTGCGAAGCCTGATCGGGAACGAAAATGCTTTCTGCGCAGAGACCCGTTTTAACTTCACGCTGGGAGCCGTACAGGCCCAGGGCCCCTTAATACGAGGAACGCTAGGGCCGCTCCTGGAAATCTGTGCTCCTGAATTAATTGTGTGTGTGACCTGCAGCTCTGACGTCCCTAAAAGCCTGACTATCGAACCTTTGTTGAATTATGCACACGGGCTCCGTTTGGGAGCAGGCCTTCTGTTAGAAATACGATCGCCCTCCAAAAAAACACTCACGTTTCCTCCGGTGGCACTTGGAAACCTTCTGACATTCCAATTAATTGCATGGTGGGACATGGCGGGATCCTCTGATCCCTTTAACTGCAACAATACAGTCTGGTCCAGCGGATGGCAGAGTTTGACTGTGATCTCAACGGGGAGTTATAGTCAATCACAGCTCCTTTATGAATGTTCCAGAAGGATACAGACAAAAGAGGCTACGTCCCGAAGCATCTTAAAGACTAACACAATTTGCGGCAGGGGAGGAGCTTTTGTGAGTCACTGCTCACTTCTTCAGATGACTCACAAATTTTGGTAGACTTTTTTGTTAGTCCTTAAGGTGATACTGGGCTCTTGCTCTTTTCTACTGCTTAACACAGCGATCTTGACCTATAAGACACAGGCATTTGTTATATCAAGGCAGAACTACATGTAATGTTCAGTTTGGTGTCTTGTAGGATGGAGGTTTTATTCCCAAACTGGAGAGCCAGTTTGGTGTAGTGGCTAAGTGTGTGGACTCTATCTGGGAGGACCAGGTTTGATTCCCCACTCTTCTGTGTGCAGCTGCTGGTATGACCTTGTGTCCATCAGGACTCTTTTTCTAGCAAGAGCACCTCTGCATATTAGGCCACGCCTCCCTGATGCAGCCATTCCTCCAACAGCTTAGAGGGCTCTTCATGCAGAGCCTACAGTAAACTCCAGGAGGATTGGCTACATCAGGTGCATGGCCTAATTTGCAGAGGAGCTTCTGCTAGAAAAAGAGTCCTGTGTCCGTCATAAATTATTTCAGAGCTGAAAAGGCTCTCTCAGCCCTACGTACTTCACAGGGTGCCTCCTCCTCCTTTTCATCAATGATGGAGCTCCTCCCCATTCCTGGGAAGTCGCTTCCCTCACCAACACAATGATCGGACCTGACAACCCTACGGCATGTTCAAAGGTGGGTGGCCATTTCCTGCCTCTCTGTAGTAACCTTGCAACTTCCTTGTTGGTCTCCTATTGAAGTACTAACTGGCTCTATTCCTGCACAATGGTACCAGTTGATGTAAATAATAATAATAATAATAATAATAATAATAATAATAATAATAATAATAATAATAATAATAATAATAATCAGTTTAATGGTGATTTTAAATGTGCATCTCCTCTCCCCCCCTTTATGCAAGAACCATGTACAAGGGAATAACCCAGTTTTCTGTTTCTTCAGATATGTAACACAAGTTGAAATCTTATGACTTCACAGCACAGGCTAATTTAATCTATGTGTAGTCAAGGGAAAGGTGCTTGGGATAAAAGAAAACAAAACAGTGCATTCTGCATTACATACTACATCTTTACAGCTACACGGCTACTTCACAATCTTTTGTCCCTTTCTTGTTCCCGGAGAGCACAGGGACCAGATACTGACCTGTTAACCTCGCCAACAAGATCAAAGACATGGGGGGGCGCGGCGTCGGATTGACAAAATGGCAGACGCATGATTCCTGGTCTCCACTCCGTGACCTGCACTAATCACCTTTAACAGGATAATCTCTTATCATCTATATGCTTTGGGAATGAAAAAATACAGTGGAGGCAAACCTCAACTGAAATCTTTAAAAGATCAGTGAAAACCTTTTTCAAAACGAACGGGACAACGAAAACTTTACCTCATAGAACCGTCAGAAAAGATGGCGGCTGAGGAAGATGCCATGACAGAAATCCACAATCTTTCTGAAAATGAGGTACTCATCCAAACAGTTCAATCTCAAAAATGAAATACTTGACCACTTTGATTCCAGGCTGAAACCATTAGGAGTCCAATTGGACACAATACAACTTACACTGAAAGATGTCTCCACCACAGCTAATGAGGCTATGGAATTAGGCTTGGTTGCATGGAATAATATCAAATACTGACAAGATCAAAACATTCTTACACACAAAGTGTTTCTTACACACAAAGTGTTAACTAACCAATACTGAGGCTACATGTCAGACTATTTTCTTCTAGATTTTCGTGGGCTTACAGCAGCCAGTTTCTAATTGGATATAAGCTGCGATACATCATATCCTGTTTTCCAGCCGGGCCGGCCCTACCACTAGGCAAACAATGCCTAAGGCACTGGCCTTCTGGGGGTGCCGAATTGGGTGCCCCCATGTGATTCGGTGACATTATTAGTCCAGGGGGAGTGCTAGAGGTTAACCTTGCCTAGGGTGCCAGACAGTCTAGGTCAGGCCCTTCATCTGGAGATTGGCAACCCTAGCCTGTCCAAGAATCCCTTAAGCGACAGAAGTTTGGTTGTATTTTCAATAATGTGCCGTGTTCAAAAACAAATCTGAAACCTCAAGATAACCAGTTCCGCTATGAAATACAGCCAGGATTTAACTGCAGCTCTTCGCAGTGTTTCAGATCCGGTGAAAAACAAAAAAAAAAGAACATTTAGTTAGGCAGAATGCAATTACGCAAACTGGAGCAGGGCCAAATCACCAAGGTTAACGACTTTGCTTTTGTGGAAAAAAAAGGAGGGGGCAAGGGATTTTTAATAGTCGCACATTAATGGTCTTCTTGCTAGAAGTCAGTGCCTCGTGCAGTACAAGTAACCTGCGACATGACCCTATGCCCTGACTCGAGTGCGAGCGGTGAGGGCTCACTGAAGAATCTTGGCGCACGGAGGAAGCGAAGAACCCTGATCTCATCCGATTTATGTCCTTTCCTACAGTGATAAACGATTGGCATTTTTGCAATCGATGCATTTTTTTCCTCAAAAGTACCCCTTCTATGATGGCCACAGGTTTGGCACAAATTCAAACAAATCCTCCAAGGACTTCCCTCCCCCTCCTCCCCTGAACTGCTTACAATGAAACTGGAAACCGGATTATTTTCTTTTTGAGTAGGAATCTGCATCCACCCAAGAGAACTCAATCAGGGAACTTGCCTCCCCGCAAAGCGGAAGAAGGGCTATCTTTAGATCTCAGCGCTACTCCAGCCGCAATTCGATTAAAAGGGTTCATTCAAGCCGCTTCTCCATGAGATACCCCCTGTTTCACATGATTTCTTCAGAGGTCACTTTCTCAGACTTATTTACCCCCCACACCGCCCCGCCTGCCTCCATTTTGAAGAGCTCCTGTTTCCTTCCCCTCTTTCCTCCTCGGGGAGAGAACTGATTCGCTTGCAATCCCGAAATAGGTGAGCGCTTAAGTATGCAGACAGTGCCACGGAGATGTATTTAAAGGTCTCTTCTGTAATCTGAGCGTTTACTGTTAAAAACGCACTATCAATATTAATCGGAAGGATTTCAAGTTAACTTGCTCTTTTTTGAAAAAAAAAAAAAGAGACTGAGACAAAAGTTTCAGATCTGAAGGGGAAAAAACCAAAATGGTTAAATTAAAAAAAAAAAAAAGGCTCGCTTTGCTATTAAGAAAAGTAAGGCAGAAGGAATTTATCAATAAGCAGGCATTATTTATTGTTTATTGCTGAGCAGAAAGGTTAAAACGGATAAAAGGAAGTACTTCTTCACCCAAAGGGTGATTAACATGTGGAATTCACTGCCACAGGAGGTGGTGGCGGCCACAAGTATAGCCACCTTCAAGAGGGGGTTTAGATAAAAAAATATGGAGCACAGGTCCATTAGTGGCTATTAGCCACAGTGTATGTGTGTATATAAAATTTTTTGCCACTGTGTGACACAGAGTGTTGGACTTGATGGGCCGTTGGCCTGATCCAACATGGCTTCTCTTATGTTCTTATGTTCTTATTGCATATTTTTAATTCAGTCTAAGCAGGGGTGTCAAACATGCAGCCCGGGGGCTGAATCAGGCCCCTGGAGGGCTCCTATCAGGCCCCCGAGGAACTGGCTGTTCTCTACTTCCTTCTCCCTCTCTCTTGCTTCTTTCTGTGTCACAGGCTTGCTTTGTGTGGCTTGCTCATTCTCCCTTGGGGATGAAGAGGGGCAAGGCAGAGCTTGCTTTGCCAGGCTCTCTCAATCACACAGCGGAGCTACTAGCCAAGCTCCCTTCCTTCTATTGGTTCCCTGGGGAAGGAAGGAAGAAAGAGTCAGAACTTCTTTGCCCAGTTCCCTAGATCCCATGGGAGAAATTCAAAGAAAGCAACAAGTGCTAATGTTTTAAGCATGCTTTATTTTAAGTTTTAAAAAAATCTTTATTGTGTTTGTCTGTGTCCCTTATAAACTTTACATCTCTACTACCTAATCTTAAATAAGTACACAAATGGCCCGGCTCAATATGGCCTGACCTGCAAGGCCTCATTTATGTCAGATTTGACCCCTCATAACAAATGAGCTTGAGACCTCTGGTCTAAAGTCTTCAAAGAGTGGTTGCAACTCCCAGGTGTGGGGGGGGATCTCTTAGAATTACAGCCGATCTCCCAATGACGGAGATCAGTTTCCTCGGAGAAACTTCCTTCGAGTTTACACCCACAACCATGGTCATCATTGTCAACAAACTAATCATTCTGGTTTGTTTCCTCTTTTGGTTCTCATCCAAATGCAAGATGTTTTTCTACATCCAGAGAGTGATTGCTTTTGCCCCCTACCTAGGGTTCCCAGCTCTATTGAGTATTGTATTTGGTTTGGGGCACCACAATCTAAGAAGGATATTGACAAACTGGAACATGTCCAGAGGAGAGCAATGAAGATGGTATGATCTATGGGTCTTTGTGGACCATATGCTGAACATGAGCCAACAGTGTGATGTGGTGGCTAAAAAGGCAGATGCAATTTTGGGCAAATGCAGTTTTGGCTGTATCAACAGAAGCATAGTGTCCAGATCATGTGAAGTGATGTTATCACTTTACTCTGCTCTGGTAAGAACTCACTTGGAGTATTGGGTTCAATTTTGGGCATCACATTTTAAGTAGAACATAGACAAGCTGGAACAGGTTCAGAGGGAGGGCGACAAAGCTGGTGAAGGGTCTGGAGACCAAGTCCTGTGAGGAAAGGTTGAAGGAGCTGGGCATATCTAGCCTGGAGAGGAGGCGGCTGAGAGGTGATAGGATCACCATCTTCAAGTACTTGAAGGGCTGTCATCTAGAGGATGGTGTGGAATTGTTTTCGGTGGCCCCAGAAGTAGGA